>NW_028288870.1:0-315054 GCF_059628265.1 Tinamus guttatus | reverse complement strand
GTGATCAATCTCAAAATCTTCACCAAGAGTTTAATCCTGTCCCGCTACTGGATTTAGTGGGAGTTTTGTCATGGTTCCAATGGGTGCAGGATTTGAGCACTCATTAGCACTCAGATTATGCCTTAGTCTTTCCAACATCGCAGGAATGGGTATCTTATTTGGCAGCTCAATCCACTTTGTGGACAGCCTTCGGCAAAATACAGCTGTGCTAACTAAACAATGTAAAACTGCACTCTCACTCCAACCTAAGTATAATAATAGTAATACTAGTATAATAACAGTAAGTATAATAATAGTAATGCTAAGGGACAAGCGCATTTTCTTCCATTCCCTAGCAAAACAGGGATTTACTCTGTGCATTTCTTGGCTCCGAAATGTCACCATCCTAACGTGCAGTCTGTCCTAAGAGCAGTCCAAGGTGGAGCAGCGCTATGATATTTTGCACGCAAACGAGTATGTCCGCAATATCTTCAACAACGGAGTGAAGGGGAACGATGCAAATTGTGTTTCATATATCATGCCGCATGAAACAATAGCCAGAGCAGATGCTCTGATAATGCCGTTTTTTAGGATCGGCCTCCTCAGGAAGCATCCTCGGCCACATTCAAGGCACATGTGCTCCCCCCAGTCTCACGGCGGTGCCGTGGGCTATGGGGCACTGCTGAGAGGCAGCAGCCACCCCACAGTTGCTGCCCCAGACAGTGAGTCTGCACGGGGACTTTTTCCTGGAACCTTTTCCTTGTGGCAATGATGTGGGGGGCTGAGAGCTGGCAGGGAGGATGGGTCTTCGTGAGCACACAAGGGTCTTCCTTTCCCCAAGGCCTCTGGGACAACTGGAATGATTTTATTGCAGGGTACCAGACACAGGTTTTGCCCAGGAGACGGCTTCGCTGTACAATAAGACGCCTGCAACATGCAATAACATTTGCCTGACTCGGCTCTCTCTCTGCTTTTCAGAGCAGAGAGCCTCTGATGAAGTTCAAGAGAAGTTTTTACATATTTATGGCACTCACCAATTCATTAATTTGTTAATGGTGCTTTTTATTGAACATCAAGTACTTTCTATTGAGCAAATAAAAAAAATTAGTGCAACAATTATCTTGAAAAATGCTGTGATACTGTTCATTTGGATAACTCTAAGCTGTCACCACTTGCTAAAAAGAGCCAAATGACCACATTTATAGTATAAACAACCCTAAATTACAGTTAGCATAGCTTCTGCAACAGCACTTATCTGGAAAATGACTGCACAATTAGGGAAGTTTATTAAAGGGTTTATCTTCATTTTTAAAATGTTCAAATTGAAAAACTCCTGATTAGTTTGGACGCATATTTCTTGGGAATATCCCAGAGTCTTCAACTATGCTGAATTCAGGCTTTTTATAAAATTTTGAGTCTGAAGCAAGAAACAAATGCAACACAACCCCTGCATATACAAAATATGTCAGGAAATGGTTTGCTGTAGAAATACAGAATGTCGCAAACGAGCATTGGATAGAGCAGGCTGAGTGGAGGTGAATAAACCAAATGAATTGTGTCATTCATCACAGTGGAAAATCTAAGTATGCATTTGTTCATTTTTAATCATTCAGATAGTAGAAATTATGTTACTCAACAGAGACAAATTAGGCTTCAGATGGAAAGTATAATTCAGATCAAGCAAATAGATCAAGGAAAATTTGATAAAATTAAACACTATCAGTTGCACTCAGAAGGCTCAAATCCATGGGAGCTGAATGGAGATCCTACTCAAGGGCAAACAAAAACATCTCATTTTCCTTGAATGGCTAAATGCGAAAGGGTTTCATATTTCTACAGAATCTGGAGGGCTCCATTTTGATGTTCTTCTACACAATACTGCAAGCTCTTTTATATTTGGAACACTGTAAAATGCCAATGTCATTTTCTGCGGTCAGTAATCGAATATCTTCAGATATTTAAAATAGAATCCCCTCATTTCACTCTCCTTCTCTTTTTCTTGCCAGCATACTACGCTGAAAAGATCAGTGTTATGACAATCATCAAAACTTCAGTGTTGAAAACAGTTTCAAATTCCCTAAGGAAAATAAATTAATCACTACTCAGCATAAAATATTAAATATATGTGAGGACATAATTATGAAACTATTGCTGTTAAAGAGCATTTTGTTTTGCAGTGAGTGAAACAATAGCATTTTTTCATTTCATAATGGTTAACAATTTCACACGCCCGAGTAAAAATATTCAGAGATATAAGGGCTGTTGCATGCTCTTTTTTTTAACTTAGACTCAAAAATTTCTTTGCCATTAATTGGATAACGGAAGACGCTTCCTTCCCATTCAGCATTCAGCATGTTTACCATTATTACAAATACTATTAAATAAAAACTGCTGTGTGGAATCACACATTTAACAGCAGCCTATTCAGCACCAGTTTCACACTCAGTCACAATCCTTTCCAAAACAAACTAAATAGACATTTCTCTGGTGGCTTAGAATGTTGCTCGGAAGAAAATATGTCACCATTAAAATAAGAATGCTTGAGACAAAGAGAGACATGGTACCTAGGGCAATAGTGATACTGTAAACATCTCATTTGATACTTCAGCTTGTTTTAAATATCTCGATTATAAATGATAGCACGGAGAGGGGACGGGGGTTTGCAAAATATTTCATGACAGACATGAATTCGCTGTTCCTGACGAGAAAAAAAAATTGTCTCCAAATTATACACAAGATTTCTTTGCAAAACTGAAATAGATACATGCACACAGAGAAGTCATTATAAGTCACTAAAAATGAAAGGCAATAATTTTATAGAGTTTTAATACTGTTGACTACAGCTAGAATGTGTTTTACCTCTCTGCCAACTGCACCCTTACAAATGACTTATTTTAATGTCAGCTTGTTCAAATAGCATATTATAAATACATATTAAAAATATTTTGCATGAATTGTGACTGGCATATAAAATGCTGCTTTTTATTTTCTTTGTGATTTAGCCTCTCTTAGCCATATCCATATTTGTGAGACTTTCTGTATAACAGTCATGTTGAAAAATATGGGAGATTTTAAAGAAGGGCTTCTTAAAACAGGATACACCATTAGCTGGTTTTAGCCTACAACCTGAGGCCAATACTTTTCTCAGTAGCTGTACTCCCTTAATCTCCATCTATTTTTCTGATCTTCCCTTGACATTGAGTTACTTTTTTCCCAATCACATTCGGTGTTTTGTTAAAGCTCCCAGTGCTGCAGAAGTGTGTGCCTATAGCTACACAGAAGTGTGCAAGCAGTCCCAGCCATTCAGTGGGATCCTTCATCTCACCTGAACACATAGCTAAATGCACTAGCAGATATAAAGGTTATTTTTTTTTTCTCTGAATTAACACATTTTTCATCCTTTTCTCTTTTTTATTTCACCTTGCATAAAGACATTCCTCAAATATCTGGCAGCATATGACCGTCAACAGTACCTTCATAATCAAACTTAAGGGAATTGCAGGAAAATGTAAACAGAAAAGTCGGACATGTATTACTAACTCACAAAACACGACTTGAGGTTTGCATGCTGATTGAGTACCAAAGTGCTCTTGCATTAGCGTATATGTTGAATATTGCGTCTGGAGAGATAATGCTAATGTTTTCAATATTCCAGGAATAATCCTCTCACCTCAAACCTAAGAGTCCCATTACCCAGGGGGATATTTTCCATTGCTGACCAAAGCCACAGTGATGTGGGCGACTGGGGCCAAAACAGAGTTGTCCAAGTTGCTTTCCTTGCAGGACTTGCCATTTCTGTGTTTTTTCCCTCTAAATAAAGTTCCACAGCGTACTCACGGCAAATGCCTCTGCCTGCAGAGCAGTGCTGGACAGGCTGCTGTGTTAGACTGACTCCAAGTGGATTTGCAGAGTAATGACTATGTTTAATAAAGTAACCTTCTGGCCTGCTTTGATTAGACTGCATAAACTTCACTACTTCACTATCTCCATATTCCCAGGAATATTTTTTTTTCATTGAATAATTTCATTAGTTTTACTGGCGTTACACATTCAAAGAAATGTTTCCGTGCATACCTGTGTGAGATATTTATTTAAAATAAAGGTTTGAAATCCAGTCTTGGGAACTTTCTATGTGGTGCTGAGCTGTCCCGCTGGCTACATCAGGACTGGCTCCAGGAAGAAGGTACGCACAGGTATGCCCAGCCACAAGATGAGAGCATGAAATCTCCAAAATACTCCACAGCTTTGGTAGTATTTGACTGCAAACCATGCAAGGATTTGCTCTGATAATTCTGGTGGATATTTGCACCCTGATATTTCCTTAAAGGCACAACCTACCTACCGTCTTGATGGATTTTACTGTGATGTCTCAGGCACTTTTCCTCAGAGAATTTTTAAGCCAGGATCTGGTATCAAATCTTTACAGAAAAGGAGAAATGAAAGGAATGCCTCTCACCACTAGCTCTGAAGCTAAACTCAGCTGCTTCTCCACATCCCTCCTGGAATGTGTTTATCATCACAAACAAGCAGTGAACCGCCTACAGAACTTCACAAGATTTGCTGTGCTTAGAAAGTCTCCTTTGGGCGGTATTTCTGTACAGATTGAATTTTTGGAAGTGCTTACTGCTGTTCTGCAGCGTGTTAGGATTCGTATAGCTTCCTAGCCCCGGGAGAAATGTATTACTCACCCAGCAAGCACTATCTTCATGAACATTTGTTATTGAAATCACACATGCTTGCTTGGAGTCAGGCAGCTGCAAACCACCCTTTCATAGCCCAATGTCCACATGGCCATCGCTAGAACAGAATTCTTCCAACAGGATCATGCTGCTGGCGGCAAAATGCTCCACTGGGGCTGCTGGAAAATCCTAGCTTGATGGAGCAGTCCTCCTCGCTAGTACGGGAAGCTACTCAACACCGACGACCGAAATTGCACTGCTGCAGCTGCATTAGCCTCAGTGGCCTGCTCGAGCCATGGGCGAAGCCGATTACGTGGTGCCTACCTGCTCTCTGGCATTTTCATTCTTGCAGGCCAGGCATGAACAATTTCAAGGGGCAAACGAGTGGAAAATCCTGCTATGGTGCTGCTCTATATTCCCTCTGCGTTGGTATCAGTCATACACTGCAGGAATGCAGTGTCAAGCCTGGAGAAACAGCTGCAAAACATAGGCAGAATTTCTCTGGGTTTCTGCTTACAAATATGTTTCAGGAAGAATTCCTGGGCACAGTCAATGTTTACCTCCAGATCTCCTAAAATAGGAGCCAGACTGCATCTCCAGTAAATCGTCCGCACCTAATAAAAACGCTAAATAATTCCACGGTGCCAAGCTTGAGCCATTTCCAAAAGAAAACAACGCACAGAGCCACTCCTGTTCCAAAGCGAAAAGCCATTATTAGACTAATCCTCAGGGGCAAACTTGGTTGCGGTTGGTCAGTCATTTAAATATTCCTATTCGGCTGCCTCCATGCTGTCCAGGACATGAAGCAAATGAAGCCTGGCTGTTACCCAGATGATCCAGGATGTTGTGACCAGATGGAACCTCGCTCACAACATGTGTAGATGCCTGCTGGACGATAAACAGCCCCTCGCTGTCTCCTGCGCTGATGAACTCAAGGGGGTTTCTGGCAGGTTAAAACAATCACAGCCCTCAGAAGATTTTAATTTATGCTAGATGAGTGGAACAAAAAGAGAGGTTAAGTGCACGTTTCTCTTTCTCATTAATGCTGACTTCTGTTTTCTCCACTTAGGATCAGCGAAGGGCAACAGCTGTATTTTTGCCTGTGTTTGTTTATTTTTTCTTTAGAAATTGTTGTGGTATCTGAAAAGACGGGTTTATGGATAAAACAAACAATATTTACAGCCTGCTTTCTGCTCTATATGTGTGTGTAGCTGCAGGCAGGCATGAGCGTCTCCCCACAAGTATGCAGTTCTGCATGACTGGCCATCCTTTTGGTAACTTCCAATTAAATTCCATATGAATTTGTACAAATAACATGAAAATAGGCATACAAATAGAAGGAAGAGCCAGATTACATCTCCTGCTAACAGGAAAGCAGCAGCATAAACTCTGGCCTTCATATCCTTTAGGAATGGGAGTGGAGGAAGAGGGAAGGGCGCTCACATGCGCACTTGCACACAAACACACACACCCTGAATGCCCTAGCTGTGGCAAAAGCCTCCATAGGCTGGTGAGCATTATAAGACATCAGAGAAGATGAAGATCCACAGACCACTAGGCTTCAGTGCCCCTACTGCCCAGTAAAATACATTAATGATTCTTGGAGCTTGAGTATGTGGAACCTGAATGTAGGGTGGAAAAAGGACCAGATGGAGGCCAAAGCCTCTGCAGATATCTCAGTTATTCTCTGTGTTCTCAGCTTTTGTATTTGTTAATGAAATCCCTGGATGTTCTCAACATGAAACACATGTAGCTGCCTAGAGAGAGACAGAAACAAACAGCCTTTAAATGAAATTTCCCCATTCATATCAAAGGATGCAGAAGCCAATTTCGACACGCACACTTAAAACGAAACTGCTGAAAGTTAACTGGTGGCCCATCAATCAGAGGCGATCCCCACTGCTAGAAGCCAAACACTGATGAGTTTGGCATGAACACCCCTAATCTGTTCCTCAGTAAGTTCAGCTCACCTAGCTAAAGCCACTGTGGAAGGTAGCTTGAAGAATTTGTCCAGTTTTATAATGTAGGGAACATGCATCAGATCTGTTGCGGCAGCTCAGCTCAGCGGTAGGGGTGGCAACAGATGAAAAGTTGTAATGAACAGTTGCAGGTTTTTCCAAACATTTTAGCTGTCTCCCAGATAATTTTAGCAACGTCCCTGCAAGAACTGAAATCTATGCATCCTTCACAGGAGAAAGCATGGAAAACAGGCACTGCCCAGCATGAATTATGTTGCCTACTTGTAGTTCCATACAAGGAGTTTGTTGCTTTCTTGAAATTCCGCATATGGGCTGGAATGATAAAAAAAAAAATCCCAGTAGCCAGAGCACAAGAATGCAGCAACATATGTCTTTTAGTGAAGCTACTCCAATGTTAAAAATGTTGGGTGCCTGTATTAATTTCAGTTCCACATTTTCCTGCTACCTAACAATATTTATTTTGCTATTGTTAACTTTTCTGTTCTTCCCCCCCCGCAAAAAAAAAAAAGAAAGAAATCCTTATTCCCAAGAGTTATCATGTGTTTACGAAATTGAGGAAGAATGACATACAAAGAGTGACCAGTTTGTTTTCATTTGCTAGATCAGAGAAAGAAACGTAGGTCACAGTAACAGCTCAAATAACACTTTTTTTTCTCTTGTAGTAAATAAACAAAGGCTTCATAGGACTAAACTATAAGACCAAACTTAAGGCTGCCTTTGATAACTGGTTCCGGGATTTCACATATGACATAGTAAAAGAAATATGCTGCTGTGAGGTCCTATGAATGGATTTCCTAATACAGGTAGCTCTGGTTTCCTAAGACTGATCATGAAGAGTGGAGGGAAGGTTAATCTTTCATCATTCTAACATGTTGACAGTTTTAACAAGAAATGGTACTGTAGAAATTAGTTCCTAAAACCAGAGACATCCTGTCTTAGAGGCCTGTTTCACCAGCATATACTGAATGTTTAGTTCAAAGTGATGAACAATCCCAGCCAGCTGGATGTTTAGGGGGAATGCTCATTGGAAATGTTCTCGTTGCTTGGAATTAGAGAAAACTTACGAGCAGCATGGTCGGCCTTGTGGAGTCAAAATGCATTTTAGTTCTCCTGGTTAGGTGCTGGGGGTAAATTTTTCATGACAAAGCACAGTATCTCAAAAGAGTTTTACTGGACCAATTGATTTAACTACACTTGAGCTGAGATCACTAAGTTGAAAACTAGTGGAATATTCCCTTTCCTGCTTAAAGATTAGCAATGAAGGGAAGAACTCTTTGACTGACCCTGGGTTTGCTAAAAAGTTCAAGACCAGAAGAAGTCTGGCAAGGGAAAGAGAGCATGCACAGATATTTTTGTTCCTGTTGCTTTCGAGTTCTGCCTCACATTGGCTACCATCTCTGAAACTAGATGTTAGCTCCTAGTTGGTACATCTTTTTGCATTACTCAAGGTTTGCTTCTGCACAAGTATTTTCTAGCTTTCATTTGACCATTATTTCACTCTTCTATTTAAACTGTCTACTTAAACCACATAATGCTGACTAAAGTGGTTTAAGACAGAACAGGAAACTGAACAAGCACGTGAATCTAACTCAAAATCTTCAGTGCCAGCAAGACTGTAAGTCACAGAGCGTTCATTGCTACGCAGACAGGTTCAGTCACAGCAATGACTTTTGAAACCTGTTTATGGCAGATAGATTAGGTTAGCACAATCAAAAAAGGAATTCAGTTAGTGTGGAATTCAGTTAGTTCCAGGAAAATAATAGACCACCAGTCACTGCTATTTCCCAATGATTAGTTTCAGACCAGTTTCTTCACAGTTAAAAGACATTATTTTTTTCTGTATTTAAGTATTGCTTTAGTCATTTAGACATTGATGTAGCTATTTTGAACATTATACGAAAAACAAAACCCCTAAAACTGTGGATCGTGTTACGCCTCACTATTGTGTCTGAGCTGCATTTAGTAGCAGCACTCACAAGGCAAGTTGTTTCCTGAGCCAGACACTACGAACAAATTGCAAAGGCTGCTGCACTTCAGAAGGAGTAATGCTGGGGCTGCCCGGGTGCAGGGCTTTGCACCCAGCTGCATCACATCTTTCTTAAACAACACTCCTGAGCCTCAAATGCGAGCTGCAACTCCACTGCCTGTGCTGTGCATGAGGCACAACATCCCTCTCAGAGTCTGCACTGAACTAGCACTACAGCTTTGCTGCCAATTGCTCCAGGCCCTGATGACTCCCTGTAACACCCTCGCCACCAGCACAAGAGTGAAACCAGTTACCTCAGGAGCAGCGTGCAAGCATTACATCAGGCAAAGAGGTCAAAACTGAGCAGTGTTTTTGTACCAGTTTTAACCAGGTTATTATTATGAAAGCCCTTTTGGCATAGATGTATTCCTTCTCTTTCTGAAATAATTTCCTTTGGACTAATAACAATTCTTGGATTAGACTGTTAACAGTTATACTAACAAAAAATTCTTGGCTTTATATATTATTACAACGTGTGTTTCCTCCTTGCCTATAAACAAGATTTAGAGCATAACAGCATGTTTTGTTAGGACCAGGACACTTTTGTATGGTAGATCAGTGGTGTGTTCAGAAGATAAGAGGCAAGATAACAGCACTTCTGGCACCAGGTGCCATTGGTAAATGCCCAGCCTGCAGTGATAAAACTCTGCTTTTAGAGCGTACTTCCTGCAGCTGCCCGCATCCAGCTCCCACACAGTGAGAACAGGTTCAAGGTACAAAATCCCTTTCAAGCAGTTGGATCAGGAGCAAGCTAGGCCGTCAAACATTTCAATATGCAACCACTGTCCTACACCTTTCCCCCAGCTGTGCAAGGGCTGCAGATGGCATTGATATCCCCATTCAGTATTCATCAGAGATAACTGTGCTAGCGGAAAAAAAATAATGTAGACAGGTATGTTAGCAGCCTCAGGATGCCAGTCATAATCTATTGCCTGAGTCAGTGCCCTAAGTAGCAGACATGACACTAACATTTCAAAGGCTCTCTGGATCATGGGGGCCAGCAGCGTTTTCCACTGCTTTTGCAGAGCTAGTCAAGACCTGCAGCAGAAGCGCAAGGTCTCTCAAGCTACCTTTACACAGCCCAGCTTCCAGAGCAGCACAAGAGTGCAGAAGAATCCTTTGCATATCATGAGATCAAGGTGCATCATGGCATAAACAAGTGGGCCTAGATGACTAGCATCATCAAGCATCTCTCCCTTTGCCACAATATCCCTCCTTGCCTCAAGAAGCAAATGTCCCTTCCCTAATGCACAAATCACTGCTGCCCTTCCCCTAGTGAACCGCTTTGCTTTCCCCAGAGAGGTTCTTTCCCATAGAAGCTCTTTCCACTCAAGTCTCTCCTCACAATTTGAAACTGGGTCCAGTTGTTTGATTCCTTCTGTACTGAAAAGACAGACACACACACACAAATACACAAAAAGCAACAGGAAGATAATCTCCAGCTGTTTACATCACGAGTTGCTGTGTTTTGTTTTTGTTTTTTAAGTTATTGATGATACATCATTATGAATAAACAGGTTTTTGTTCGGAAAATGACAGGTTTTGTCATCAGTTTTCCTTCCTACTAGAAGCCATTAGTGTTCAAAGTTCAGCAGTTTGGATCAGAAAGAGGTAGCAGTAACACTACCCCATCAGCACTACCAGAGGCAAGAATTGGATTTTATGAAATCCTTGGGGTTTCTTTTGTTTATTGCTTGTCTTTCAGGCCACAAGTGGATAACATGAGTTTATTTAAGAGCAGAGGGGCCATCTTCTGTTTTTATAGTTCCGCAGTTAATATAGAAAAGGGATTTCAAAACTCTTTCAGGGAAGTGGTCATTGGAACATGTTCTACTGTATAGTGTTCTTGCACAATGTGTGTATTTTGCATCCTAATACAAGAATCAGCCTGTAAATTTGCAGACTCTGGTGTACACTGTGCAATTGAATATCCAAAGAGATGGTCATGGTCAACTGGTCTGTCTTCGCACAGATAGTTTCTGCATTAATCCTGCAACTCCTGCTTTTAGAACTCCTGCTTTTAGGCTCCTATGTCTTTTAGAAAGATGCTTGCTCTTCGTTTAATATCAAGTGCCAAAGAACACAGCAGTTGCCTGTTTTGTTCTGATAGATAACTTTCCATTTTCTTAAAAATGTATGGCTCCTTTTCTTTTTCGTATTATATTCACTAATGATTTTTCTGCCTAACTGAAGATCTGCCTTCTGTCAGAAATGTCTTCCACATCTAGATAGACCCCGCTTTGCCTTCTGTCAGATATACTATACCAACTTGTTTTAGTGTCTCTTCACCAGGAAGTGTTTACAGATCTCAAATTATTCTTTCCTGGACATCGCATTTTTTAAGCAACCTAGGCATTATAAATCGTGATTGTGTTTTAGTATCTATCTCAATTATTTTATCTGCGATTATAGTATTGTATCCCTTCTACTCTCATCTGATATGCTCCTACTTATACGGAGTTATATTAGCTCTCTGACATATAGATCCATATTGAAAGTTCATAAGAAGCAACATCTCAAGTAAAACAAAGATCTAACCAGTCCTTATCCTAATAGTGACTCAGAATGGGGCATGTAAACTCTTCTAGACACAGGACATATACAGGGAGAGCCTTCTTTTGATAACACATCCCAATATCCAGCAAAGGACTTCACCAGCAAACTCAAATCAAGTTCTTCACATAGATCCACTACTGGCACTACATGACACTAAATAGCTACAATGTGCCACGTCTACAACTTTATTTTTTTTTCCTACAAATAATTTGATATAACATTTAAAACTGTACCTGATTTGTAGCAAAAGAAAGAAAATGCTCAACCTTGTTATTTTAATGAGTATGCTGGACATCTTCCTCGCAAACATGCTGTCCTCTGAGGTTACAGCTCCAAACAAGGGAAGTGCTTTCTGAAAAAATTGTTTCCTAAATTTGATTTTTTTTTTCACTTGAAAAATAATGATCCTACACTCTGGTAGAATTTTGCTGGAAGTAGTTACAAAGACCTCAATTACATTCAAACAAACAAACAAAACTCATCATAAGCGAATGCCCAAATCAATAGGCACAATGATAATAACACATCTAGATTTTCCTAAATGCAAACTGCAAACAGTTTATGTCCTCAGTCTGTTCCTATGCAAAGTTTCAGTTTGACTTTGGATGCAGTAGAAGTAACTAAGTTTAAAGGGAAATGAGCAAGGCTGAAAGTCAAACCTGCAAAACTCATTTTGATGTTTGAATGCTCACTTGCAGTATGGATATGAATTTTCCAGTGATTGTTTCTTTCCCCCTACAGAGTGATCTTTATTTACGCTGATAATACCCAAACCTATACAAACTAGAAAGCAAATGGTATGAATTTAATTAAAATAGGCTTGCTACAATCTCTACCAAATATGTGTTTATTTTCAGGACATCATAAACATGTGATGCTACTAGTTTTGCAGACCCTGTTTTGTGAATAGAAATCTGTTCTTGAGAATGTTTATATACCATCAAAAATATCTAAATTAGACCTAGTCAAGTTAAATGTGGTTTTAAGACCTCTATGTTAGGTTAGCAGCCCTTTAGTGCTTAAGTTGTAAATTTTATAGTGCTAAAAAATGCAGATTAGTGAAGTAACTGTACTTGTTTCTCACTGCATGTATTTTTAATGCAGATCTTAAAGGCAACTGGCCGTACACATAAATGTAATTCTTTTTTTTTCACTGCCTTACCAGAACAGATATATTTACATAACTTCAGCATGTACTAACAATATCACCTATTAGTTGCTCACATTAGAAAGACAGCAAACTGAGGAAGTGCTAGCAGAAGTCACTTGTACAAAATTGTTTGAAAAGTGACAAGAACAGGAGTGGATCTCTTGCTCCTAAGTCTTGTGCCAGTGCCTTCCTTTTTGCTTCTTTTGTTACTACCATTAATCTCTCAACTGGCTGAGGAGTGGGTTGTACCTAGGCATATTACCTATGTTACAGCATTAAAACATCTGTTTTACCCTCTCAGACCCACATGAAGTGTCATATCTAATACCTGTAACTCTCCAGTTATGATGTGGCAGACACTGTTGGGGAATAGGAGGATTGTGTTCAGGGCCATATAGTGATGCTGCATTGCACAGTCACTTGCAGCACCAGCAGATCTCAGAGCAGTGCTTGAGATTCCTCCTTAAGACTAAAAGGAGTAGATGGACATAGCACTCACAGCCTTTTGCTACAATGCAAGAAGATTGGACCTTAATTCACACAGGTTTGAGAGCTGACAAGGGACATCTTAGTGCAGATGAGCACGAGGTGTGAGAACTTTAACACACTTCTCACACCTTGTTTATGGCCAGTTAATGGGGCAATCTTGAACAAAAAGCTCTAGCAGCAAAGTAGATCCAAAGAGTGAGTAACAGGTGGAAGAAAGGCTTCTTGGCTGTACACTGTTTTACACACCTGCTGTGTTTCCCCAGCCCTGGCACATCTTAGCACAGTCACATGTGAATAACTGTAATGGCAGATTAAAACCAAACACGAACCAGATGTTGGCCAGGTCCCCTGGATGTGAGGGAATAAAAAACAGGAGTACTGTTATTGCCATGACTGCTGGGCTGCCTGCTCCTCTCCCTCTCCTGAAGCTCTTCCCAAGCAAACCTTCACATAAGCCAGGCCTGGGGCATCTCCCACAGGTTTATATGCAGCCACTCACTCATGATAAAACAGTGACTTAAATTCCCACACCCAGCCTCAGGCACAAAAAATTATGGCCTTTAGGAGAAAATGGGGAAAAACACAGGGACTGAATCTCTCCGTGTTGCTGCGTAGGCTGATAGCACCGGAAAAGCTGGGAGGAAGTGGCCAGGTTTGCAGAGCAGCGCTTTGCATATGAGTTGCCTGTATCACGGCGGGACGAGGAAATCAGGGCATATGAAGTACTCTACAATATTTACTCTCTTTCCACAAGTCCTACCAGCAAGTTACTTTTTTTCACTAACGCACAAGGGTAGCTCTTGAAATCCCATACAAATTTTCATTCTGTACTCCTACCTCTGGAAAGGTGAAGCATTTTACTCAGTACATTGAAAGCTGTTTTTATATTAATACTGCTGAAACTGCGCATCTGAGGCTGACTTCTGTATTACTGCTTTAGTACTCCTTTTTGATTCTTTAGTGATATTGTTATAGCCTATTTTGCTTTAATTCTGTTTGTCCTGAAGATCTTGCATAAGCCTGAAAGTCACTGATTTAAAAGGGAACAGGAAAACTGACTCATGCTTCAGGTGAATAGGAAAAAGTATGCAGATTTTTTACCCAGCCATCACAACAGCCATACAGAGAGACAAAAATTAAAGCATAAAGGCCCCTCTCCCTAGCTACTCAGTTCCGTTTATCCACGAAGATTCGTTCACATATCAAAGCGTGTGTTTTGTTCAAGTTGTGGATAGTATTTTGATTGTAAACCAGAATACTCGCTTATTTGCTCTAAGAGAGAAAGATGATTCTTCTCTGCAAATACCTAAGTAATTTCTCTGTTGCTTTTAATAATTAAGTTCTACTTCTTTGTGTCTCTTTTAGAGCAACACTTATCAATTCCACAAAGTGTCAGGATCACAGTTCTTGGGCCATCAATCACAACTGGTCATTTAAACACAAGAGCAATTTAATCATTCCTATACTTCATGGCATAGGATTTTAAATGTAACAATAGGTAATTTAGCATTTGTTTTTCAGTAGAAGGTTTAATACCTTCAGCCAGCAGAATGGATAACACTCATCTTCTCGGCTCCATTTTTCCAATGAATCCCCTGGTATTTCAAAATAGCAGAAAAATGGATAAAGTGTTTGTCATCTCTGCCTCTTGAGAAAACGTATTTGTTTTCTTTTTGGTCAAAATCACTCAAAGACTCGTCTATGAACAAAGTCTTCCGGGACTACAACCTTCTTTTAAAAATGAAGTAATTGTTTTTGCCTTTTATACCCACTCTATTTCCGTAACATGCAGCTTTATTAATTAATTTTTAGCAGCATTTATTATTTTTTGCTAATAAAAGACAAGGCTCTCCCAGCTACAGCAGGCATACCACACATGCCTCGTGATCCCCTCTGGACAATAAATTGGCAATAGGTTGAGGTTGTCTTGCAGGACATGGTGAAACATCTCACCATCCTTTTTGGTAGGCTGACAGAAAATGTATTTTTTGGCTTACCTCGAGAGGCAAAAAAAAGTTGACAAAAAGTATATACTGCAGGAGCACTGTTTTGCAACAGACAACTGCAGAAAGCCTTTGGCCCAAAGAAGATCATTTTCTGAAAGGGGGTTTATTCTCAGTCATTTTAATGTCACAGTTTTAACAGCCAAGAGGGATTTTTCATGAGCTATCTTGACCTTTATTGAATTTTGCTGATTCAAAGACTTATGAGAAAGAGAAGGGACTGGTGCTCTTCTTCATTTTGTTGTTGGTTTGTTTGGGCTTTTTTTCTTCCTTTTTTTTTTTTTTTTTTTTTCTTTCCCCAGGACTACTTGTTGATTCTTTCTTCTGGTTATGGCTTGTCTTTCTGTCTCCCTCCCCTTCCTATTCTCTGGATGTTTCTGAGTACTATTTCTGCAGGGATGCCTGTGCATAGCCTCATATCCCTTCAAACCATGCTCACAAAGCTCTGCTTCTGACGGGCAAAGTGACCTGGCTTTGAGCAGCGGCTTCTACTTTTTCAACTGCAAAGAATAAATATCCAGATATGGATAACCTGGTTACTTTTCTGAGGTTAAATTTCCTGGCTCTCTCCAGCTGTGGGCTAGAATCCTTCTCCTTGCTTCACAGCTCTTTATCTGCACTAAAAAGTGGAGTTGAGCTAAATATACCTCACAGAGAAATTTCCTCTCTGTTAACAAACTTTTGTTGACCTATCTTTGCTGGGAAAAAAAGGTGTTCACAGGCAGGAGTTCATAAGAAACTGATTAATTTTTCTGATGGACAGTCACAACTAATATTTTTTTCCCACGACAACAAGGAGTATCTGTGGTGATCTGTGGTTCTTTGATTGCCTTCTCTACTTACCAGCTCTGTAAGCTGTGGCTACAGCAAGCAGTCACCAAACAACTCTAGAATGTAACATGGGTAAAGTGTGAAGATCTTGCCCTGCCTATGTAATCTTAGCCAGTTTAGGGTGTGTCAAAGTTATGATAAAAACATTATACATTTCTACCACATATTTGCAATATATGACAATTTATTGAGGAAAAAAATGAAGTAAAATAGGACATTTTGTTCATTTTTACTCATAAGGACCTGAAGCTTTTTTTTTAATCATGGTATTTGGCACTTCAGGGCACATTGTTTTTCCTTCAGATTGTACTAAAATAACAGTAGTTGTAAAGTTTGCTCCAGAACAATGAACAATGCTGAATTTGGAAATGGAAAATGTAATTATGTTATTTCTCCTGGACATATGACAATGTGCGCTCTGATCCTGGCCTCCCTTCCAGTACAGTAGGAGGAATTAATTATTTGTGCATCTGATTTGCAATTTTCCCATATTTACCACCTCTCCTTATCCAGTTGATAATTACAGAGGAAGTTTAAAAAAAAAAAAAAATCCTTTCACAACGCCCAGGGTACATACAACAATGCAGAGTGGAAGGAAAAGGTGGGAGAATAGAACAGAAATAACTGCTGGTTTCAAATGTCATTTAAATGGGCTAGTATCCTCCTTAAAACTGCTAAGCGGACACTGAGCTTGTCTCTTTTCCACTCATGCTTTGTCTTTCTTCCTGTGTAAGCCTAGGATGGGCCTCTCCCGAACAGGCTCAGGTAAACCTGGGGTGAGCGGAATGCAATTGCCTCAGTGTCCTCTGAAGACATGCTGCAGGAGGCTGTCGTGTGATCTGACCTCCGCTGTCCTTTCTGAAACTGGTTAATTAGTTCTGGGGCTGAAAATCAGTAGTTTTGAGGAGGAAGAAAAAATAAAAAATATATCTGTATCTTACAGAAAACAGATATACACTTCTGAGTGTAGTGATTTTATCTTATTTTTATCCCCTCCATTTCCTGAAATGTGGGGGTTTTATTTTTATATTATTACTTTTATTTTTATCCACTTTTATGTTTATCCATTTATTTATTACTTTATCCATTTTTACTTTTATCCACTTATTTTATTTTTATCCACTCCATCAAATATCCACTCCACTTCCTAAAATGTGGGTTATTTTGAATGTATTGGCTCTATACTCTATATGGGCCACCTTCTAATATGAGAAAAACATAGGAAGCCTCATACTGTTTATGGGGACAACATAGTAAAGCTTCTTTTAGCAAAAATGCAGGAAATAGAATCACACAAATGACTAAAAACTGCCTGTTTGTTACATATCATGTTATACTTATGTTTTGTAGTATGTTATGCAAGTGTCTTAGGTATCAGTCTCATGTACTATGAAACAGCAAAATAATGCTGTTCTACAAAATCTAAAATGCTCCTGATATCTTTCTTTGTAATATGTACATTTTTAGACTGCAGTTGACACAGTGGGTGTATGCATTCATTTATTAATCCAATAGTGGTCAGAATTACGCCAGATCTTTGAACTGCCTTGTCAGCTGCCTAGCCGCTGAGGCCTCCGTCACTAGCTCTGCTGGGCATTTTGCTGTGTTGTGATTAAAAGTCCAACTCATGCCCAATAGAAACTGGAAAGAGTCCTATTAAACCAAGGGTTTCTTTTTTTTCCCCTATCTTTAGCCAGGTTAAATATATGTTCACATTATATTCATTTCAAGTGTCAAAATCCAGACTTTAGATTTTTGTAGATCTATTTCAAGTACAGACAGCATGTATTTTTCCAGCAGAGGTTATTTTTTGTCCTGCAAAAAATTTAAAAAGGAAAAGTTGAGGGGATACTAACAATATATTTTATAAAGAAAAACACGCTAAGATAAAAAAATCGTAGCAGATCACATTTTAAAATATCCTTTGATTTACTAGTAATCAAAATAGATGATCGATCCTGTTCTTAGTTACAGCAGATAATCTTGTCACATAATTTCTTTCTTAAACGATCACACCCTTTATTAAAACTTACCATTCTTTTATTCCTATAAACCCTCCTGGAAAACTGTTCCAAGCTCTAGCCCCTTATGAAAATTAGATGCTTTTTCCCAATTTGCAGCCACTATTTAGGTGGCTAGGTAGTTATTTTACACTTGCTGATTTTGAGTTACCTTTGTCTTTTAGTTTATAAAAGCAATACCTTTACCAAAGCAGTCATTTCCCTTCCCAGTCTCCTTTTTTTTTTTTTTTTATCAGACCGGACGGCACAGATTGGAAAGCTTCCTCTCAAAAAGACAGGATATCTGCTTTGCACTGTTCGGTGTGGCAGCTCTTTATTTTACCTCGCCTATTTTCCACTGTTTTTGTCCTCTTGGTACAGAGCTGAGCAGTCTAGTGCAGTGCTACAAGAGGGATCTCTGCTTCCTTCAATGACTGAATCGATACTCTAAATCTATTGGATTCAACATATAATTAATTAGCCTGATAACTGAAAACTTAATCTGATACTGTTGCCAACACTCTTTTTTGTTAACTAGCCCACAGCTCGGCAACAGCACAATTTCCCAACACAATAAATTATTGTGCAGAATGAAGACCAAGCTTTAATTCTGGCTTTGGGTGATGTCCCAGCTTCCTCCTCTCTATTCCAGTGCTCTTTCACACTGCAGAAGAACCTGGAATATAAAGTTGCTCACCTTGCTTTTAGCAGCATAGGCAGTATTGGGCAATGCAAATCACACAGGACACTTTTAATAAAAGCAACGTGGAGTTTTACATTATCGTAACAGTTTTGTTCCCTGGCTGCCCCTTCTAGGGAGGAGCTGAAAATGTCCATGTAAAGTCTCCATACCTTTTCCCAGCTTAGGATGAGGGCAGGCTCACAACCGACCCACACAGCCTGGAACAACCTTTACATCTCTGTGATTCCCAGTTTTATCCTCGGCTTCAGGTACCTAGTTAATTTATTCCCACTATACTTTTACTTTTGCTACAGCAGAGATTTGATACCATCAGAAAAGTAAGATGCATCACTATTTTATCAGGTGTGCCGGGGTTCTTTTTAAGCAACAGGTAAGTACAATATAAAACAAATATTTTTATTAACAAAGAGTAAAAACAAAAAGGGATGGCTGATGAATTGGAAAGATGGGTGCAAATACAAAACAAAGGAAAAAAGTGAACTGAGTCCTAATCTCTGTAATCCGATATTTCTCTGAGACAACTTTCACACATGTGCATAGAAAAGGCTAAATATATCCTGGCTCAGGAGTTTTCTCTTTCCTTGCAGAATCCTGAAATGAAGCCCACACCAGTTCAGCTAAACTTAAGTATAAACAGGATGCCATCGTGTACAAATGAGAATATGGAAATTCTCAGCTTCCTTTTCAGGTTGTTAATCATTTCTTAGAGATTGCAGTAACCATTTAGCTCTCTTTGGAAGTTTCTGAAAAAAAAAATGAAAACTTGTCTGGGATGCTTTTTAATAAGTTTTTTTTTTCTATTTGACTTCATCTTCTTTCTTTAGAACTTATTCAAATTACATCTTTGGCCTCTTCCCTTCGCAGATAACAGGGCTTGCTTCACAAAACACATGTTCATATAACAATTTTATTTTTCAGTGAGTAGCAGAACTAATGAAAACTGTTTTCCTGTGGACTAAAGACATTATTTTCCAAATCCAGTCCTCACATAATTTCTCATATAATATTTCTCATTAGGGGAAAAAAAGGGTTTTGAGATATCAGTATGAGACATATCCCTGCTGCTGGGCTCATCACTCCACAAACTCAGCCAATCATATTTCATAATCTGTCAGTTTTTGCCACACAAATTATGGACTACCTTTCCTTCACTGAGAAATGTTTCTTATTCTATTTCCATTTTAGAAAGGCCACAGATAAAGTAAAATTATCAGCATATTCAGAAATTCCTTATAACAAATATGACTTGCAAGTTTCATTTAGGACCCTGACAATCATGAGAATTAAAAAATACCCTAAAGTTCATTCTGTTCTGCCCTTGAAAAGTTTCAAGAGATTTGGAAAAATATATGTATATATATATACATATATATATATATATATATAATTTGGATCAAACAGATTATCAAAAGGCTTATCCTGACTACATATGACGATTCCTGTTAAGCACTTTTAATAATTGGATACCATACACAGAGTTATAGTATCTACCACTGTGAGTCTCTCTTCGTGCTAGCGAAATGCTCTCTACAACTCCATAAAATTCAGCACCACAACCAGTTTCCATTCTTTATTTTATTCCCAACAGTGCATGGAACAACAGCCTGATATGTACAAGATTGATTTGCACAACCAAATAATCATGGGCCTTTAATGCACTATCTCTTGTGCATTACAGTGCTCTAACGCTCTACAGTATCTCCAAAACATAGTTAATGTTTGGAAAGGATTTTGCCTGGGGCTTCCCATGCCAAACACACACATTGGGTTATTGAAAGAACAAAGGACCTAACATTTTCTCCTGATTTAGTCTGATTACGGTACTAGCATGATTTATGAGGTGGAACTCTTATCAGAAGACATTTGTGCATCCTGTTGCAGAACATTACAGAGGATAAGGTCTTTCTGGTCTTTACTTTAGACTATGCCCTAAACCGCTTTGGGATTTGTGTCTTTATTTTCTCAGGCTCTTGGAAGTGAGATTTTGAGGGAAAGAATGATAGCTGCAAAGAATCAAAATGGACAGAGATTTGGAATGACTGTTAGAGAAAAGATGTGCATTTCTACCTGAAATTCATATGAAAGAGTCACAAAACTTATTTAGGATTCATGGAATAAGTTATTATCTCTACCTACTGAAGGTGAAAAGACTAGTGCATTTAATGACTAGGAGAAAAAAAAAAGATCTGGCTAGAGATAACTTGTTTTTGTGATTTCTCTTTCTACAGCATGTAAAGAAGAGGTGGCACAACCTTACAAACATGCATTTTGTGACAACATTCTGATACAGGCTGCAGGTTTGTTTCCACATCAGCATCGTATATGGCTTAGTTTTTCAAGGGACCTTGAGCAACATTGCAAAGATGAAAGTGTAAAGGTCCAGAGCGTAGCCTGGTATGTGAGGAAGCATGTGAATAACTGCAGGGACTGGCATTACAAACAGTCATTACAGAGAAGTAAACGGAGTATTTCAGAGCAAGTGAGAAAAAGAACCTCTGCCTATTTCTTCAAGTCAGCAAAATCCCCACTGGGGGTAACTATTCAGACCTGTTAATGGACCATTTTCTTCTCTTTCCGATGTGTAAAAATTAAAGGCAAGGAAAGATTTAAGCAGGTTTGTAAAATTCTGCTGTGAATGGACACCATCATCCCTGAGATTAGAACAGCCCCTGCCAGTAACCATTCGAAAGAGTTCTGTTGGTGCCAGGAGAGAGCATGCCAAGGCCAGCCCTAATAACTGAACAGTGTGAACGAGTATGTTATGTTCTCTGGGGAGTTTATCCAGACACTAATTAACTTACTACTGTAAAAACAGTCAAAGCGTCTGGATTACATTTCCCAGACTTCTCTGTAAACAGATTATTTTTTTAATATACATTGTTCTCATCTTTCATAAGGATCCTAGAAATCTACAGTGTCATCACAGAAAATCTATTTTAAACTGTGTCTACATGACACCTACGCTCAGCATGCTGCCACTCTCAGATGTGATGGCCAGCACAGCTAATCTCCGCCAAGAGTCGACAACGGCTTCTTCTCACTTATTTTTGTGCAAGGAGCTATAAAAGCAATCATTAAATCTTCATGCTGGCGAGCAGATATTTTAATCAACCAGTTCAACACTTGTTCATGATAAAGCACAAAGGTCAGTCTGAGTGTATGCTCAAGTGAAAGGAAGGGTCTCTGGCAGGTTTCTCCGGCATAGCTGGCATAGTACCTCCCTCCTCCTGTTGCTTCCCATGCCCTCTCCTTAGTTTTGCAGATTCAGATAGCAATGTGGCAAGAGGAAAGAAAAATCCTTCCTCCAGGAAGTGAATCAATTGGGATTGGATCAATTGGGATAGGAAATAAACATGAAGCAAGAGCTGTAATATTTTTTTTCCATGAGGGATTGGAGAAGGAGGAAACACGACTCCTGCAACTGGACTTTTTGCTTCTTTCCATCCCTTTCCAAGTCTGGGAAGAAGCACATGTGTCTAGGTCCCTTGAGCTGCCTTGTTTTTAGGCCTGGAGCTTACAAACTTGCTACATTTGCCTTATCTTTGAGCCTCTGCATAGTTTTTTCTGCGCTCTTCCTCCAGTGTGGTTCAGGCTGGGGGTGACAGACACAAATGGTTTGTCTGATCAAACTGACCTGGAATGAGTCAGACACAAAATCAGGTGTTGGGACCTTGGGCAGAGATACAGGAGCAAGCGGGCAGAAAAAAGCTGGACTTGGCATCCTGCTTGTCAGCACCCAATGTAACATATTTTCAAATGTTTAAGTAAATACTTTTGCAGACCGATCACCAATCCTATAGTAAGAGATCCTGCAAGAAGGAATAAATTCTCCCTGCATAAACCAAAAATCCTCTATGTGTGTGAATTCTAAGTACCATTTCAGGGAG
The DNA here is from genome assembly GCF_059628265.1 of Tinamus guttatus. Taxonomy (NCBI): domain Eukaryota; kingdom Metazoa; phylum Chordata; class Aves; order Tinamiformes; family Tinamidae; genus Tinamus; species Tinamus guttatus. The sequence goes on along the minus strand of NW_028288870.1, from coordinate 292,772 downwards.
GGGAATCTCCATGCTGACAGCCCAGAGTTAAATTTGTTACTCTGCACCCTCGTGCACAGACAAGCAACTCATTCCCACCCAGCTAAAATAAGATGCTGGAATACATTTTTTTAAAGAGCTGCAGCACTTCTCCACACACGAACATGACAGACGGGGCGAGTGAAACCGGAGGGGAATGAGACTGTTTGTGAGTTTGTTCGTTTGTTTTGTTTTGCTTTGCTTGAGAAGCGCAGGATACAGAGAGAGAGGAAGTCCCAGCGTGACGAGGGTGCAAGACTAGGGCGGAGAGCTGCCAAGCGGTGCCCACAGTCACGAACAAAAATAAATAAATAAATAAATAAATAAATAAATAAATAAATAAAAATGCCACAGGATTAAATAAAAATAAATAAATAACTGAGCGAAAGGGCGGCCTCGGCGCCGCCCCGGGTCACGTCAGCGGCCCGCCCGTTTCCCGCTTCCCGCTCCGCCCCGCGCAGGCGCCGTTGTGGCCGAGCGCAGGGCTGCGGGGAGCGGCGGCCGCGGACGAGGCGCCCCCGCTCCGCTCCGCGCCAGCCCCGCTCCGCTCCGGCCCCGCTCCGCTCCGGCCCCGCCGCGGGCGCCATGCGGCTGCCGCCTGCCCTGCTCGCGCTCGCGGCGCTGCTGGCGCCCGGCCGGGGCTCGGCCGCAGGTAACGGGCAGCGCCGCGGCGGGGAGGCCGCGCGGAGGGTGCGGGGGCGCCCGGGCTGGCGGCGCCCTCCGCGGGCGGGAGGAGCCGGGGAGGCGGCGAGGGCGGCCCTGTTGCCGCCCAGGGGCGGCCGCGCGGCTGGAAAGCGGGTCTGGGGGTGCCGGGAAGGGGGGTCCCGTGGACCGGGCGCCAGCGCGTGCCGACACTGTCGCGTCGTGACTGTTCTGTACAGCCAGCGGCTACGGTCCTTATCGCGCCCGTCACAGCCGCTCCCTCGGATGCACTTTGGCACATGACGTGAAGGAGGCCACAGAGCAGCGGCGTCTGCCGCGTTTCGCGCGTGGGCCCGCGAGCCGCCGCGGGAGGGCCCGGTCCCGCGTGGGGCTGTGTGCGGAGCGGGGCCGCCCGGGAGGAGCCTCCGCGCGTCTCCCCTCGGGGAGCGCTGGTGGTGGTGGTGCTGCTGGTGGTGCTGCTGGTGGTGCTGCTGGTGGTGCTGCTGGTGGTGCTGCTGGTGCTGCTGGTGGTGGGAGGCGGGCGGAAATCTAGCTCTGTTTTCACTTGGCTTTGGCGTGGGTGATAAGACCCGAGGTTGAGGGCTCGTGGCTCAGGTCAAAAGGGAACATGTGGCTGCGCTTCGTTTGTAAATATATTCAGAGACGTATGCAGGGTAGTGTATATTAGGATTTTTGTGAAGGGGCTTAAACCAGGATACACATCTGTGCTTTAGCTGAAAGCAGCACTCCTGCAGCAGCCTTCACCCCCAAACACGCTGCCTCCCTCCGAAGTGCTGATCCTGATGCCGGGTGTCAGGGCTTCCCGCACCGAGATCCCTGCTTTTCCAGAGTGACCGATCGCCGTGCCCCCGTGATGGGCACACGCTGGCCTTACGGGACTTGAAGATCGTTTAGGTTTACCTCCCCTGGGCTGGAAACAGAAGATGCATATTAATCTATCCACTCGTTTTTCAGTGTTGCAGTTCAGTTTTTCGTCATCCAGGTGGTTTATTTTTGTAAAAATTAAACTGGCAGTGCAGTTAGAGTCGAAGAAGGGGAATTCTGAAACATGTTTATGACACTTTTCCTTTGCAACAGAGCGGTTTTCTTAAGTCTTATCAGGCCTTTCAGAACTCTGGTGGGGTAGTGCATATCTCAGAGCTGAAACATAAGGGGGGAATGCACTTCTGTCCATGATCTGGTGCTTTGTTAGAGGATACGGTTTTGCCTAGACAACCAATAGCTCTTTCCTGAGCACTCAAGCACCTCCCCTGTTTCCTACATCTGGGTGCTCAACAGGTGAACAGCACATGTCCCTATGGATATGCCCGTGATCCGTCATTGGAGCTGGGCATTTGTCCTTGCAAACCTCCACTCTGCATCTAAGTGTCCCAAGAGGGAGATCCCAAAAAGACCTACTCAAAATTGCAGTACTTGGGCTGTAATAGCAATTCAGGTGGTACTTGCACATTGAAAGCCTGTTTTCAAAGTCTATGTATATATTTGCTTTTTGTGGTCACAAACTGCATGTGCCTGTTAGGTGATAGTGTTTTGGACTTGTTATTTTATGATTCTGTTTATTGGCAGTCACAGCAGTTCCTCTGTACAACTACAAGCAAGAAGGTAACGAGATGATAGTGCTGTATTTAGATACTATCTGTGTTAGTGCTATTTCAGCTCTTATAAAAACAAAGAATAGTCATGAAACAGGTAGAACAGTATTTTGCTATTAGAGCAGCTTTGAAAAACTTTCTTGTGCACGCTTTTTTCTTTGTTTTTCCTTTTTTCTTTTTTTTCCTTAATGTATATACAGTGATCCACCGTCTTAGTGCATGTAGAATCATGTTGGGATGTTTACCAAAAGCAATAATAATAAAAAGAAGAAAGCTCTGTGGATTAGTGTCCTGACTCTGAGCCACGTGGATGTAAAAGCTTGTTGTTAATAGTAGCAATAAAAAGGTACTGAATGTGTAAAGTGTACATTCCTGGTCCTGTATTCTATAAAGTTACCCAATCTTTATTTCATGCACTAAGCATTTTTTTAAGCAAATAGCTTTGTATTTGGCCTCTAGTCTTTGAACTCTTTATTCATTTGTAAAATTGAATGAGATTTCTCTTTTGAAGTTGTTTTTTTCTTTTTGAGAACTTCTAGTAGAATTTTTTACACGGGCTTGCTTTTTTCACACAGTGATTTAAGCTTATGTGTAATAACTTTGTTCAGGAAGTGCTACTGGAGTATAGAAGACACATTACAAGAGTGGTTTCCTTTCTGGGGAGTGAAGGCGAGCTCATGAAGACGAGCACCTGCGAGCTTTTCATACAGCTTTTCCGAGGAAGGCCGAGCAGGCAGGAGGAGCAAAGCTCTCCTGGCGCCTGGGTGTTTATCTGCCTGTCCGCCGGCCTGCAAGCTCTGTCGCTGCTTCAGTCGCTCGACACCAGGAGGGCTCTGCCCCTCGGGCCGGACCCGCTGCCAGCTGGGTGGCAGGGCCAGGCTGGCAGAGCCCACTTGGTGAAGCCTCCAGAGCTGCTGCCCTTTCTACACGCAGTGAAAGTGGCTGGATGTTAAACATCAGCCTGGGCTCAGGTGGAGCGTGGGGCTAACGTGAAGACACGCGCTGCTTTCCCGGGCTGCAGCCCAGGGCGGCCCGTTACTTTAGCATTGTGTCTGATTTCCTTTTAACTCCCCGGCCTAAATGGCGCAACGCCCGTTTGGTGCAAATCCAGACCGGAGTTAGTACTGATGGCACCCTGGGGAGGGTAAAGTGGCTTGAAACTGCCATCCTACTAGATACTGCTCTGGAATTAGAGGGATTTGTTTTTCATGGAAACCTAAAAGACGACTCTGGAACAGACGTTCAAAAGATTGATTTATAAATGTTTTCTCATAACTTGTTCCTTTTAAGCTTCACTTTGTGCTTCTAGTACTTGAACTGTGCTCAGCAGACATGTGGAACTTGCAGGTACTCTGGTTCATTGAGTTTGTTGCCCCAGAGAGCTGTGTCATACTCTGCCCTGGGGAGTCCCCTGGCTAAATGTTGTGCGTATGACACCTTCAGCTGAATTCCACTTCTGTGATCAGTGGTAGCAAATCCCTCTGCATTTATACTAACAGTATGTGTTAGAATGGGGCACGGGATACAAACTTCGGTTAGAAGGCTGCCTGTCTGAGCTGCTTACACTTACCCCTTTGAAGTGTCCTCTAGCTCATTGACTTACAGCTCTTGATGTTAGATAAATATATAAAACACCTGACAAGATATTTCTAAATGTACTTATAGGTAGCTTTATTGTGGCTGCTCCAAAATTTGTCTATTGCAAGTGTCTTTCCTGTAGTATTTTTCAGAAACATACATATAGTGAAGAAGATAATCTTCATCCAGATACAGAAATCTTTCTCAATGTGTGTGTTTCTGAACTCGATGAGATTTGTGAAGGAGTTTGTATACAAAGTGGCACTGCTGATAAAGGAGAGCGAATGGAACAAACAAGCCGCGACTGTTTGGGTTTGTTATCTTCTGTGAACAAGCAAGCAAGTTTTGATTCACGCTTTTGAACCAGCACTATGCCATATGCAGTGTATAACTTGTCTAAGGCTTGTCTTCCGTCCTCAGTGTTTAGAAAGCAGTTGACTGTGCAGCTATGTGCGCTTGCTCCCATTACTTTGAAAAATGAAAAAAAAAAAAAAAAAAGCTTATTTCTTATCAGGCTAAAGCCAAGCAGCAGATATGTGGAGTAAAACAAAAGCCTTTCAGCAGCATCTGGTTTTTAATCTCAAAATATTTCCTCCCGCATACATTTCCTTCCTGTCTGCTATGTAACAGTCCCCCAAGAGGCAAGTGTCTCTAGAAATTTAGTATTTTAATTGAACACATATTGAGATTAATATGTGGGATTTTTTTCCCACGCCACAGGGCACGTCACATTTACTGACTGTCAATGGGAGCATTCATTATAATTATATAGTCTGGGCTGCTTATATATCAGCAACTACTCGTATTTCTCTGTGAGCAGTGCGTGTTGCTTAACACTGATCCTTCTGTGAGTTTGTTGAGTTTGCTGAGATCAGCCGAGTGATTGCTTTTCTGCTTGTGATCTGCTCTGTTGAATGCTCAATTTATAGTTTATTCTGTGATCTTTCTTATATTTGCTTTTACTCCTCCGTTTTCCTACCTTTACTTTTCAAATTTTAAGTTCTTTGTCCTCAAAATCCAAGCATGTTTAGTTTCCATATTCCTTTTTTTTTCCTAATCATTAAAAAAAAAAGAGAGAGAGAGAGGAGAGAGAGAGACTGGTCTTTCCTCCTGCCTTCTGCCTTTATTCCCTTCTCCTCTGGGCATAGATACGTGTGTGGGGTAGCTCCCTGTTGCCCATCGCTTGTGGCACATTTCTGTGCCTCTGTGCAAATCTACTCTTCCTGAAGTCTCCATTGCTTTTCTGTTAGCCAGCCCTGCCGTCACACTCAGCAGGGTGAATGGGACATACTGGGAGGGTGGAAATCACTTTATTTGAACTAGAAGCAAACGTGACCTCCTCAAACTCCCAGTATTGTGATTTGATGATTTTTTTTTTTTTTGCATTTTTCCCATGCTGAGTTCCTCACTGTTTGAGTGTGCTCCTTGGGTGCAGCTGCTATCGAGCTGATTAAATTTATTATAAATTGAGAGTTTTATGTTTAAAGATTATCGTTGTGTCACTATCATCTTTCCCTGGTTGTGCCTACTAAATAGCATAGCGCAGCAACGTAGCACCCTTAAGAAGTTACTGTTGCCTTATGGCTTAGTAAAACCTTGTTCAGATAAACGGTTGTGATAATATCAGTAGTAGTAGATAGCAGTAACATCTGTGTACATTAGTGCTCCATAAGTCTGCCAGGTGCTCTCTGCACTCTGGATGCTGGAGCAGAATCAGGCTGGGAAGGGGTGTCGCGAAGCTCCTGCTTTCCATGACCCACAGGTAGCCGGGGCCAATGGGAGGAGGAACCTCGACCCCCAGCAGTCCCATCTGCTGTAGTGCTGAGCACTAAGTTCTGCACCTCAAGCTTCTGTGAGCCACTAAATGACCTGAAAAGTAACTCTGTGATACAAACTGCTTAGGCGGTTTTTATGGATAGAGATATGATCTTCCATGGTAATGACTAGTGTAATTAGGAAAAGCAGATGAGCTCTCCTGCCTTCTCCCTGCCTTTCCTGCCTACCAGCAAACCTCAGAGATAAATGCAAGCTGAAAGCACTTTATATTGAATTTACTGCATATCCATTGGACCACCTGGGAGACAAGGCAGTTGCTGCATGTAGAGATAAAGTGAGGTAGTGGAAGAAATAACCAGCGGACATCTCTTAGAAAAAGAAACACAAGTCATTTTTGGCCTGTGAAACATGGAGAGGCTTTAATGAGATGACAGGAGGTGCGATATAAAACTTGTATCGCTTCTGGCTCTCAGTGCTGAGTAGAGTTTTGAATTTCAGCTTCTCAGGTCATGCTGAAGGGTATCCTGTAAGCCTTTTCTGAGGAGCAGGAGTAACTGGTTTGTGAGAGAGAGCTTGATCAGCTTGGTCATTGAAAGCAAGCTTAGAAGTAGGCATGGGAAGGGTGAGCTGACTGTATGTGTGTATGGTTGTTCTTGCAAGTGATCAAGGCCAACCTGCAGTGTCATGGCAGTATGGGATGTTGGCATGTTGGTGGTGGCATTGCAGGTGGCTAGAAGATGATTTATTTGATACAGTTCATGAGGAGAGCAATCCTTTGATGAGGAAGCTTTGTTTGCTGCAAGAGTTCTTGTGTTTTTTAGTCTTGGCGTTGTAGTGTAGTGAAGGAGCATGTTAAAAAAAACATGGTGGGAGATAGAGGATTAGGTTGAATAGTCTTTTGCTCACTCAGTGTTCAGACATAGAATCATAGAATCACAGAATCCTTAAGGTCAGAAGGGACCTTTAGAGATGATCGAGTCCAACCTCCCTGCTCAAGCAGGGTCACCTAGAGCACGTGGCACAGGGTGGCATCCAAGCGGGTTTCGAAGATCTCCAGAGAAGGAGACTCCACAACCTCTCTGGGCAGCCTGTTCCAGTGCTCTGTCACCCTCACTGTTAAGAAATTTTTCCTTAAGTTCCTGTGGAACTTTTGGTGCTTCAGTTTCTGGCCATTTCCTCTAGTTCTGTTGGTGGCCACCACTGAAAAGAGGCGAGCACCATCCTCTTCATTCCCTCCTTTGAGATTTTTATATACACTGTTTAGATCCCCTCTCAGCCTTCTCTTCTCCAGGCTGAACAGACCCAGATTTTGTTTGTTTTGCCCAGACAGTTTGTTAAGCTTCAATAACCTGGAGCTTAGCAATCCTCCAAACTGTGTTTCTCTTACACCAATATAGCGATCATGAAATAACTTAGCCTTAATGGAAGGAACCAGCTCATGTGAAGGACATGAGGGAGGAGACAGGAGATAGGGAAAGGACCCCATTCTCAAACCAGCAGTTGCTTAGATGTGTTTAAAGCCAAGCACACAAGTCCCCGCTGCTGGTGGAGGCCCTGGTTCCCACCCTTTCGCAGCAGTCGCGTCCCCTCAGGAACCCACGCTCGATGGCCAAGATACTCAGCGCGTGTCGGCCAAATGTCCTGCTTTCACACAAGCCGTGCTGCGGATGCTGAGGGGCCGCTGTAGCTGCATGTTTTAATGGTAACTAACCCATTCAGCACTCGCAAACCCCAACTGCCTTTGTGAAAAACAGACATCTGGCAAGTCTACGACAAAGAAATACAAATCAGAGCAAGTCTGAAGAAATACCAACAAGCTTGTAACATACTTCTAAACATTGTTTTCCTCTGTTTTATATCCCAAGTGTAAAATGGGAAGAACGATCATTTCTCTTATGGAGGAGTTGGGAAAATATTTGCATAGGTTTAAATGCATTTGCTAGCATAATTTAGTGATAAGTATTATAGAAGAGCTTAGATTCTTAAACTGAAGAATTGTCTTGAATAGCATTTCCTAACCAGGTATTGAAATTGCCTACTGGGCAATGGGGCAAAATGCTGTGCAGTTTTATCTGCCTGGCTTTTAGTTGTATATTTGCCAAGGAGCCAAGCCAAGCTTCTAGGAGAAGTTTTAATATTCTCTGGCTTTTTATTTTTCTACTTTTTGTCAATTGTAGCCTTATATAAATACAATTATGTAAATAATAGTACACTACAGTAACATTTTCTAAGGCTTATTATATCAAATATTTTACTGTTAAGTGAAGTATTTTACAGTGTAGCATCTGTGTGCTTTGACACCTCTTCTATCAACTTAACACCTTTTTTTCTTGTGGTTGAGAATTTGATGATTGTGTTCCTGTCTTCCAATAACTGAAATACCACTTTTGTACATATTAGAAAATAACTAAACCACAGCGCCATTTGCAGTGAGGCGTATTGCATGTATAAAAACTTCGTGGTTAGTAGCAGATCTCAGCCTCGATGTATGGCTCCTTGTCAGATGCTGTCTTTGTGGTCTTGTTCTCAAGACATGAACTTTCCCTCCTTGATTTATCACAGAGTGAAGTTGGAGCGCTCGCTTTGTGAACGGTGTTGTTGAGCAGGTCAAATGAGAGTTAACCTCCAACACTTCACAAAAGTTATAGTAAGAGAGTATTAAGGAGGCCAAACCAGACATTAAGAAGCAAAACGATGACTAAAATTGTTTAAGGGACTTTCACTTTCCCCTTCTTTTGTAGGCTGTCAGCCTTCAATAGTTACAGTCTGTGAAATTGTCCTTCCCTTGCAGCTGACCTTCCCCTCAACCCAGCTGGTGCTCAGCACAGAGCACAGAAATGTCTTCTTTTATTTATTTATTTATTTATTTTATTCCTGTATCATTTACTACCCTCACCTTTTATGTTATTTACTAAATGCACTTCACCATGTAAAACTACATGGTATTTTCACAGTTTGTGTTCCTTATGAATGTTAGTATTTTATTATAACAGCTCGTTAAGTGATATCACAGGAGATGTGGAAATGTTATTGCCCAAAATTCATGTTGAATCCAGGCTTTCCCCAGCTGAAATTCATTCTGGCAAGGCTGAGTCAGGAGGCAGCAGGGCTTTCCTGGAGCAGGCCCTGGGTTCTGCAGCTTTGGTTCTCCTGCTTCTCAGCAGGTTCTCAAAGAGAAAGGTAGATCTGGAGGAGCTGAGCTATTCCAACTTCACTAAATTCATGTTATCTGTCCTGCTGTAATACCAAAATAGCCAGATGAGCATCACAGCTGATGAACCAGGCAGGGACTCAGGGACTTACTTTCAATCAGTGTGGGTTTTCTGAGGTTCTGGGTTGCAGATAGGATGAAAAAGACAAAAGGATGGAAAATCAGCCTGCAAGACTCTGCTGTGTTCATACTGCTAGCAAATCAATTCCTCTTTGGCAGAAATATTTGGAATTTTTTATGGCTAATTTTTCCAGTCATTTCTAGCAGGTTGCCTTCTCCAAATAACTCAGAAGAATACTTGGCTTTTCCATTGCTTGACTAAGCCAGATTGTTTTGTTTCTTTGTAGTGCCTTCACCAACACAACTTACAATAACAGCTGAAAATTTTAAGACTTTCCTGTACTGGCAATACCCAGATATTTCTGAAACTGCTTATTTTACAGTAGAAATCAAACCTTACAAGTAAGTTCTTATTTTTTTTCATAATTTCCTGTACCTCATATTTTCCAGAAGCATATAAAAGCAATCAGTGTACGATAAACATTTTTCCTTCTATTCGGTGAAGTCATGTAGTGATAAGTTTCCTAAGTGTAAATTAAGGCAAAATTTGTCAGATATTTCATCATAGGCAACATACTGCACAATAAGTGGCAACTGTATTAACTAATATTTGATCTGTTTTACAGTCTTGGTACTTATAAGACCATCTTGAGTTGTGTGAACATTTCGGCTCATTTTTGTGATATCTCGGGAGAAATAGAAGACCCCTTTTCCTCCCATTGGCTTCGAGTTAAAGCTGCTGTTGAGTCAGAACAATCTGAGTATGCTGAATCAAGCGAGTTTATTTTGCAACAGCATGGTAAGTTCCATACTCCAAATCTTGTATTTTTTCCCAATATTTTAAAAAACAAAATTATCTCTTGTGCCTTAGTATGTCTCATTTGGGAATATCATAAGCTCAGGAGTCCAGGCTGAAACAAAGCATGAGTGCTGTTCAGTAGGAATTTCTTAGTTATACCTCTGTAGGGACTTTTTTTTTTTTGTCCTCCCACTGTGGCATTTGAATATTTTTTCAGAACTTTAAAAGCAGGGAAATGGTGCTAGTGATGTTCTCTGTGCATCTTCCCCACATTCCTGTCTGCTGGCAAGCACAGTAGCAGACTGCTGCTGGGAGCTCTGGTGCCGTGGAGGTTGTACTCAAGCGGCCAGTGAGGTGATGTTTTGGCACTGCAGCCCCTCTGACTGAGTGTGGTCTTGGCACTGCACTTCCCTGACCACTATGGATATTACCTAGAAATTACAGACATATCTGTAGTATCTGTATCTGGTTAAATAACAGCTGCTCCCCTTCATTTGAGTGCTTTGGGCTGTTTTGGTAAGAATACTGCGCTTTAACGTTAATGCTGTGGAAATTGTGCGTCCAGATTTCAAGCCAACCTTTCCAAAACTGGTGTGAGCCCCAGCAGTATGTGGGAAGCACCAAGTGGGAAGCCCCACAAAAGTGAGGAAGGTCTGAGATTTCTGTATAACTTGGCAAGTACGTTCAGGCAGGAGGTTGCCCATGAGGCTGTCTCTGACCAAGGGAGAGCTGGATTTCTGCGTTGCTGGAGTTGTGGGAATAGTGTATGTCTCCTGGTTTGCCTGTCTTTGATTCCCTCTCCTTGCCCTTCCTTCACTTAGTGCACTCATGTCTTGGAAGCAGTGGTCTGTTTCAACCATTTGCCAAAGAAACAGAAGCCATGGAAATGATGCTAAGTTCCACAGTTTGCAGGAAATGGGTCTTTCTTCGGAAAGTAAAGTTTCCATGGAACATGAGACACACATGTTCAGTCAGATCATTAGACCGCAACAATTCACAAAGGCCATTGCACAGGAAATCACACTTCCTAACTTCCTTCCTATTGTTCAAGACACTATTTTTTTAGTTTTTCAGTTGGCCTTTTTCATTTTGTGACTCCCATTTTTAGTTGAGCATGGTTTATGGGTGGGACTTGGCAATATTTTGAGTTTGGTTCTCCTTTCCCTTCCCCCCCCCACCCCCACCCCGTTGTCAGTGAACTGAGTTGTTGAGTTGACTTATATATATATGAAGGAAAATTGGGAAAATTGTGGGTTTTTTCCAGCAGTAAAATTCTCTATTGTAGCTTGTCTCTAGACAATCTAGAGAATCTGTTATGTGTATTCCATTAGCAGATTCATGCTTGTATCCATATGCTTTCATTACTTCTCAGTATTACAGCTATATAATATTAAAAACATTATAATAGACGTGATGTGATATGCTCCTCAAATCTCTAATTTATGTAATTTAACTGTAAATAGCAAGTTTATATGTCTCAACACCATGTCAAAACCTTTGGCCTAATGGAAAAGGTATGATGTGTTTCAGTAAAAATAGGACCGCCTGTGTTGCATCTCTCAAGGCACAGTGACAAAATCATCGTTGATATTTACCAACCTGCATTTCCCTCTGAGGAGCTTTGTCCTTGGATCAGTAAGGCGGATGTCATATACACAGTGACCTTGGGGGACAGTAAAAATCAGGTATGGTTCAAAGTGAAAACTTCAAATTAAAATATTTGTGTTTTAAATATCCAAACAGGCAGTTTGCCCCTTTAATAGTAGGTTTTTTTTTTTTTTTTTAATCTTCAATAACACATAAAGCTAGTGATTTTCAGAAGAACAGTGAACATAAGACTATGGATACAGACTGAAGCCCTAAAATTTCAAGTGGGTTATGGTGAGAGACGTGAGGTCTAGATGGCAGTTGCCCAAATGCACATCTAATAACAAAAGTTAATTACATGTACTGTATGCAAAAGTGAGGGAGGTGCTGTTTGTGCGCGCATGTTAAAACATTGGTAACTTTATTTGTGCCCCTTTGACTGTTCTACATAAGATACTGGTCCCACTTCATTTGTGTAGCAATCATGGAGGTTTAACTTGAGAAAACTCATAGCAGATATGTTTGTTTATACTATGGATAGTTAATGTAAAATTAACATATATATTCAGGTACTTTTTTATTGAATTAGGAATTTAATTTAGTGAATTAAGAATGTAAATCTACACAATCAACAGTGCCTATTTTGGATATATTTGAAAATGTTAGCTGTAAGCACCATGGTTTGATCGAACATGGCTCCTTAAGGTAGCAAATAAAACTCTTGGAAATCGCTAGTAGAAAAAATTTGCAACTTTATCGAGGCATATATATGTCTTATCAAATAATGTTGTTATGTTTTTAAGTGTTGGAAGATACTGTAATTTTTATCTTGTTGTGTTTAGTCAAATGATGTAATACAACTTTTTTTTTTTTTTTTTTTTTTTTAACAGAGCAAAGAGGAATTCTTTCCCGAAGATTGTAATTTAAAGAAATGTAGCGTAGACATCCCAATTTCTTCTGAAGGTTCCATTTATTGTGTTTCAGCGAAGGGAAGTTTCTATAATGATCTGATACTTGGTGCCCCATCAGAGGAAAGCTGCATTCCTATTCCTCTCAAGCTGACTTTGAGTAAGATAATTCTAAAAATCTAGTAAGAATGTAACTGAAGAGTGTAACTGAAGAGCTGTCATATAGAGTCTGACCAGAGATTCATTCAAGTGTTCTGACTGTGATATAGCTGTAGGCTCGCTTCTCCCCTAGGAGAGTATCAACAAAGGGAAAACACAGTAATTCTTGCCAAATATGCTCCCAATTCTAAAAACTTATAAAGATAATACATCATTTTCAAGCGACCCTGCGCTGGGGTGGGGAGGAAGCTTTTCCTGCTTCGTTGGAATTCTGGAATTTGTTTCAACTCTACATGATCATTGGAGTTATTAGCAAGTGAGAAACAGATCATTCAGTGAGTTGCAGGGTTTTCGGAAGCAGAACATCCATCTTGTAACAAATTGCTTTTTGCTGAATTATATCTCCAAAGAAAATGCAAGTAGGCTTTCATGAATTTGAAGTAGCAATAAATTTGTGGTTTAAAAAAATTAAGCTATCATCTTGTTTAAGATGATCCCTCAAGAGGACAAAGGCAGCTAATGACCCAGCTTAGTATCTCTGAAAAGCTCTTTCAGACTTCTTAGTGTCACTTAATGTGGACCAAAATTTCATTAAAGATTAAAGAAAAGAGATGAAATTGGTAGCTTTGAATGTGTTCTTTCTTTATATGGAAGAAGAGCAGTATGCTTGGGGGAATTAACTGTACTGTGTTTTTAACAGTTTCATTAGATGTAGATTATGTACAGTAATTCTTATGTCAGTTAATATACTATCACATGGACATTTTTTTGTCACACTTGTCATCTCTAAGGAATGAAAACTTATTTATAAAATTCCTTTATCTCTATAAAAACACTATTGTGGTCATGGCTTGGAAATTGTGTGTCAGTATAATTTTCATATAGCGTTTTATAAAGCAAGTTCTTGAGAAAGGTGGTAAATTGATACATTCATATATTGCAGCTAACAGTTCTGAGCTATTTTAGTTTCTAAAGTTATTCTAAATGATACAGCAATGGTTTATTTTCCAAACTTGACAATTTTTTCTCCAACTTCCTAGGCTCAACAAATGTTGTAATTGTGGTTGGTGTTATCCTCATCTTTGGTCTATTTTTGGGTATGTTTTATGGCTACAAGAAATTAAAGAAAAAGAACATAAAGCTGCCTAAGTCTTTGGTAAGTTCAGACTTCTCTGTATAATTATTAATATTAATATTTACTTTCCAGATAGACAAAGCTGCTTGGTTAAAATTTAGCTATCTCACTGTTTACTATGCTGTTGTAGATGTTTAGAATTTATGCCATCTAAGATTGTCCCAGTGTCTGTAATCTATTTATTTTAGGGTTAGAATTCAGTCTCTCTTTAATTGAAGCAACATTACTTGGCCCATTTGGAAATGCACATAGATGCAGTGCACATAGATCTTCAGTGCACATAGATGCATTTCTTTCATTCTAGTGACAGGGAAATGCATGACGTGTCTTCGTTTTGTGGTTATGTTGTGATAATGCTAATCATGTAACGTTATTACAGTAACATGTGGAGTAAAAAAAAAAAAAAAAAGTAGCCGTGTTGTAGGGAGAGGAAAGAACTCGAGGAAATGTGGTGGAGACAGAGGGAAGTCACGGGGAAAAGGAGTCAGCAGCTGCTCAGCCTTGTCTGCAGGGAGCTCTTAGTCTGTCAGAAGCAGCGCGCTTCTCTAAGCAGCTCCTCAGCCCAGGTACCATCCAAGCATGTCTGAATGAAAAGGGAGATACTGGTGACTTTCAGCTTCTTTTTCATGCTAATGTGTAATTATCTGAATGCATAATGTTGTATTCTTTGTACACACACAGTTTTGTGAAGGCAATTTATTATAGCCAAAGATACCTTTATCCAGAATGCCTCTAAGCTGTGACTAGTAGATGCCTTATTGCCCTGGTTTTCCAAAACTACTGCAATATCCCATCGAAGGGATTAGGAAAAAAGCATCACATGAGGAGAATGGGTGCTATAGAATTGTAGTGAGTTTACCCGTGTGTGCTCCAGGTTCACACTTTAGCTTATCTTGGTGAAACTTGTTTCATTGCCCATTCTCAATTTGCTGTATATTACCTAATGCTTCCTAGATGTTCCAGTATATCAGGTTCCTCCCTGCTATGTGAAGGTTTTGATTGAAGTCTATAGGAATGCTTAAGCAGACTGGTTCACATTCCACTTTGTGCCTTGTTTAAGGAATTGAATGAGACTTAAAACTATTTGTAAAGGCCCCTACCTTTGGTCCATTTCCTTGGAATTCTGTGATCTGAATGGAAAAGCTCACAAGCATAATTTCAATGCAGGTGATAAGAATTACATGGGAGCTATCTCTTCAGACACCTTAGATTTGAGAGCCTGTCACTGTCTTTCCATACAGGTCATGACTACTGTGCTTTACCTGAGCTTGTCTGAAAAAAAAACTCATCAGTTGAGTCTCCCTGTATGTTACTAGGCTAGGTGAGGAGACAACTGCCTTCCAGAGATCTGTTTCCTAATAACTTTAATATTTTAGTGCTTTTTAGTGTCTGCTTAAATCATTTGAGTGACTTTCAGCAAGTTGAAATACATCATCAGAAAAAAAGCAGCCATCACGCGCTTCCTCACTGCTCATATGGTCAAAGAGAAAATTCTGTTGCCGTTTAGATCTGGAACCTCCACGTTGTCCTCTGTAAGCTTTTTAAGACTCCCAGAAATAGCGTGTCAGTCATTTCAGGTCTTGCTTCCAGAATGTGACTGTCTTACAAGGTGAACAACATTGAGTGGTTACTTTCATAAGAGTTTCTTAGTTTAAATGTGCTAAACACCCCGTTGTAGTAGGAGGGATCCTACTGGGAAGATGAATCTAGTGAAATGGAGCACGTTGTTTACAAAACATTGTCGTGCTAATTGAGCCGGTGGAGGACACAGGTATATCTGATGTCATCAGCAGTGTAGATGTTATTAATGAGCCATTCAGTTATCTCTCTAAAAGTATTCCAAGATATTCCTCCCACCACCATCTTCAGTCATTCCAGAAGGTCCTTCTGGGAATTGCTAGGACAAACCCTCAGAAAACAGAGTGGAAGCAGGACCTGTTGAGTACCTTGACAGCTACTTATTCTTCTTTGGATGTGTCATTTATATGTATCCTGGAGTTTGGATTCCACCTGGGGGAGACTCTAGGCTATTAAGATGGTGAAAGACCTGAAACTTGAGGTGTTCATGTTGGAGACATTAAAATATCAGATCACAACATCGTGCCAGGAAGTACTGCTAAGATAGAGCTTAAACTCTCCTGTCGACTCTCAATTTACCAATGTTGTGTTGTGTACACAAAAGCAAATATTAACTTACCTACAGTAAATATTTTTCTTCACATAGTAACCCATATCTTAATTACACTTTTTACTGGAGTTGCTCTGCGTGGCATTCGGATTTAATGCAGGAGGATCTGTTGATTCTTCACTTTGACACTAGAAAGGACTATGTGAATTGCTAGATGATGTAAATTGTGATTCAGCATCTCTTAAAGAAACTTTGATACCAGGAAGCCTGTGAAGTATTTTTCTTCCAATGCCTTCCTTGTTTTGTGGATGAAAATAAGAGTGTCTACCCTGTATTACTTTAGGCAGAAACTTACAGTTTCCAGTGAGTTGGAAGCAAGACCTGAAATGAAATTTTCAGTGTATTTGGATAGATTACAGTATCTTCAGGATTCGTCTTTGTAAGAGTTGCCAGGAAGCAGAGTGAAATGCAGAAACTGTGTAGGGGAAAAATAAGGCATTTTTGCTAACTCATTTTAGAAATATGAATCTAAGGCCATGTGTTAATTTTTAAAGCAGTCCTGTGCTTAGGTCTGATTTCTTGTTTGTTTATGCTGTAGTGTAGTGGATGTGGCATTGAGGAGGAGAGGAAGATTACAACTGCTGTAAATGCAGCTTTTAGCCATGTTTTGTATAGAATTCAACTTTATTTCATATTCTTAAAGTATTCTAACTTAAATAGGGAATTATCTTCTCCTGTCATTTATTGTGTGACTATTGGAGAAGATTTTTTACTACTCCACAAAGCCACAGATTCTGGTCCCTTCGAGATGAGTATAGGTGTATGTGTATATGGCATATATAGTGTAAATGACATATATATGGAAACATGCTGAATCTTTATGATTAGATTTTTTTCAAGTACAGCTTCAGTCCTAATAACTCATCATTAGCTTTTAAGTATCTTCACCTTGTTGATTTTGTTTCCTACAGCTACCTTTTTATCATCAGCTTCCTAAGTATGGGTAGTTCCCAACTGTGCTTATGTAAAATTACTCTGAATATTCTTTATCTGGTATATTGATTGTTCCCATATATTGACTACCACCATGGTTCTCTCTGGATATTAATTTTCTGAAGGGCCGTTATGTTGCAGTGTGGCGTATTCTGACTACTACGGAGACACCTTAGTGCCACTTTTACTAGTTTCCAGTGATACACCTCGACTTTCAAAGAGGTCATCTCGCCCTAGTCCTAGTAACACAGCTGTTTGTAAAACTCAGATTACAAATAATTCATTTCATGGAATATAGTGGTTTTGATGTTGTTTTGATATTAGTTTTTATCTTTTGGGTTTTTTTTTGTTTGTTTTTAATGGAATAGTCTGTACAAGTACAAAATGCGAGGTTCTTTTTGCCTATTTAGAGTTTTTCTTAAGCCATGTTATGCTTTCCCCACCATTTTTTCCACTGTAGCTACATCCTTCCCTTTCAGATTTGACCCAGCCAATGACTTCTAGTCAAAGTATTTAATAAAATATCTAAAAAAACAGTAATTGTATACCTCTTACAAGAATTTAGTTCGTCCATAGGAGGTTATACTTTGTACCTTTAATGAATTACAGAATTTGAAAAAGAACTCTTGAATTGAAAAGTCCTGTTTTCCCTAAGCTTTATGCTAGCTTTAGGGGACAGCACAGCTGAAAACTTACCCTGTTGTTTTTTGTACACATTGTTGAAAATATCTTAAAAAGAAAACAAAAACCAGCACCAAACAAAAGTAAATCTGAAAAAATGATGCGGGCTGGAAGCATGTCTGTTTAAAACAAGCTGAAGCCTGGCTCCTGAAGGGCTTGATGGCAGTGGAGTTTTCAAAGGGAAACATCCCATTGCAGTACTGGTGGAGTGCTTAATAATCCTGCAGAAACAACCAGGAAGGCTTCAGCATGGATGTGAATGGCAGGACTGTTTTAAACTTCTCATACAATTTTAGGGATCTGTCCTGGAAGGTGTATTCTCTTAGTTGAAACAGTGCTGGAAAATTATACTCATTAAAAGTTATGCTCGTGTGTATGTCTAGGCTTGAAAAGGTTGTTCATTCAGAAGGAAGAGTGCTCTTTGGGTGTTGTTGTTGGGTTTTCTTTTTTTCTCTCCTGCTCTCCTTGCCACTGTGAGCTTAAATAGTATTTTTAGGTCATTTGAACAGGTGAAGGTTACACCTATGACATGGAGCTGGTCCTTGCCATGTACTTGCACGCTGAAAACATTTTTGAGAGCTTGCCTAAAAGTATTAATCAAAGTGTTGGATAAATAGCCAGAGGCTAGTGAATCTGCCACAGTCTCATTTCGCTGACTTCTGTTGGAAATCACCGTAATAAAATTAAATTTATGTCATAAACGTTTAGTAACCTGAACAAAAATAGAAGTTTTTTTTATTTGTTGTTTTTTGCTTTTTTTCCATTTCAGGTTAGTGTGATAAGAAACCTAAACACAAACAGATTTCTAGAACCAAAACCAGAGACAAAATGCAACTCTGTGGTCAGTCTCATGCCAGATGAGCCAGCGTCGCCAGCTGATGAAGAAGTGCACCCGCTGAAGGTAGAGCAAAAGGAAGGAATCACTAATCCTGAGAATTCCAGCGAAGGAGCGTCTTCTATTTTCCTGACAGAGGTACAAGGCAACTCGGGAGAGGTTTCTGTGCAGGAAAGCACAGGGCAGGTGTCCTCTGATGATGAACAAAATCATAAAGGGAGAGGGAGTTATTTCCCTTCTGACAATAACCAGACAGAGATATGCAGTAACTGTTCAGATGCAGAGGTTCCTACCACAGAAGTACAACAAACAGTCCATCCAAGCAGCACGCTCAAGTTTTCGGGCTATGACAAGCCTCACGTGCCAATAGATATGTTGATAGATGTTGGTGAAGAACGGCCCGTGGTTGCATACAGGCCCACCGAGCAACCAGGATAGCTGCAATATTGAACCAGAACTCATGAAGAACAGCATTACTGAAGAACGTGGACAGGATTGATCGTATTATTAACATTTAAAAGTTCTAAAATATCCTGATCCATGCAGAAGCAGCAGCTATATGCCTCGTTCTGTTCTGGAATCGGAAGGGTGCACTGGAGGACTACTACTTTCTATGTTTCAGTTAGTAAATCTATTTCCTTCAAAACACAAATTCGGTGACTCTGTGAAAGACTATACAAAAAAACTATTATCTGTGTTTAGCCTCATCAGTTTGGCTTGCCTAGATATGCTGTGTAACCAAGCTGCATTCTTCAAAACTCCTGTCTCAGCTGTCTGACTGATCCTTATTGAAAGAAGTTCGTTTAATGTCCGATTACATAAATTCTTTGGACAGAAGGTGATGTGTCTCCATGCTTTTTTTACAGAAGTATCTGTTTTAAAGGATACTTTTTAATGGGTGTATCATAAGTATTTGAAAAGCTCATAAATTGTGCATATTATAGTAAACGTTGTTGAAGGAAAACAGGTGTTATAGTACTTTCGTCCTCATGTGTCATGCTGGTATGAATACTCATAAAATGAAGTTAGTTTTTATAGGAACCGCTGACCTGCTTTCTTTCCTGCACCTATCGAACATTAACTGCAGCAATATGTGCACAGCACCCGAAGGGTTCAAGAAAAAAAGCTCTTTCCTTTCTTACTCACAGGACTGTAGTAGTTCTCCTAGCAGCATTTTCATAATTCACAGAAGGAGAAAAAAAAAAGACACAAATCAAATAGGCAAATGTTGCAACAGAAATTTATAACAGAAGGCAGAGTTAAAAAGATTTTAGTATGTGCTAACTGACTTGGATGTGTTTTTGAATTAGGTTTAAGTCTAATGGGACCATCTAACTTTTTCTGTATTGCATCCTGGGTTGAGCTCCCAGCACCTGGTGGAGGCCCTGGATCTGATAGTGCGTGTGTATCCCCACAGCAGGAGGGCAGGAAGCCTCTCTCGTGTGAGGAGGCTGTGAAAACCAAAATGAGCTTGAAGCGTGGAGCGCCGCTGAGCTGCACGTTAGCCGTGCGCCTGCTGAGGAGACGCGCGGCCGTTCTGTAACAGGGAGAGTTAGAATACTAGAAAGTATTTTTGTTGGGTTTTCGTTTGTTTTCTTGAAAACGTTTCTAATCGTATGTTAATTTGCTGAGTAACTGTTTTCATTACCACTACTAGGAGTAATTCTTCTGGCAACCAGCATCTTTTTTTGTCATCTCCATTTGAAAAAATGTTGCTGCTCCTGAAGAATGTCAGGGATTAGCCATAGCAACCACTCCTTTTGGTTGTCTGCCTCCAAACTGTCCTGTCGGACTTAGGTAAATGCTTAGAAATGTTAGATTTAGTGTTAGTTTGCACTTTGCATCTCTAATATCTAGTACTGTTCTCTGTGCAAACTATTCAGCAAGATTCACCCTATTAGGCTTGTGTGAATAGATGAGCTCACAAAATGATTTCTATTCTGGATAGCTTTCTTCTGTGGATTTTTGGTGCCTTTCTGGAAAAGAAGCAATGCCTTTTGCCTGATTGGGGGCAGAGGTAGGTTTTAGAACTAAGTGACCTTTTCTGATTCCCTTTCCCATGCTGCATTGTACATTGCTGTGCCCTGGATCTTTGAAGGCATGTGGAGCCCTGTGAGTGAGAGGATGCAGTTACAGGTAGGTATTGTCAGGATTGACCAGAAGTATCACACAAAGGATGAACCCGTGAAGAATTAGGCAGGTGGGAAGGTATTTCTGTGTTACAGAAAGGCCCTGTTACTCTGTGCTTGAGTTTCACTGCTTAGATGTTTCATACTAGGCAACGTGCACACACGTATCTAACCTCTTCTTGCAGCTCTTCCAAGAATAACAACTGAAGCTGCCCCCGCGTAGCTGCAGAAGGCCCTGAGCAGAGCTGTTGCCTCCGTGCCGTGTAGTAAACCTTGGAAGTCGGTGGGAGAGGGGCGGTTTGAGCCAACATTGAGGGTACATCCAGATGTCCCGGTTCTCAAACAGCTTCCAGGTTTATGACTGTGGGCTGGAGAAGTTTGCAGGGAGCATAAACTCAGGTTGTTTTGTTAGCTGTGGCTAGCACAACACGCGGGTGAAACGAGATGAAATCCTCTGCGCTAGGCTGAGCTCCATCTCCCGCAGCCCCGTCTCCAGCAGCTCTCAGTGGTGTTTAGAGAGGGCCCTGGGCCCCCGGGAACTGCCCTGTGGTATTTGTCAGCACTCAGCCCCATGTCCAGCAGCCTGCTGCAGCGCGGGGACTTCCACGGGTGGGGAATATGGAACTGCTTTGCCAGCTGCAGCTAACAACTTCTTTAAAGAACTCAGTTGTCCTTTCTGTTTGAACTTGGCAATTTTTTATCAACCCTAGAATTAACAGTATTGTGGTATATGTTTGCATATAGTCCATCACTGGTTATGACTCCAGGAGGAGAGACTTTCATGCAAATACTGTTTTTTCCTCAGTAAAGCTAGAAGGAGTGGTGTCAAGTAACCATTTTAATAGTAGTAAATACTTAATTCATATTATTAGTTTCAATGTGCCAAAAATGCACCTTTCATTTTACAAAATGATTGCTCTATATTAAAGCCAAAATACAGAGATTTTCTGTAGTGACTTGCATAGCTGTCTTTTGTATGATTTTTAAAAGCCCAATCTTTTAAATATGAAATCCGTATTTATTAACACCCTTTCCATATTGTGTGTTGCTGGGCCACGTGTGGAACCTCCAGGGGTCTAGTTCGCTTTTCTCCCTGGGCCCACATCATTCCTCCAACATGCCTACCTAATGACAGCGCAACGCTGCTGCTCTACCAGTGCATTACTCTTCAGAAATATTTTTCTGATGTCCAACCCGAGTCATCTTGGTCTTGGCAAGCTCAGCGTTTTGCCAGAAAGGGAGAGCGTATTTTGCTCTCTGCTGAGTGTATTTTGGGTTTTGTCTCAGGATTGTAAAGATTGATTGTAAATAGTGTGAATTTAATGTTTTTTTGTATGCAACTAAAAAATCTTGAAAGCAAACGTGCTGTCCTTTTTGCTGCTGCTAGCTTTTATATCGAAGAATAAATCTTCCTTTTGAAACTCAGTTGTGTGTTTCTTTGTGTTGTGTATGTGTGAGCGGTACTTAAAACTGAACAGCAAACGCTGTTTGTGGTAGATGTCCTACGGGGGAAACACCCGTAGGACGCACCCTGCCATGGGCGCCATCCCTGCCAAGCGGTCGCCTCGTCGCCAGAGTCACCTGAACCCAGCGCGGGCGCCCCGACCCGGCGACTGTCCCTGCTGCCCGCTGGGGAAACGCTGCTGAACTTACAAAATGCATTAGCTGCTTGCATTTACTGCAATTTCTAGAAGCTTTAATAATGGATTAGCATTTTAACCCATTCTGAATTCCAGGTGTATGGAATACAGTTTCAATAGGTTCCCATTTGCTGACTGACTCATTTCTAAAACAGGACAATGAGCTGACCAGATAGTTGATTGGGCTGAAAAAGGACTCTCTTCATTTCTTTTGTCACAAAGAAGCTTTTTTCTTGCTGTCCAGGTATAGCTTTATGTATATTTATATACATATATAGATATATTAGACACAGCAAATCATGAGCCAGCAATCCACATGGTTCCAACAGCCACCTCCTCATATCTTCTGCAAAATTAATCCTGCAGTTGTCCAATGTTTACAATATTTGAAACAGTAAGCAGTGCTGTAAACTGCAAACCAGCCTTTTCCTTTGCTGATATCTCTTAAGCAGATTCTGTAGGGTTGCTCAGAGATACCCTATCCCTTTCAAAATATCTTTTCAAAAATAAATAAATGAATAATGAAAATGAATGAATGCTTTGGACTGAAGATACAGAGTATCCTCCTGCTTGTCTTTACTCAACTCTTGCCTTCTTGCTTTGTCCTCTGTACACTGCTGTAGGAAAATTGGAAAAATCTGGAGTGCGGATGTGTCAGGACCTGCTGCCAGGAAGGTGAGGTTGGGCGCGCTCCGGCTTCCAAACGAAGCCCCTTCCTCCCAGTGAGGGCGGTACCGAGTGGAGCAGTTTCCGCGGGAGCGGCTGGGCTGCAGGCCCCGCGGGGCAGGTGCCTCCTGAAGGCGCCGTTTCTCCTGCTGCTGTGAGAGGCGGCGGCGGCGCAGGCAGCACCGCAGGCTCTCCCTCCCCTGCCCAGAGAGGAGGGTGCAGCGGAAGCACCCAGTCCTTGCCCCAGGAAGGTGGCTGCCCGCTGCGCTCCCTCCCTCTGGCCGGGAAATCCGAATCTCCCTGCTCGGATATCCGAGGTGGCCAGCGGAGCGTCGCGCAGGCCTCGCTGGCGATGCGGGCGCAGCCGTGGCCGTTCCTCCCGCGTCTCCCACAGCGGATCCTCCCGCCCTCCCATGGGGCTCCCTCCTGTGCGCTGTGGGGGTCCCTCCTGTGCGCTGTGCCGTGAGTCAGAGCAGCGCGGTCTGCGACCCGGGCACGGACACCGCATCAGTGACGCAGCACCCCGCAAGCGGCCTGCAGAGAGCAAGCCCATGGGTCACGTCCTGCCCACGCTGGCCATCCTTTGGGCGGCTGCTGGTGCCCGGGTATCGAGCAGAACAAGCATTCGTGCCACCAGGCACTGAGACCCCCTTTCCTTACCAAGGAAACATGAGTAGCATTCGTGTTGGGCTTATCCGTGTTTACTCACTGCTCAAGCAAGTGACTGGCGTCTTTCCTACACTGCTAAAATCAGCTAAACCAGAGCAGCTAGGGAATATTAATCCCACATGCCTCTCATCTGGTGGAGTTCAATCTGCAGATGATTCAGTGAGGGAGCCAAAGCTTAAAGGAAAACAAGTATTCTCTGGGTAAATTAACTATTCCAATCCCTAGCAGTAGAAAAAAGTCATATAGCTTTTCAAATAAGAACAGACTAGCAGTTTTAAAGAAAGTCATTATTTAAATAAAATCCTTTGAGAAATTTTTCTTTTGGATGTTATGCACAGTTCCTAATGAGCACTAGTGTTGGTTACTGTTGTCTTGGGGCAATTCGGTTTCTCGTGGTAATTTGTAACATGTTTTGCAGAGCCTCTCGCCCCTGAGCTGTTCACACCTGCAGGCAGGAAGCAGTGAATGCCCACGCTGTACAGTGAAAGTCAGTCTCGCTTCCTTAGCAGCTTCTCTGTAACAGCTCTTGCGGTGCAAAGTCTCGTCACCTTCACTGAACACCAAAAAAAAAAAAAAAAAAAAAAGCAATCGTTCCCATTGCTTGATTTTTTTTTTTCTTGTAAGTAGTGATTCATGGTCACAGCACTAAGATCGGAAAGGGCGGCACGTACACTGTACGGGAAGAACTGAGGGAGCTGGATTTGCTCAGTCGGGAGAGGAGATGTCTTGGATGGGGCAAGGGGTTGGATCTATTGCGGTTGTGATCTACATAAAAAGGAGAGGAAGGGGGGCAGAGAAAAGCCAGAGGCAGACTTTGCCTGGAGGTAAATAATCAAAAGACAAAAAGCAACTGTTCAGTAGCAGCAGGGGAATCCCAATGAGATGTAAGTGAAAACCACTTCAAAATTAAAGTGGTTAGTAGGGATAATACTGCAGTTAGCCCTGCTTTGAGCGTTAGGTTGGACTAGGCGCTCTCCAGAGCCCTCATCCAGCATTATTATTATCTTTTTTTATGAATCTGTGCTGGTTGTTTAGAAGGGTAAAAGACAGAAAAACTCTGCTACAATCAACAACACCATTTGGGGCCCAAATAACCCAAACTGCTGCTTTTTTATTGTCCATTCAACCCCGGTAAAACACTAAACATGGAAAGACCCTTAGAGAAACTGCCTCTGGCAGTTACTAGAAGTAGGGTCTGTGAATCCCGCTTGTGGAGTTTCCTCCCATCCCACACCTGCGTCATGCGTACACGTGAGACCTGCCCACGCACCTGCAATAAATACCAGAGAACCACATCCTGGAAAGGCAACAGGAGCACCAGGGTTAGCTTTAGTGCACTTCTGGATCAGAAACAATTTGCTCCAAGAGAAAAAAACACAAAAATAAAATAAAGATGGTGCTAACAAAACAAATGAGTCAGGCAGCTTCCAGCCTGACTGTACTTGACGTTTACCTCCGTGTAGCAATATGCAAACCTCAAGAGAATGAACTCTGTTTTCTCAGCATTTAAATAGGCTTTTATTCCAGGAAAAGAAAAATTTCTCATGTCCACAGTTCTGCGTATATTCCTGTGGGATGTCAGAGAGGACTGAGCTTTCTGTTGGATCATCTGCACTACTATTTCAGTCATTATTTCACAAAAGTTTGGACCTTTTTTTTTAATTGCTTTTTAAATGTTCACATTTATTTAAAATACACAGTATTTCAGTACATATTAGCCTGTGCATTGGACTCATCCTCCTTATTTTTTTACAAAATTTGCCATATATATAGTTTGTTAAATTCAGGATGTATGTCCTGAATTTGTATGTATGTACATATCTGTACATACAGATGTGCATGTATGTGTGCATACAGCTGATATTGTTTGAATATAGCTATTTTTATGATACCAACCACAACGCACTCGAGAAACATGACTGGGCAAAAATGTGGTAAAGATGCTGCTGGATAAGCAAATGTTTGAATAATTAGCAAGTTTGGCAAGAGTTACAACTACTCCAGCCTGCCATGCTGCCTGCAGATAAGGCGCTATCAGAGCGCACAGGAAACCCGGCTGCCCAAGGGAGCGGGCAGTTCTCTCCCCGTGTGGCCACAAAACACAGCGCCCTTGAGATGCGGGAAGCGGCGCCGCCGAAGGCTCCAGGCAGCGGGACCTCCAGCTCCGTGGGCCTCCTCGCTCCCGCCGTCGGCTTTCAGGCCGCTTTGCGGGGCCGGTAGGAGCTGCCGGCAGGAGCGGTTCGGAGAGCGCGGGCGCCGCGCGGGGCCGGGCTGCCCCTTCCGCAGGCCGCCGCGCAGCCGCAGCGAGCGTGACTAAGCCCCGGTGGCATTTCGGGCTACTCGTTGGTTTAGACACGTTCCTCATTCCCGCACTTGAGCTCAGAGGAGATGATGAAATGCTAATTGCATTTGGTGTGGGGAACTGCTTAAAGGTCACGGGGTTTTGAAAAATGTGTCTGGGAAGTGGACAGATAAAAAAATTTCCAGGCACTAATGGCAGAGATGCCTTTTTACCTTCTGCCTTGATTTATGTTTTTTCTTCTTTTGTGCATTTCTTCCCTGTTCTGTAATCCCCTACAGTGGGCTAAGTAGTTAATTTTTAAAGAAGTCAGACATCTACAGTTTTAATACGGCTGTTGCAAATGCCTTGAATAACAACGTATACTAGATCAGCTGAGCCAAAAAGCCCATGCCCAGTAAATACTGCTGAAGTTTATATAAGCCCAGTTCCTTGATCAATTTATTTTCCTGTTTGCCTAGTATAACTGAGCACTTTTAATGAGAAAGGACATGAGTTTCAACCAGAACTTGCACTTTTTTATTGTGCTGACAGGTGCTTTCCTTCCCCTTTCTCCTAAGGCAAGGATGGTTATTGGGCAAATTCCTATTTCTGCAAGCAGAAATACCCGTTCCTACAGACAGGTAGCTCTTGCAGTGGTGGGCACCATTCAATAGTGCTCTGCTGTATCCCCCCAAATTGGGCTTGTTTGTGGTGAAGAGCTTTCGAGAGGAGAGCGGGCGGCAAGGGATGGGAGCCGGGTAAGTGCAGGAGGAGGGAAGGCATCTCCTGACTGCTTCCAGCGCCGAAGAGGTCGCCGCCACCACCCGGCTTTGGGGCTTTTCTACAGCCGAGGATCTGAGCGGCGTTGGCAGCTCTTGGCTGGTGGAGACGGCTCTGACGGCTGTGCCCGGGCACCCACTGGCCCCGGGCTGCAGCGCACGTGGGCACAGGGACCGGATTTGCCAGTGACACCCATTCCCGAGTGTATTTTCACAGCTCTGTGGCACATCCCAGCACACAGAGCATGTGACTCCTGGCAGTCCAAAGTCCAACACGGAGCAGCGCTCTGGCTCCTGGTGCTGCTGGGCACGAGGGGGATGCTCGCCCTCAGCGTGCCCGGGAATCCCACCTCCATCCCCATCCCCGGCCAAGTCCTGCCGTGAGCGCTCCTGAAAACAGCACTCGGTGCTGCGCCCAAAGACGGGCCTCCAAAGCAGCCTGCGTCCCAAGGTAGGGGTTCTACGCTATTAAAGTGAGATTCTTTATATTCTTCAGCTCTGAGAGAGTAGCAAGCTAAAATAACAAAAAAAAAAAAAAAAAAGCACTTAGCAAGCAAACTCCAAAGGAGATAGACTTGTCAAATTCCTGGGGAAAAGCTATACTGCCAGGTCCAGATCCTTTGAAAATTAGAGCCTAGAAAAGGATCTTTTTTTGTGTGTTGGTTTGCTTCCGAATTAATTCCAAACCCAGGTGTGAGTGACCACAGCTGCCAAGTACAAACAATCACTTATGTTTAATTTAGAGCAACTTAAATATTTTCTGCTAGGTTAAAATAAAGCCAAAAAGGGGATTTTGGATATCTTCTTTAAAAAAAAAAGAAAAAGGGGAATTCTGGCATGTTTAAACAATTACTTCCTTACAAGACAAGCCCAAGAGGAAGAGAGATGATCCTCAGTTACGATGCTGCTTTCCTAACATGAGGGGGATCACGGTGTCCCTCCTCTGCTTATTGATGCACCTGCTTCAAGAAGAGACAACTAGTAAGTAAAAGCTTTTCATTTTCTTCCAATGTGGGGAAGGGGATGCTTGGTCTGTTAATGACTGTAGACGAGTCAAAAAATCCTGGGATATTTTGGTGGATTTCAAAAGCTCTGTCCTTTCCAGGTTGGTCTGCTTGGCTGTCTTTCAAGTTTCTGAACAGACGTTAAAACAAACACGTTGCCCACTACATTTATTTTTAGCTGTATTACCAGTCTTATCTCAATAGCCGGTAATATTAGTAACAGCTTAGTATCAACAGGTGACACTGCTGGGGAAAGAGCTGCAGTAATATAGAGTCATCTGGGTCATTGCATCCTCTCGGGGTGTTTTCAGGACCTGGGTATTTCAGAGAGGTTGTGAACTGATTCTCTCCTCTGTGATGGCCTCAGTTTGAAAACTTTTTTTTCGAGCAGCATAGATGGAAAAAGCAATGAACCTCAGGTTATTTTGCACTTAGCAAGAGGCAGTAAACAGAACTATGGTAAGTGATCCCATAACAGGCAGCTTAGAGGCATGAGAACTTTCCCGTGAAAAACAGCTATAACTCCTGAAGGTTAAAGCTGAGATATGCGGAGGAAAGAGCATTTAACTTAAACTTCTGATGTAGCTGCTTCCTGCAGGCTCTGTGAATTGATCTGAAGGGTTGTTTCTGAAGACAGCCGTAAGCCCTCTTTCACAGGAAAAATATTAAAGGAAAAAAAAAAAAGCCATAAGAATGTCCTTTTCATAGTACTTGATGTATTCTGTAACTGCCAAATCTGGTCACAGCAACTTGGAAAGTTTCAAACAGGAGATCCAGCACATCTATTTTTCTTGAAGTCTGCTAGTCTGAAACCAAATGTGCTATCTGAACGTAGAAACAGCATGTCTGTGACAAACACACTCTTATCCCTCGTTGTTTGCAGCAATTCTAGTTTCGGAAAGTCAAGACCTGCAAGAGTCGATTAAACCGCGGCAGGTGGAGTTTCATTCGTTAAACTTCCACAACACTTTGAGCTGGCTGCCCGGGAGGGCCGGCGAGACACGAGACACTCTCTACTTCGTGCAGTATAAAGTGTAAGTACCCAGGGGAACTCCAGCCTCCCGTGTGGTCCTGATCCGCCCCCGTTTATAAGTCATAGGGTTTCTCAAGTTACAAAAAGCTACTGTCTCCTTAGGCTGGGGATACCCTTGCTTAGTTTTGCTCACAGTGTTCTCTTATTAATAGCCCATAAAACGCAGTCTAACTGCCCGAAGATCACCAGCATCTCCATCAACGTGCTGTGCACCCTCATGGCACAGAAGAATTACAGGAAAATTTAGCTTGGAAGAGACCTCTGAAGGTCAGCTGCACCAAAGCTCTGCTTGAAGGAGGCCAACTCCATCAGCTGCAGCTGATCGAGTGCAAATGACCCAGGAAACCCTAGTGACAACCTAAGACCTTACTAGGAAACAACTCTGAGAGCCCAGTAAAAACTTTCAAAAACTCCTGCCTTTGCACACCTTGATCAGCACCTCTGACAATAAATCCCTGAAACCACCTTTGCCTTGGAGGAATTAACTGGCTGAAACAGCTGCTCTATCTGGCATTAAGTAGGTCTGGTAAACCAAAGCTCATCTACCTCTCCTGAGTGGTGAATGTAACTCCTAAAGAGCCTGGAAATCAATCTGCCCTCCCAACAAATTGAAGGAAATTTATTTTCCATGGCAGAACTGTGGCTGCTACAGCTCATTCAACTGCTGTACAGACCCAGCTGGAGGTGACTAACACTTGCACCTTTCCTCCTCTTTCTCCACAGGTATGGGCAGCGCACGTGGCAGAACAAAGAGGACTGCTGGGGGATTCAAAAGCATTTTTGTGACCTAACGAATGAGACTTCAAACATCCAAGAGCCTTATTATGGCAGAGTAAAAGCTGCTTCAGCTGGAGTCCACTCTGACTGGAATCTCAGCTGCAGATTCACTCCATGGCAAGAAAGTAAGTACAAACATATGGGGCTGTTTGAAAAGTAATTAGTTTTTTTTTTCTTTTTTTTTTTTTGTGGCATGGAATATAACATTTTTGCTTGCGTTCTGCAATCACGAGTAATCTCTTTTCAGCAATAAAGCTTTATACAAAGAAGTCATGAACCAGTACTCCTTAGGTGAAGTGTTATGACAATCTTTGAATGCCAACCAATTATAGATAAGTAGTTACTTATCTGTAACAGATAATTACTTACCTGTAATTAGGAATCCTCAAGGCAGGGGACTACATAGGATATTTTCAGCAGTTTTCAGAGCTGTTGGAAGGATTGGACACGAGGTGGAAAAAGATAGAAAAACTCTATGTGGCTGGAAAAAGGGCGAAGAAAGCAGAGACATGTGTAACCAGCAATCTTCTAATGTTTATGTTTTTTCCTGACCTCAGTAGACTAGAAGAGCCATGCGCAAAGCTTTAGCCAGTACAGCTATTATAATCTCGTAGAATCATAGTATTATTATGGTTGGAAAAGACCTTCAAGAACAGTATCTCTTGGTACAGGATAAATTAGAGGACTGTAAAAATACTGAATGGTATAGGCGTCCCTACCACTAAGTTGCCTACGTATTAAGTAGTTCTCCCTCAGTAGTCAATGTATAGTAAGTGTTGCATGAGTCAGTGTAGCTCATTTCAAAGCCCTGAGCTGCAAACAAATTCGAGTACTTTGTACAGACAAATCCATAAACTCTGATGAAAAAGCGATAGCAGCATACCCTGCACGGCATCCTTCTCCTAGAGAGCTGCGAGGAGCAGAGCATCTTTGCTTTGCTGTGTCTTTGGGGGCTGCAGGGACTAGCTTCAATCCTCAGCCACTCTTAGTCAAGCAGCTTGAAAAACCTTTGAAATGAAGGATTTAAGATGTTGCCCTTCACATAACCAAAATAGTTCAAATATCTGTTTCATACAGTGCACGCGCACAGAAAAACAGGAAAAAAATAGCCAACAAATACAAAGCATTTTACTTGAGTAACCTGCAGTCAGCACCATGGAGCTCTGACAGAGTTTAGAAATGTTGGCTCAAAGGTAAAAATTAAAACCAAGGAAACGTCAGCCCCAAAATATCCCAAGCAATAACTACTGCAAAGTAAGAACTTACAAAGTGGTGTTTCAAGCTTAAATCATCATCAGCCCCAGTTGGTAACACTAACATTACATGGTTAAACAGATTTAAATTCTGCTCTGTGAAGTGTTAAACAACCATAATAATCATACTCACAACTTCGCTTATTTCTTCAGCTATGATAGGACCTCCATCGGTAAATGTGGTTCGCAGAAAGAAATCCATAATTCTAAAGCTCCAGGCTCCACGTTCCCCTTATAAAAGGAAGACAGGCAGCAGCATACCAATGACTAATTATTATGATCTCCTATATCAAGTCTTCATAATTAACAATTTGTTGGATGAGGTAAGTGAACATTCAAATACAGAGCCTTCACCCTTGGAAAACTGAAGCCTGTATTGTGTGGGCATCCCCTTCAGTTTTACAGCGAAACAACTCTCCAGGATTGTGAGGGTATCAGTGACTGTGTAAATATTGAAAACAGCTAGACTTATTTTTCAGAAATTGAATCTGCCTGAATGAAGCTGTAATTCCTCCCTTCCTTATGTTTTCCCAACAATATAGTATTTTATCTTCTCAGGCCTAATTAAACTAGATGGACCAGGAGGAGGATTGCTTGGGCTTTTTTTTTTTTTTTTTTACAAAAGAAAATGTTATTTATTTGGACATCATGCAACTTCTTGAGCTGTTCAGCATCCTATGGCCATACCAAACTGTAGCCATTGATGTTCTTGCTAGGGCGATGTTCTTGACTGGCTGTTTTTCTTCCATCCTGTTTGAAGAAACACAGCACCCTGGTTTATGAAGGAGCAGACAAGGTCATTACAATAGAAGATTTGAGGCCTGGCGTCAGCTACTGCATCAGGGCAAAAACTTACGTGCCGCTGCTGTCCCGCAGTAGTGCGTACAGCCGGCGGCACTGCACGGTGCTGCTGTGACACGGAGCAGCCACCACGGCAGGTGAGTCACCCACAGAGCTTCTGGGGGTGCTGGCGGACAAGAGCCATCCCCTCATCAAAGGGAGACATTGTCCAAAAGGAAGAAGAAAAAAATATATATTTAAACTGCTGTTTTCTGAGAGATACGAATAATATTAGCCAGAGTTTTTATATCAGCTCAGCTAGTTTCACATCAGATAAGGAAGACATGATAAAGAAAATAAGAAGTTTGGTGTAGCTAATTATTTGCATGCTGGCAAAGTACTTACACTGTTACAGTAAGTACCTGAGGAAATCCCCTGTATAAATTGATCAGAAATGACTCCCTTTACCCTTTCATCAACCTGCTATACATAAGATTGCTTTCATCAATTTTTATTGCTGTCAAGTAATAATTAACTAAGAAAATGAGTGAACTCCAACTTTGTTAACATGTAATTCTGCTGAAAGCCCTGTATTTTTCTTCAGGGATTTACCTGGTGAATTTATTTCAACAGCAGTTATCACTTCCATCTTCCCCTCGTGGCCATTCTTTGAGTGTAAAGTATGTAAGATAGATATAAATCAGTTATTAAGTTTTATGAGTTTCTACGAGCTGAAAGACAAGAATTAGATCAACTAGATAATCTAAAAGGACCATTTACCTGTCTCAGTCACCACACTGTCTTGATACACCATAAACCCAAGAGAAAGAGAGATTTACTATTAATCTTGCTTTGCAGTTGCCAAAGCACAGAGTATACAAAGACCTAAGGCAAAGTTGACTTCTGTGCTGTCAGCCTCAGAAAGCTTTGATTTGGGTCCTTTTTAGCCAAATGGGCTAAAGTGGAAAAGCACCAAAGTTTGAATCTGGGCTTCTGTCTTCAGCCCAGAGCTCCAACACTCTTTTTCTTCATAACGTGACACAAGTCGGTCCTTCTTGAGAGTTAGTGCATTCATGCTAAGAAGGCAGTTGGGTTTGAAGTAATTCCCTTGCACTGCTGAAATGCTACTTAGCACTGAAAAATCTTGCAAACTCTTATTAGAGCTGTGCTGTTGAAAAACAGTAGAAATATAGGAGGGGTACAGTAGGATGTCATACATTACGTTTGCAATTGAACTTAGTACCATGCAGTTTAAATATGCACTTCACTGGCAATTCTCTTTCTCTTCCCATAGAGATAACAGTGGAAGATGCTTTCCATCATGGATCCAAATGTGAGTGGACATCTGTGGATTAGGACATGGCTGGAATACATATTTCATTTTTTCTTTTTTTTTAATTAACCTTTACCTCACTAAATGATCTGATTCATCACAATCTTTATAGGCTACACGAAACACAAATATTATTTGTATTTTCTATATTACAATTTAAAATGGCATTCATTTGGAAGTTCAAAGCAAATAGCCTTGCATTTTAATAAAAAAAAGCAAAAAACACTTGTAAAAAATATATCCTTAAAGCTTTTTCTAGCGTTTCACCATTTAAAACCTTGAAATTAAAATATGTTTTTAATAGAAACTAGTGTCCTTTGTTTAAAATAAGAACTGGGCAATCCAATAGCATACCCCACGTTTATAATGTCATGGTAGGGCTCTTGACATAACTGCTTCTGGTAGTGAACCTAGTATGTGATTATGCAGGAGTTCATTAAATGGAAACAGAAAGGATCCTCTCTTTCAGTCAGTGACAGACACCAAGACTTTAGTGGTCAGCATTCATTCAGCATTCACTGTATACTCTTTTCGTATCTGCGGTTTCTAATAATCAGCTTCCTACTAGTCTTCATCTCACAAAGGAAATGATTTCTTGATCAAGGGTTGGGTCACCGCTAAGGTGCCACAGAATACAGAGGGGAAATTTCTTTTTCCAATTCTTTAAGATCTGTAAAAAATGAGAATCTAAATACTTATATAATGCATTGTGTGTGTGTATATAAAAATGTGGTTTATAATGTAGTATAAATGTAGTATAAAATCAGTTTGAGTGGCAGGCCTTGAGATCACTGAAACCACATCCAAAGCATTTTCTTATTCTGTCCATAATACTTCACTGTGGGCAATAGTCTTCAAAGCAGCATCAGGATCTCGGGGCAGCTCTCACTAGAAAGGAGGCTATGACTAGGTGAGTGCTGGTCACACTTTATCAAGTGAGGATAGGCATAAATATTTCCTTCATTTCATTATAACATACAGTATATTTCAATGATTAGATTTGCAGGCATCTAGCCGCTTCTACACACCTAGTCTGTAAAATCAGATTTCCTTCATGACTCTTCCCTTTTCACTCCTCTCTTTTTCTTCTGGTTGTTTTGTCTTGCCTTTTTTATTTAATGTAAAGGTTTCATTGGGAAAAGAGATTACCAAAAAATTGCACAGTACCTAGTGCCACGACAATTTTCAGATTCTAACAGATGGTTATAGACTGCAAGAACTGCAATATCCAGTGTCTGGATGAGCACACACTGCCCTATTCCCTCTACTGTGCTGGACAAGACCAGAACAAAATCATCCAGGCAGTCTATTAAGAAACAGCCCATCTTGTCTTCAAGTGATGGTACCTTTGCCCACTCTTGGGTTATCACAATCCCCCAAAAGTGTTTGCAGTAATTCAAACTCTTTCTCAAAGTTTCTTCTTTCTTTAGTGTAGCTCATTTTGTCATTGTTAAACAAATGTAAAGTTTTATTACAGTAACATCTACTAGCTCTGGTCAGGGAAGAGTCGCCAACAATGCCAAATACTCTACTTACGTCAGATGCAGAGCATGAAATTGTTTAGGGGTATGAAATACACCAGTTCTCACGTTTCAGGTCTTCAAAGAAGCTGGAAACTTGACAGTTTAACTTGATAAAGTCACAATAAATGCACTGCACTCACACTGGGAAAACAAATAAATGCTCTGAAGGTTCTTGCACTGTGTTTGCTAACCAGATTTCGCTTCCTTTGTGACACTGCACACTTACAGAAAGCAGTGCTAGAGTTGCAGGAACCACTGCCATGGTGACAGTGCCATGATTTATTATTACCAGCCCCACATGTTCTGTAAAAAACAATTTTCTCTTTCCATTTGAAATGCAAATTTCCCTTCAGCTCTGCCCTGAAACATAATTTTACTGGGGACAGGATTGGTAAAATGATTGGTGCTGTATTTTTCTCCATGAGCAATGAGAACGGCATGTTCCTATAACATGCTCTGTCGCAGACACTGGACATGGGGCTTGTGCAAGCAGATGAATTTTGCTGTGGCAGGTCCCAGCAGACTGATCTGCACCCACAACATCTAGATACCATTGGTAAAGTTTTAGTTCTTAAAATCAATTTCCTCAGTGCCTTACCCTGCAAGCTGCCTTGCTGTTTATGTCTCTGGGAAGTTGGAGTGGAGGAAGAGGCCCTCCCCTCAACCTCGAGTAAGGGCTTTCTTGTAGGCAAGTCAGTTTGAAAATACCTGGAAAACAAGAGCTTTAGCCTTCCTTTCCCTTGTCTTCAACTCTTCCTCATGGATGCATGGAGCCTGTGTGCTGTGGAGCTCTCCACAGCTGGGAGCACAGACACCTCAGTGTAGGACACCTTTATTTTGTGTTGCTGGCCCTCGCTGCTGGACTGCTCGAGCAGTGCACGTTCTGGTCCCCTCCCAGCCTCACCTCTGCTGTGAGCCAGTTAGGGACTCCTGAGATGAACCTTGCAGGATCAATCTCCCAGCACAAACACGCCTAAAGCTAATGAGATTATATCCTAAAGGTAATGAGATTATATCCACTGACATTTAAGGATATCTGCTATTTCTTTGGAAGGCCAAATGAGAACTCTCACCCCTTGTTTTTTGGTTCCTTATAAATCAGGCAGTTTCTAACAAAGTGTCATATACTAGCTTATGTTTCAGGAAAGGGAGAAATAAATTCTGTTTTCTGGTGCTGCGATATGAGGTGGGAAAGGCTAAGCAGTATAACTAACTATAACTAACAGTATAACAGGACTTGTGCAAGCTATACCTCTTAGACCTTGCTAGCTGCATCACTGGGGAATGTCCACAATCACAAGCACAGTCTGTTGCAACAGCTTCAGCTTGCCAAATCCCTGTATCGTGGCTGAGGACTCAGCTGATGAGAAATAAAGATTACCTCTTATAGAAATTCAGTTATTGATCTTTGTCAGTCTGCCATTCAATGTGCAGCTCATGCCAGTGGTCCCTACTGTTCTTCTCATGACCATGACTAAATACCACCTTATCAGTCTGATGGAGTAACAGCTTATCTCTTGCTGTAAGTGGTTTTAGCTTCCTGTTCTACCAGCACACAAAACTGCAGTATTTAACTATGAGAGATTCAAGAACAGGGCTCCAAAAAGGCTGCTAGAATGACAGCAATGGACCAGATGCTCCAGCCTTATAAATTAGGAGAAGATTATGCGTGGCCAGCTGCACCAAATAAATGCCTGGTTTTATACGATGCCATGAACCTCAGTGTTTATCATATGGTCTAGCATCTGGTCAGTCCTGTTCACACCTCCCACATATCTGTTCTAATCAGATGTGAACTTGGGGTTTATTTACATGCATAACTTGATCTTGGCTGAGAATGGTTTGCATGGCCATGGTGCTGTGGCTTTATGAAATGACACTGCTTTTTGCATCAGATCTACCAGAGAATTTATTATAAATAGGCATACAAGGAAATTATTATAAATACATGTTTCTCAGTTGATTCTAATGGCATTTTTACTACATGATCAAAGATATCAATCTGTAAAAGCTGCCTTATAAGAAAAAGGAAGCAAGAAGAAATAAAAACCAGTCCCCTGAGAGTTGGTTTGCCGCAAAGGAAGCAGGACATAAAACAAGAGTGTCTCTTCAGGGAAGCAGAGGAAAAGAAATGACACAGGCCTTTAGCATAACTAAACTTCCTTTATCCTTCAAAATTTGCTTTCTGAATCCTTTATGAGATGTTGCCAAAGCAACAACAACAACAAAAAAAAGATTAAAAACTTAGTTCCTCCCAAAAAAAGTTTGCCATTGCATTGCAAACCTTATAATATGTGTTATGTCTGCTGAAGTCCCACGAGTTATGTATAATTTTTGAAATTTGCAAGGAATGAGCAGGAGCAGAATTCCTGCAGCAGAAAAGAGGCATGACCCTAAGAAGGAGGTGAATCTTTGGCTTCATATCAATACTGTGCAGATGTGTCAGTCTGCAATGTTTAACTCACAGCGGCATAATCAGTAAGAGGTATGGGATGATCAGATCAACCTCAGCTTCTGGTGTGAGCATTTCCTGACCAAATGAAGTCTGCATGGTGCAATGTCCTCTTTTGTCCCTTCTTCAGATCATGGAAATACTTTGTATTCTAGAGATGGTACTGAATTGTTCTGCTTTCAAATAAATATCGCCTCACTGAAATCACTCCAAAAGGCTACTGTATGAGCGCTGATTAGAAGCTTTAGATAAAGACTGATTACAATTATTGATTAGAAAAATATCCTATGCTTGCTCCTCAAGGAAATTTGGACTTGGCCTGGAAAAACCTAGAGTCTGGGAAATCAAAGATATAGTTTCTTGGGCACACAGAAAGGAAACTTTTTATTGTCTTTTCACTTGAAATGCATGCTGTTACTCCAAGTTTGTAGCTTCTCCTTCTGCTTTTTTTTTTTTTTTTTATGGTAGTAGCTCTGCTTTCAGCACAAAGAGGCATAAGAGCTGGATTACCACATAAAAGTAATAATTCTCCCTATGACTCTGAGTTGGACTTCCTTGACTCAGAGCTGTTCTGCTCATCTCTTCCTGTTGCTTCTGTTCGATCCCACTTTCTTTTGTTTCAAAACTTGACATTACAGTTTTCATTATTTTCAGTTTCTCCTTTCTATAAAGCTTCTTGTGTGGCAAGCACAATTAAGGAGCAACTCTGGATGAGCCAGTGGTCTTGTACCCTCAGGAATGACATTCTATAGACATTTTTTAGATGTTGAAAGGTTTTAAGTCATGTCATGCCTTTCTTTACTTATGCCTTCATTTTTATAGTATTTATGAGAGTGACAATATTTCAGAAGAGAGAAGCAGCTTCTAGAAGCTATTCAAGATTAACATGTAATGAGGCAATGCCCACCTTGGATCTCATTCAGATTCTTCTTGCATTTTCTTCACATTCACTTTCACAGTTTTATTCTTTTTACTCCAATTTTCCGCAAGATCATTCAAATGTGCACAGCATGTGATGTCATGTCTTGGAAATCAGATCCCTTTTCTCATACATTTTAACAATTTGTTTTGCCAGCAAACTACCAATACTTTTATTTCATTCTTTGGGCCACTCCTGTAATTACTATGAATTTGGCTTTTCTATTATTGTATCAGTATAGTAGTTTATTTATACCTTTGATCTTCCTTTGTGGGCTCTTCTTCTATAACATGAACAATTTAGCCAAGATAGAACTTTTTTGCCTCTAAATCCTGCTCATAAATCCTTACAATAAAAATAACCTTTCCAGTATTGCACTAAGGATGTTGAGACACGCTTACATGCGCAGAGCTTTATTAGCACAATCCGTAATTGAAAATTCGAATGACAAAATTTACTCTTGGAGTACACCCCTTCCAGTGTCCACAGAGGAAGAGAAGCAAGGAGGTCCCTAGATAAGTCTCTTTTCCTGCATGACCTTTCCACTTCTGCATGTGGTGACAGGGAAGATAATGGTGGTGTTACATTGTGCATTTCTCCAAGGACTAAATATTGAGACCAACTCAAACTCTGTATTGGTTGTTCCCATTTATGATGCTATTAGCACTGACTGGAGCATGCTTAATCAGGTGCACTCAGAGTGCTAAGGTTTGTGCATTTGCCTTGTTGGAATAATTATTGACTATTGACCTACAACTATTATCTATTCTGCTATATACTGAGTTTTGGGTGTATTTAATGTAAGCTAAAGCCACAAAACAAAGGATAAGAGGAAGTGGGAGAAAGAAAAAAAAAAGATTATGATTCTCAGACCCATGACAATTGCTTCCCATGAGAATCCATCATGACAACAGTATTGGGGTTTGCAGGTGCAAGGCCATATCCTTATGGCCTTTACAGCACAAGGGCAAGCACACGAAAACAAGAAAAAAAATATTGTCTTGGAGGCTCTGGAAAACACAGCCACAACAACCAGGTGAAGAGTTACAAGCTGTGAGTGAAAGGCAGGTTGAGGAACTACAACTGGAAGGCCCCAGGTATCGCAAGGCTAAGGTACCCTAGAACCCTAGCATGTGCACCAAGATTTTCTTATCTGTGATACATTGCCACATTTTTTTCTTTAAATTGCTTACTGTAACCTTAAGGATTATATATACATCAAGGTCCATCTTATGCCTAGTAACTGTTCTGTTAGTAGCTTACAATAAAATTTCAGGAAATAGGGAAAAACTTCAGTCACCTAAGCATAGGTCAGGGGTAGATCTGTGAGGTGTCCCACAGGACTGCGGCTGCCAAGGTGAGGAGGGGAGAGTCTCCCATAGAGCCCACATTGCATCTGCCAAACTTGTGCAAATGGTCTGCATGTTCAAAAGTAAATGTCAATTGACTTCTGGGCTTAGATAACTCTGTGTGCTTGTTTCTTGAAGGATTGCTGTGAATAGGCCTGTCCAATAGTTGTTGCCCCCACTTTCACTCACAAATTCCTCTCTCCCTTTCTCTCTCGTTTTTGAAATACTCATGACAGCGGCTGTTTGCCTTGTAAGATTGCCTCTGAAATAGCTGAATGGCCTCTCTGAGCAGAATATACAAGTGTCCTTATAAGTATATCTTTTCCCTGCCTAGAGGCACGTAAAAAGTAGTTTCTTCCATGCAAATGCAACAGCCCTTTTTAAAATGCAGGAAATGTTTAGTATATATGTCTTCAATGCTAAAAGTGCCACATTACCTAATTTCTATGTGTCTATTGTTGAGTAAATAAAGAAGTTACTTCTAGTTATAAATGGGCAGAAATTGATTTTTTTGGAGACATTTGAGACATTTGACATTTGAGCCCTAAACTCCTGGAAGTTTCCTACAGGCCTCCTGACCAGGAAGAGGAGATGGGTGAGGCCTTCTACAGGCAGCTGCAGGAAGCCTCACAATCCCAGGCCCTGGTCCTCATGGGGGACCTCAAACACCTCATATTTGCTGGGATTATCACACAGCCAGGAGCAGACAGTCCAGGAGGTTCCTGCAGAACATTGCAGATAACTTCTTGATGCAGGTTGTTGATGAGCCAACAAGGGGAGGGTGCTGCTAGACCTGATACGAACCAACAGAGATGGTCTAGTGGGAAATGTGAGGGTTGGTGGCAGTTTTGGCTGCAGTGACCGTGAGGTGTTGGAATTCATGATCCTGAGAGGAGGAAAATGGGCAAGAAGTAGGATTGCAACCCTGGACTTTAAGAAAGCTAACTTTGACTTCTTCAGGGAGCTGTTTGGAGGAATCCCCTGGGCCAGGGTCCTAGAAGGAAAGGGGGTCCAGGAGAGTTGGCTACTATTCAATCACCACTTTCTCCAAGCCTGGGATTGGTGCATTCCTATAAGAAAGAAGTCGAGCAAGGCAGGCAGGAGACCTGCGTGGATAGTGAAGGAGCTGTTAGATAAACTTAATGAGAAAAAGGGCATGTA
Organism: Tinamus guttatus; assembly: GCF_059628265.1. Classification (NCBI taxonomy): domain Eukaryota; kingdom Metazoa; phylum Chordata; class Aves; order Tinamiformes; family Tinamidae; genus Tinamus; species Tinamus guttatus. The sequence continues at coordinate 252,901 of NW_028288870.1, read as the reverse complement.
CAAAATGTGGAAGAAGGGCCAGGCCACATGGAAAGAATATAGGAACATTGTCAGAGAATGCAGGGATGCAACAAGGAAGGCCAAGGCCCATTTGGAATCAGAGTTAGCAAGAGATGTCAGGGACAACAGGAAGGGCTTCTACAAATACATCAGCAGCAAGAGGAAGGCTAGGGAAAATGTTAGTCCACTGCTGAATGGGGAGGGTGCTTGGTGACAGAGGACACAGAGAAGGCAGAGTTACTAAATGCCTTTGCTTCTGTCTTTACTGCTAAGGCTAGTCCCCATGAACTACAGAGACTGTATATAAGACAGTGAACCAGAAGAGAGGAAGACTTTCTGCTGGTCGAGGAGGATTGGGTTAGGGATTATTTAGGCAAACTGGACACCCATAAATCTGTGGGCCCAGATGGGATGCACCCAAGAGTGCTGAGGGAACAGGCAGGGGTCATTGCTCAGCTGTTCTCCATCATCTTCAAGAGGTCATGGAGAGTAGGAGAAGTGCCAGAGGACTGGAAGAAAGCCAACATCACTCCAGTCTTCAAAAAGGGCAAGAGGGAAGAGCCGAGAAACTACAGGCCGGTCAGTCTCACGTCTGTCCCTGGAAAGGTGATGGAGCAGCTCATCCTAGAGACTGGAGACTGTCTCTAGGTATGTCAAGCAAAAGAAGGTGATCAGGAGTAGTCCAGCATGGATTCACCACGGGAAAGTTGTGTTTGACAAACCTGATAGCCTTCCACGATGGGATGACTGGCTGGATGGATGATGGGAGAGCCATAGATGTTGTCTACCTTGACTTCAGCAAGGCTTTACATCTTCACAGGAAAGCTCTGGAAGTGTGGGCTGGATGAGTGAACAGTGAGGTGGATTGAGAATGGTCTGGATGGCAGAGCTCAGAGGGTCATGATAAATGGGGCCAGATCTACTTGTGACCAGTGGCCAACTTGGATGAAGGGACAGAGTGCAACCACAGCAAGTGTGCAGATGATACCAAACTGGGAATAGGGGCGGACACTCCCGAGGGCTGTGCTGCCCTTCAGAAGGACCTAGACAGGATGGAGAGTTGGGCAGAGAGAAGAACCTCATGAGGTTCAACAAAAACAAGTGCAGGGTCCCAAGTGCTGGGGAGGAACAGCCCCACACACCAGTGCAGATTAGGGGTTGATCTGCTGGAAAGCAGCTCCGCGGAGAGGGATTTGAGAGTCCTAGTTGACAACAGGTTAACCATGAGGCAGCAGTGTGCCCTTGTGGCCAAGAAGGCCAATGGGATCCTGGCCTGCATCAGGAGGAGTGTTGCCAGCAGGTTGAGGGAGGGGATCCTGCGCCTCTGCTCAGCTCTGGTGACGCGACATCTGGAGTATTGTGTGCAGTTCTGGGCTCCCCAGTACAAGAAGGACATTGAGCTTCTAGAGTGGGTCCAGCATAGAGAAACAAAGATGATTTGATCTGGAGCATCTGGAGCATCTATCATATGAGGAAAGACTAAATGAGTTGGGCATGTTTAGCCTAGAGAAGAGAAGACTGAGAGAGCATCTGATCAATATGTACAAATACCTGAGGGGATAATGTAGGGAGAATGGGGCCTTACTCCTCTGTGGTGGCCAGTGACAGGACGAGGGGTAATGGGTACAAGTTGAAACACAGGAAGTTCCATCTCCATGGAGGAGGAGGAACTTCTTTCCTGTGAGGGTGACAGAGCCCTGGAAGAGGCTGCCCACAGAGGCTGTGGAGTCTCCTTCTCTGGAGATCTTCCAGACCCATCTGGATGCCGCCCTGTGCCACGTGCTCTAGGTGTGCCTGCTGGAGCAGCGGGGTTGGACTAGATCATCTCTAGAGGTGCCTTCCAACCTCAACCATTCTGTGATTTGATTTTCGTGAAACCTAGTTTTTCTCAGTTTGGAACAAAGTGAAATATTTTTAAAATTTCATCAAACCATAGTTGCTGTGAAATTTATTTTGAAAGTTAGTCTTTCATTTCTTAATATTTCCTCATTTTCCTTTTTTTCTTTTATCCTAATGTTATGAACTCAATGCATTTTGTACTTCTATTTCTATTATTGCCTTAGCATCTTATCAAATATTATCAGAAGGTGCAACCAGAATGTTCTACTTTAGCAATAGTCAATAGAAAATATTCAGTGTTTAGTTCAAGAAAATAATGCTTTATTTCCTTGGTCACCTTCCTGATATTATAAGGAAAAAATCTAATATGTTGATGTACGTTTTGAAGAAGCAGCTCTTCAATGCTACCACATCTGAAACACTGAAAATTGTTCCTGAAATTGTTATATATCATGGCACAGCAGTAGCTGTAAAAGCATTGTCCTATGAATTATTCCAATGTCAAAATAGGTGAAATATTTGTGATGTTTAAAATCATAAATATTTAAATGATATTTTATTTTTTTAATGAAGTCTTTCATTACAAAATGAAAAAGCCAAACAAGTGCTTGTGGATATTTCTTGGAAAGGTAGTGAGTAATTCAGAATTGCAGTGTACTGTCACAAACATTTGTGATTAAAACCATCTGTGAATGTGCTCAATCCAGTCCAAATGTCTCTGCTAGTATTTTTAATGCAGTTCAAGACTTGTGCAAGCCAAAGGCTGAAGTGAGACCTGCCACACGGAGCTGGCAGCATTACACCCATTTCCCAATGCAAGCTGTGAACAAGCTCAAAAGAACATGGAAACCAGATGCTTATATCAAGAAGCATACTATATGAATAGGAGTATTTCTTATGCAGAAAAAGTTATTAAGGCACTTACTTACAAAAACCTTCTGTGGATTGTGCCCCCCCTAGCCTTGAAGAGGTTCAAGTGGCTGCAGGTTGATGCACACAAGGTCAGCCAGTCCAGAAAAGTCCTACGATATCCTTGCCATACGGAAAACATAGTATTGCCCAGATCTATTTACAATGGCTCAGTGGCTGAGTAGAAGAAAATAGAAAGAGATTCACACATCCCTTAAGGCCCTCTTGCAATGGATACCCTTATTTAAGGGGCTGTAAAAGCAGCTTCTAAGGACTGAGCGGGTGTGAGTCTGATGCTGGACAAACAGGATGAGGAAGAAAGCCAGCCTGTGATGATATCCCAGCATCACGAGAGCCCAACGTGAGGAGGAACTGACTCTTCACTTGTTCTTGGCTATGCCAAAAACTGAATTGGCTTTCACAATCTGATGTGCCCCAAAACAGACCATCTGTATTTACTTGCTTAAAGACAGCATCTTAGCCATAGTCCATGTAAAACACTAGATGCATTTCACAGCCATAGTAAGAACTAGAATTGTTTGGTAAAGTGTGTTGCAATTTCAAAATTACAAGAAAAAAAAAAACCAAACCACATTCAAAAGTGTAATCTCTTTGTATTTGCTGAGCTCATATAACTTGGCTTGCGTTGTGCATTTAAAAAGTGCATTCCAGAACTGAGGCTTTACTAAATGTATGTAATCTCTTCTTTATGTGTTCATTGAAAATTTTGAAAAAGTTGAGAATGAAACAAATTATTTTTTTTTCTTTCTGAAATGACTCTGCATTTGTTTTCTCGGGAGAAGCACATTTCTACTCAGTGCATACAGATATTTCTCTACAGAAGGAAAAACAAAGCAGGAAAGAACAACAGAAAAATCCCAAATCTCAAAGCAACATTTTCCAAAAAGAAACACAACTATAGACAAGTGTGGCTGAACAATGCATAGGATTATAGTGACATATTGTGGCAAGACAGCAGTAATGCAATTCCTTAATAACTTCTGCTAAGACCATAAGCTACTCTGATACTTTTATTATTGCTATTGTTCATGTCTTAACCCAAAGATGTCAGATTCAGAGATTAGATGTCTGATGTCAGATTCTTAGACTAGAACTAAGCCAATTCTGCACATTGTCTGTGTACAATTTATTTTTGGTCATGTGTGTCACTGTGAAGTTTTGCTTTTGCTTTAGACTCTATGACTTCAGGACAGTGACAAGTAAAAAGCCAGGTAACGCGAGAACTCACAACAGGTTTCTTCTAATTTTTGTGATGGTAGTATTTGAAACAACTGATGGGCTTCTTCGTCTTAGTATGATAATGAAGTCTCATCTATTCGCATGAAGAACAGATGTCTGTAAAGTCAGAACCAAAAATCCTACAGCCCGTACTGCAAGGCTTTGTTTGAAGACCTGCAAATTCTGAGGTTTCAGTGTGAAATGTTGCAGTTTGAAAGCCGTAGTGGTAGTGGTGGTGGGGGGGGAGGAGAAATCAAATCAGTATCGCATTCACAAACAGTCTATGGACCATAGGTCCGATCGCCTTCCTAGGGGCAAATCGAGTTCCCAGTGTGATTTATTCAAACACAACATTTACAAAGCAGGTTTGGATGTCAGTACATTAAATTCTCTACTACAGCATGGGGTTTTTAGCTAGCTCTGATGTACAAATGTGCAATCATCACTCACCCCAGAAGATGGGAGAGGGCTCTGAGTCGCGAGTCTTCTCAGGTGGCGTCCCACCCCGAGGGGAGGAAAGGGGGATCGCCCGTCAACTGACCCAAGAGTTACGATGGGTGCTTCCCCCCTCACTCCTTAGTCTCCTCAGGCAGCGTTCGGACCTGAGGGGAGGGAAGGGCACTCAGCCCGTGTACAGACCCAGGAGTTAGGATGATTTCTTCCCCCCTCCTTTTCATCCTTAGTTCACCTTTTATACTTTTCTTCACATTCAGGTGGAGCTTGAGTAACTAGAGTCATACTTAATATTGTTATTGATTGGTGAAAAAGTGTCTCGCTTTCATTTAAAGGTACAGTCAACCGAAAATCTAGAGCGCATGCTCAGTGAGGAGTGGTCATACCTCGGAGGTGGGTGACTTTTGGGGTGGAGGTGTGGTTTTGATGAGCAAAGTTCAAGCAAAGTTCATCTGAAAGGAGTGCTTTGCCACCTTTGCTGGCTCAGCACCGGACATGTTATTGTATATCTCCCATTAGACAGCCACTGTGCGGCTTATCAGCAACCCAGCACAGGGGGTGTGACAGAGTTTGGCCGCGGTGCCTTCACTCTGCTCCATCCTCCGTTACTCCCCTTTGCAGCTGCGAGGAGGGCAGGTTGTAGTGCCCAGGGAACCGTGGAGGAGCTGAGTCGGTGCGTGCCAGCCATCCTGGAAGTGGCAACTGTGTAGCACCCCAAGCAAGCTTCTGTAATGCCAAAACTTTGGTTAGGTCCTAGTTTTCCTCTCAGTTCTGCTTTCAAACAATTCGTCCACATTCAGACAGCAGGAAAGTTCTTCTAAATAACCATCTCTGAATGACTCAGTTGAATAATCTCTTCCAGATCTCTGACGCTACAAAAAAATTTCATACACAAACTGTGCCGTGGGACAGACTTGTTCAGAGGAAAAAGAACTTGCAGTCAAAAGAATTCCCAGAACTAAAGCAATTAATTAATTGTCCCTCTGAGACATGGTGACCAAAACCCAGTTTAGCCTTTATATCTCAGCCTTCAGAATTCAGGATTTCAGGCTGAAGAATTCCAGTCTTTCAAATTAGACAGAAAAGATGTTGCAAATGATCATTGTATAGCGCTCTATTCCCATGTGCTTTGATCAACAACTGCAAATAAAACTCACTATCCTCCCCTCTTCCTTCCTAGCAAATACCACAGGCGGTTCATAACAAAACATTATCATCTGCCTCTAATGATTTCAGGTACTAAATCTGTCTCTGGCATAAACTCAGAAAAACTTTCAATTTCATAGAAGCACAAGAATTGGATTTAGTGCCAGAGAGCTATAATTCATGCTCATGAGAGAACACAGACTGGGGGTAAAGGATGACGTGAACGATATCACTGCCATCGCGACGTGAATGACATCGCTATTACAAGCCACCATTTTACCACAAATCACTTGCATAAACTAGATTTTTGTAGGATTGCTTAATGTACAGCAAAAGTTGTGTTTTTCTTTCTGGACTGTATGAAAGTTGTGGATCCTGGACCTTCTTTATATGACCATAAAAAACACTGTCATTTAAACTGCAACTTAGCAAATGGATACTTTCTTTTTTTAGATAGGTTCTGTGAAGAACCCAGTATTGAGAAACTACTGACTTCAATGTGACTTATGCACCTGAATACCTCTAGTTTCAGAGTGCTTTTAAAATTTATATTTGCAATATCCCTCTGAAAAACAGAAGCTCTTCAATCTGACGTATATTTGGAAGTACATTAAGGGACTTAAGCATCCCAAATATCTTTGAACTGAGTGACTTGCTAAGATTATTTGGAAAGCTATGGAACAGTGCAGGACACTAGACCTTTTAAAATCTGGTCTGAGGACTTCAGTATTAGGTTGTTCTGATACTGCTTTGTCGGTCTAACACTTAAAACAGATTTGCCTCCTTTTAAAGTAATCCACCCTTATAAAGTAATAAATAAATGCTAAATTTAAACATAAACCTTCTTTAGCAATAAAGAAAACAATGAAGCTTATAACAGCCAACACATTCAGTGTTTGAAGTCGGCCCAATTGTACGTACCAAATCCTTTAAAGGGAAATTATCGATTCTGACATGCTGCATTTCAACAGAAGCACAAAATTACAGAAACTCTGTGGTACCAAGAGAAATGACACGCTGTTTTAAGAGTCTATCCTGAATGATAATGGTCATATCCTTTTTCTGCTAAATGGAAGAAAATACTGAACAAGCACTAAAATGTTTTCACTGAACACAAAAACTATGTACCCTGCTTTAGCAGAAAAATGCCCACTCATTTATTCATCCAGTCACTAAAATGTGGATTCTAAAGCTACAGTCTGAGATCTTTTAACCATGTAGTATGCTGACGTTTTAGCCGCTTTTGTAATTAAAAGCAGATTCCTGTCACTAGCACTTCTTGTGAAAAGAGGTCAGTTGGATGATGCAGCAACAGTTTTGACTTTGCTGAACTTTATATTGAAGAGAATTTCTGTTATTCAGTGACAATACATGGTTCCTCAGGCAAATATAAGCAGTGAGCTACAGAAGAGCTATGGCTATTTCTGTAAGAAACTTGCAGTCCACAGAAATGAGTAGGCAATTCCTTTTTAGCTTGCTGAGGAAATTTTTTCTGGAATTGAGTATGTGTACATTCTGGTGAAACTACACATATTCCTGTTTCCTTTCCCTAACATAAGCCTATTCAGAATGATTTGCTACTCATGTTACCTACAGAAATGCTATGTGCTGTCAAATTGTCGAGGCAAAATTTCAGAGTTGCATATCTGAATCCCTCTAGACCTGTATGTTTTCATCAGTGGGAAAGCTGCCCCTTTGCAAGTTTTGCCTAGAAACAAGTGACTAATACTTGACTAATACAGTATGATTTTTTTCTAGGCTGTCCTACAATTATTTTAAGTCATTCATAATTTTAATTAATTCTAGCATTAATTTCAAAGAAGAAATAAAATATGGCAAGGTAATTTAATGCAAATGATCTTTTTCCTGGTAGCCTAATATGAAGAAATAGCACTGCAATATTATTACCTACAGTAAAATTAATATTTTTTGTGGCTTTTGGCATATGACAAAGTTGTTTCACATCCCCACCACTGTCTAGTGCATAATTCTTCTTTCTGTACTAACATAAATAGTAGTTGTCAGGATAAATACAGACTCAAATACCAATTGACTTGAAGTTTGCTGACAAACCAAAAGAAACCCTTCCTGTAAAATAGTACCTGAAAAGTACACTTGTAGTGAAAGGGTTAAAATCTGTTATAAGATTAATATAATTAATCTAACTGAGCCAGGGAAGGAAAGGCTGAAAAAAGTTATTTCACAGCCCAGTGGTTGTGCCTCTCATACAGTGCCCTGGGCTGTGCACTAGTAATTATTTACTCTCTGCACTAGCATTATCCGCTGGTACTCCAGACTAGAAATAGCCACCCCAGGCTGCTCACTGCTCCATAACAAACAGCTTCTCGGCTGGAGTACAAATAGACCAGAATATAACAGTCTGAGAGAGGCGAGACAGGAAAGAAATTCGGTATGGGAGAACGGCAATAAGAAAGAGAAGGTAAGAGCAATGAACTCCTTCCCAGAGGTTGGACGCTTCACCTCAGATGGTGCACTGCACTAGGTATGATGCCTAGAAATTAAATACTGCAATGCTGAATGTGGCAATTCTGAATGTTGCAATTTGAGAATCCTGTTTGTCTCCCTACCCCTTGGAGCCCTGGCCAAAATGCCAAAGATCTTTTTAGATAAAGGCTTACAAAAGCCTTGTGCTTCATAGCTATAGGAGATCAGCAGGTATGTGCAGGCAGGAGACAGCAGGAGGCTAAGTATGCCCAGAGAAGACAAAAAAAAAAAAAAAAAAACAGAGCACATAAGACTAATATTATATTATGATTTTCAAGATGGAAACATCCAAGTATTAGTCTGAAAAACTAATGCCTGAACTCGAATGCCTGGAAATGAGCTTTTAAAAATCTACAAGTTACCAGATGCATTGGATATAACAGCAACAATCTTTGCAAAGAAACCTCAAAAGGCAGCCTATCTTTCTTCTTGAAATTCTGCCTCTACTCAGAAGACAGAGAGAGCGGGCATCCCCAGCTGCCTTACTAAGTGTAGTGAGAATGTGACAGTCCTCTGGTTTCTTAACACTAACAGTTTGTCCACAGGGGAAAGTTTTACTGTTTGACCTGTGAATTTTAAACCAGCCTTGTTCCTCCATAAAGCTAGGTGCACACTGACTTTTTCAGTCTAACTCATTTATACCTATGACTTCTCCCCTCTACAGTGAAAATAACAGGTCTATGAGGCTGACCTAGGGGCTGAAAATCTGACTTCCCAAGGGTGAAATCTGTCACTTCATGGATAACCTGTGACAAAAGATAAACAGAAGAAACTCAAAGATTATGATGTTTAGTGATGTTTACATTTAAATAATTTGACTTAAGACTTTAGTGGAACGGATAAAAATTTCCACGTCAGCAAAACTGGACCAATAAGGATATGACCTGAGTGTAGCACAGACACAGTACCTATTCCACAAGGTTTATTGAGGTGAGATTTGTCAGGTAAAGTCAGTTGATAATCTGTTGTTTGATGATAACAAAGCCCAGTTATTACAAAAGCAATAATAAAACATTGGGAAGGTGAGATTAGACATTAAAAAGTTAATTTGCAAAAGAAAAACAGTGCTTACTGCATGGTGATTTTTTTTCACACAGTTTTGTGAATACACACACAAGGCAGACACCCAAGTGACTGATTAGACATGTGATGAGCTCTGGAATATGCAATGAGGCAACTTTCCATGGGGGAAGAGTATCACAACTTTTCCATGAGGCAATAGTGTCACAAGCACCTCGGCTTTTATCCATAGATCTCTGGCCTCCATCCTTGGCCGATAGGCCCAGAGGCAGTAGTCCAGTCAGTCTCCAACTTTGTTCATTCTGTAAATTCTGCATTCTGCCACGTGGTTCCCTGGAAACACAGAGCTACTGCAGCTGGAAACAAGTTAATGCCCATACTTAATTCCAGCCTGTCACAGCTATCTGCTGTGTCACCGCTCCTGGTTGGTAAGAAAGGAGGGAGTACAAACAGTACTGAAACTGCGAGATTTCTATGAGACTGTGAATGTAAGGTATAAGGCAGCTGAAGCAGACACCTTGCATTGATTGTTATTTGGAAAACCATCTCAGCATCAGCCAAGCAGGAAGCGTCCCAGGTATTCTCATATGTTTTAGTATGAGTCAGGGTTTCGGCAGTGTAATTCAATGGGACTGTAATTTCTGCGTGCAGGCAGATGGCAAGATGACACACGAAGAATGTTAATAAATTCTTTGTAGGATGTTGCTCAGACATGAGTTAAAGCTTACAGACTATAAAGCCCAGGATTTTATTTATAAAACTACATTATGGACACATGCTTTATGGACATTATGGACAGTGTGAGTTTATCAAAATTACCAGAAATGAAAATGTGCTTAGCTGAAGGGTACTTTTGGGGCTGATCTGATTATGTGGCACCTATCTAGCTTTGTCTCCATCTAGCTGTTTTCTCCCTTGGCAAATCCTGTCAGCAGAGTCCTCTGACGTATGTTTTCAACAGATCAAACAAATCCTACAATGTAAGTTTAAATCAAATAAAAGTTGAAGTTCTGCCTTGGAGCAACCTCCTTTAACCCTAACATCACACAGAAGACTGGAAGTTTCATTTAATTCCAACCTGCCAGTCAATTCTAGAAGGAAGAATGACAACACATTTAAACAGAAAATGAAGTTCAGCCATGACATATTAACCCCCAAGCATAAGTTGGAAAGAGTGTAAGTCACCAGCAAAATCGTAGTTTAGATAATGTAGAATTGAAACTAATCAAGAGACACAGGGAAGTCAAGGGGAAGATGAAAAACAGAATCATTTCATTAACCTTCTTATGAGGTTGCTTTTTCAATATTACTTTGTTATAAGAAGTGTAAAGTTTATAACATACAAATAGTTTGGAGTTTGATAACACAGCAAAACAGCCTGAAAAGATAAGACAGATGCTTGCATGTTGACCTTGTGCTAGTCCCAACCAGAAGACATCTGCAGCAATCAGCACAGAGACACTTATCAGCCATCTAGGAAAAGGAACCGAGGCAAAGTGACCCACTTGATTGTCTTGCTGGTGACAACACACACCAACACTGGTGGAGCAGCCCTGGGAGTGACTGCTGCCACTGTCCAGCCTGTCCCTTTGAGGAATAAAGGGAAGACACTGACATCAGCCCAACATCTACTGGAGGTTGAGGGAACCTGCTGGCATCCCAGTGTTGAACATCTCTGAATAGCAGACAACAGGCTAAATGGAAATTCTAGGTAGCTACACTGCCTATAATCTCTCATCCTCTCCCTAGCTGTGCAGTGATACTAGTAAAACACATGGCCACCTTTGTGCGGGACTTTGAGGGCAAGAATCCTGGCACGGATCAGTCGTTACTGTTTGTATTGCACAGCATGCCGGCCAGCAAGAGTAGGAAGAACTGTGTTAGGTCTCACGCACACACAGACCAGCAAAATCATTTCTCCTTCAAAGACCTAATAATATGGATAGAAATATAAAATGCAGCCACAGAACTATATCAAATTGAAGTATCTATAACTTCTGATTCACAGGATAAGGAAAATTACACAGAACAAAAACTAGATCACTTGCAATTTGGTAGCGATAGCCTACACCTATAGCAAGACTTAGAGAGTCATATGTTCACGTATGGCCATAAGAAATATCAAACATACTGGAGTCAAATAACTGTTTTCAAAATGCTCAACTTGCCTGTAGCATAGATGCCTACATGTAACTATAGTCATGTGCTTTATAGCAGGGAGGAGATCCAAAATGAATCATATTGAGATCCTTCCTTCCACACCCTTCCAGGAGTATTCACTGGCACCATAAAAAGAAGAATAAATAAACATATACTCATTGTTTTGTTTTGTTTTCTTGTTGTTGTTTTGATTTTTTTTTCTGGTAAAACACATGGCTATGAGGATCTCCACTGATTCCACAATGCTGGAAAAACCACTTTCTCTCTGGTTCACATAGCTTGCTGGTAAGCAGTCTGTATTCTCGCAAAAGCACGTGAGAGAAGACACGTCACCTTCCTTCATCTCTCCTCCAGCATTGCTTCCTTTCCCTGAAGCTCACACCTGTGCTCACATAAGCTAAAGAGATGCCCACACTGTGGACAAAATGACCGCAGACTCTGCAGTCTGCGTGTTTAGGTGTCCACTCTTACACTAACTTCAAACTAGTGAATTTGGATGCTTCTAGCAGGATAGCCATAAAAATGCCACAAAGTTGCCAACGTTCCCGCAGTTACCCTGCTAGAGGTATCTCAGCTACCTTGTGTAATGGTCTCGATGGCACCACAGGATGGCATAGCCCTGACCATGGTGAGTGCACAGTCCTGGTAGTGTGGCCCTGAGGACACGTGTACGTTATGTCCCTGACACCTGCATACCTTCTACTGCTGTCCCACCATGGCTGCAGTGCCACTCAGCCTCACGAGCAACCCGCTCCTGTGACTCTGGGCAAGGAAATCTTTCTGCCTCCCTGAACAAACCATCTCAGTCATGTATGGAGATTTTCTCCTTCCCTGCAGTAGTCATGGTAGGTCAGTGCAGAAGCCAGGATACCAGACTTAAAAGGTTAATGATCTATCCGTTATGCTAAATCCTATGTAGCAGCACTAATTCTTCCCATTAAATCATCCTTTTCCCAAGAGCTTGGGACAATACCAGAGACATGGAAGGCTAGTTGATTTATTGCTTTCATGCAAAAGGTCAGACTAAGGAAGACCAACCGCTGGAGTCTGTTGCCCAATGAACTTAGGATTTGATTAGTCATTGGTTAGCTTGTCTTCAAAATGTGCTTTGATGCAGAGAAATTACTTACTGCAAAAATGGCACTCAGAGTTTCAGCAAGTTCTACCTCAGTTTCCTGGTAAGTTTCTCTAAAGTAAATGAAAAAATATGTTCTATTACCTTCCAGCATCACTTGTTCACTCTGAAATCAAACCTAAGTCTTTCTAACTTACCATATCAGCTACACCTCTATCACATCTTCATTTGGGGAGAACAGATGAGAGTTGCAGCTCAAGGCTACAACTTTGTACTATTTAGGACACACAAACACAAATATGCGCACAAAAATACAAAAATGTGCGTATATACAATATATTTGTCTAACATAAATATGTATGTGTGTAATATTATATGTATTTATTATATTTATATCCATATGCATTCTCTGTAAGCTATGAAAGAGAGAAACACAAAAGACCCTAGGCCACCACTTCTGAGCTTCTCTCTGTAGGAGAGTTACCTTTTGACAGCAAGACAAATGAACCGGCAGCTGTGTTCATTCTCTAGTGCTCACGCTTTTTTAGTGTCCTGATTAATGGTGAGTGCTATACTTAGTCTAATTTATCTCTAGCAAGCCTTTATATGCTGGTCACAACCCAGTGTAAGGTTTATGTGCAGATGCACCCAAACAATAAAACGATTCCATATTGAAAATGACTATAGTTTCATTTCAAAGCAAGTCCCCGAGGACCTCATTGCTAGGGATGCAGTATCTCAGGTTGCCTTGATTTTCTAAGCTCACATTACAGGTTCACTGGCAGCCCACAAGAGAGTTACAACACTGCAGTAAAAAAGCTGCAGTAGAAATTGTTAGAGAACAGTGACATCCAGTTGCTATTTAGAAAAGTTTTATAGCTTATCTGGACATTTTTGAGAGGGAAAAAAATCGGGGCATTGCTAGAGAAAAAACAACCTTGTATACAGGAAACCCACTCCAAGAAGACTTATCTGAGCAAAGTAGGAAACTGTAATCTTTCTTTCAAGACTACAATGACTTCTCATCATCTTCATGATGAGAAAGTGCATTGAGATTCCTTCTGGCTAGGAGAGCTGTTCTTCCCCAGAAAGACCTTTAAAAGAGAAATAAAATGATGAAGTCCAGCAGTGTCCTCGTAAAAGATAAGTTACATTTGCTTTTTCAGGTGAAGAACTATTTCACAGGATGAAAGTAATTGATAAATGGCATAATGGGGATTATCGGAAGGCATTTCAACCCTTCTTCATTAACCAATCTATTGCAAACCTTTGCACTGAGAAAGGGCTCTGTTAGCAAACTCCACATGGATTGAACACCAAAGAGCTGAAGAAGCTTAGAAATCTCTTATGGTGGCTTAGAAATCTGCTATGGTGGCCCCATAGGTGAATATATAAAACCGCATACATATAGTTAGGCAAATGTGGAATCAATAATGTTCACTGTCTTTCAGCAAGTCCAGCAGAAATCATGAATAACTCACAAGTCATGTGTACACTCTGAAGAGCTGGGAGTAATGCAAAAATGAAATGAAGAAATGTAAAGAATGTATTTCTTCACATAACAACCCAGAACATAGGTTTGAAATTAAGTAAATAAGAGAAACCAATTTAGACCACAAATTCATTTTATGTGTTTAGGTATTTGTTACCTTACTGTCAGATGATTACTGCCATCTATTTGGCAGAGACTACAAAGGCCTGCAAAGAGTTTGCACATCTCCATCAACTGACATTAGTTTTGAGACTAATCTTGTGCAGAGCTGCAATTTCAACTGTGACTATGTTATTTCCTTTTCAGCTGGTAAGCTGATCTTTTACTACCCTTTATGAATACAACTTCCCTAAAAATGTTACTCTAGGGCAATGAATATAGATATTCTTCTATTCATTTACAATTAGAACTGGTATAGTATGCAAACACAGTCTAGTTTAAACTCCTTGAGATTATTGTGGCAAATATAAATTCAGAAGTTTTGTTTTGTTTTTAAGCTAAGCTGCTCTAATGTGTTCTAAAAAAGAGTGATACTGATAAATGTAAACCAGAAGTTGTAGTTTCCACTAGGGAATGGTGTGCTGACCATTTAAAAATTAGAGTCTGCAGAATTTATAGTGACTCATGTGTTGATGCTATCAAGCATTTGTGTAGCCATGTAATTTTCTTTGTCATTGCATAGAAACAGAGTAGCAATAATGTTTGTTTCCTTTAGAGGTTAATAATCTAAGTAAAAGACAATGCTTTCAAAATTGTATCTCTGTGACTTCTTAGCAGTTTTTTTTTTTTTTTAGTTTCCTAGTATAACTCAATACTTCTAAAAACTTGATTTTAGGCTTTATCAGTCTGATATTGGAGTCAAGCAGGGGAGATAAAATCAACAGAAATATTATTAAGCTAGAAGCAATGAGATTTGCTCATTTTCTGAACAACTGTAATGGAATCAAAATTGCCGCTTAGGTTATTTTTATTATTGTACTTGCAAAGTCATCCTCCAGTCCCTGGAAAACAAGGCTGTGATTCATATGCTTAATCAGTAGTCTCATTAAACTCTTGTAATGTTAAACTTCTCCATATGTATACATTCATCATGCTTCTGCCATTGTGAGCTTTAAAATCACATTCAGCTTTCATGGGTTTCAAGGGACTTGTTTGAAATATAATAACTATTATAATAACCATTATTGCATGCACTTAAATAAAGACTGTCAACTAATCTATTAATTCATTCTAATTCCCTCGCTTGTCCATGGTTAGATGCCTATGAGCTTTGGCATATAGACTTTTGCAAACAAGCAGTTTACTTCAGGAAGTGGTGTCTTATGTCCTGCTCCTGAGAAACATGGTCATGGGCATGATTAACCTGCCTGCAGGCTTAACAACTGCCAGGTTCACAAGGGATTTCACCAGATGAAAACTGGCAAAGCATTTCCTTAAAATGGATCCAAAGTATTACCAGAATGATGGAGGCAAATTCTTATTGGGCTTAGGGAGTTTAACGGTGAGGTGAAATAATTACAAAAGAAAAATCCAATAGATTATTTAATAAACATAATGTTATTAAAATTTTAGGTCAAGTAGCATTCATCCAGTTATTTTAATGTGCTACATTGCTACAACCTCCAGACATAGCCAATACAGCATGAACCACTTGGACAGTAATTTCAGAAAGTCTACACAGTGGGAGAGGCAGCTAACAGGTTCCTTAGCTTCATATCATGTTTTGCAGGAATGAACAAAAAATATGCCTTTATCTATTCTTTTTATGTACTCTAGATTCCTCCATGACACCTCAGAGTCTCTCAAGTTCCCCTTTGCTGAAGCAATGCAGGAAACTCTGCTCCTGGTAACCTAAGACAATGCTCCAGCCTCCTTTTTCTCTTTTCTTTTTACTACAGTTCCACTGATCGACCTATCCCATGTACCATCTTATGCCTTGGAAAGGTCTTTTTTTCCAATAGCATACAAATGGAAGCAGCAGTTACTCCTCTCCCCAATGTTTATCAGATAGAGGCAAGAGCATTCTCCCAGCAGCATGCTGTAGCCATAAGGTTTTAGAGTTTCAGTGTTATCTACATCAACCGCAATCTGAACACATTAACCTCACAGAATTTCCTGCATAGCAGTTCAGCTTCAGCAGGCAATGCTTCTGTTTGTCCATCCTTTAGCCTGGAGATCAGGACATGCTCTTAGATAGCAGTTAACTGCAGACTGCACCCTGCAAGGGGTTGTAAATCACAAATACCCCATTTTGATGGTGTTTTCTTCCAAAAGGAGGATGATCTAGCTGCTAAGGGAACAGTTTCAGACATACTCCTTTCTTTGCCCCAGCACTCAGGCTATTGTCCATCTGAGCCGGGGCACATGCCTCACTAACATTTACTTTGAGAGGGCAGAAGCACCCAGTCCACCTTCCTGAGATGCTCTCCTTGGAACTGCAAGCGCCAAAGCTTCATTTCGGGTGACTACCATAGCTCATCAGGAGCTGCGGCTGCAGGACGCCGTCCATAGGAGCTACTGTGCCATCTCAACAGTGCTGGGCTCTTGCTCCACACGAAACCTTTTTTTTTTTTTTTTTTTTTTTTGGCCCTCAGATAGCTCTCTAGTGTTTGCCTTGCTTCATAAAACTCCACTATATAGATAATATTCTCTCTTAAATACTTGCCATCTATCTCTTGGGATTTAATAAGAGAAGCCATTCATTATTTACATGGTACTATGCCTTCTCAATTCACTGAAATGACAGTTTCAACAGTATCTTGTGATTTATTAAGCACTTGCCATGTTGTTTTTTCATTTTGTTTTATTATTACAACACATCGATATCACTATGAGTGGGATGGTTTTCACTCTGTTCCCAAGGGGATGTTGCAGATCAATAGAACATCTGTGTTATCACTTATGGCGAAACCTTTAAATGTGTGAGTTCTTTAGCCTCACTCTCTCTAATACGCCCATATTCTTGCACACAAAATACCTACAGGAAGGTTCTGCCCAGGTTAACCAGGCCAATTAACGGAGCCTCATTTTGAGAGGTGATCCCCACAGCAAGCACACGTTAAGTACAACCACAAGTAGGTCAGGTCTACCTGTGTGACACCAATTCAATCCACACATATGCAGCAAAGCCTGCACTATGTGCAGTGGGTCCAGTCTTATTCCACGTATGATGAATAATCTTGACAAGGCAAGTTATACAGACTCAAGTCTTCACAGATTCTTATGGTATGTCTGATTCTGGGCATTGTATTAATTGTGTGTGGCTTTCTAGCCACCTGAGCAAGGGCACTGATCTCACCAAGCGTTTTGAAGTAAGCTGGAAGTCTTCATTTTAGGAAGGCATCAAAAATAGGGATTACTTTCAAAATATGAAGATTTTATTAGGTTACTGAAAGTCAGTTCTTTTAAGGGTGGGGCTCATGGAGTCTGTAACTCTAGCAGCACTTCAAACAATTAACCTTAAAAAATTGCAGCTGCTCAGAATTCATTTGTGAGTATACAAAAAGCCACAAATACAGATGTCTGGCCTAGACATAGCTAAAAATATATCGTTTTTCTGCTTCTAAGGCCAGGAATGACACGTGCAGCAACAAAGTACCTAGGAGACAAAAAGGCCCCCAAAACATCTATCTGGAGTTTGGAGGCCAGGTGATAAGATGCAAAGGGCAGGTTTTGCTCCCAAGGCCTATATAGCAATATATGTTTGCATTCCTCCTTCAGGTGTTTACTACACTCATTTTTATTCCATGGGGTTGTATCTTGCTGTTATAAATGTTTCTACTAAACAACGATCTGGACAGGGATACTTAGTGTGCCATGGTGCTGGTGTTCGGAGAGTCCACAAGCCTCGGACCTCTCGGGGTGCATGCTAGAGCACTCCCCCTCTACACAGCAGGATTTCTGTTGCCTGGAACACAACTACATGTTTGGGCCCAGAAACTGAGAACCACTACTGTTTTACCATACTGATGAATTATACAATAAACTAATAAAGAGAAGAGGAAGAAGGAAAAAAAAAAAAAAAAGGCTTGATCATCTCAGTGAGACCTATGCATATAAAAGACAACACATATCATTATTTTTTTCCCCCATCCCCTCTTCAAGAGACAACAAAGAGATATGCAGTTCATGGTCAGCCCATTCAGATTGCTCTGCATGCACAGTGTGCAACTTTTTGATGCTTTCTGGGTTGTTTTTGGAAGACAGGATAAATCAGGTCTCTAGGCGCCCTACCAGTTGCTCTCTTCCTGAAGGAGGCACTAATCATTTATTGCCATTAGCATAGGGTCTTTACACAGGCACCCTGCATATTACATATGTGTTGTTGGGCTCAAACATTACTCAGAGCTCTTTGTGCCTTGCTGAATGTGCTGGGTCAGGTACAGTGCTGCTGTGATTATTACTTCTCTGTCTCGGCAAACTCATCTTGGATTCGCTTTTACAAAACAGGACGAGTGCTCTATGCTGTGGTCAGCATTTGGGCCTGCTGTTTGGGCTATGCAAATCTGGATTTGTAAATATACCCTTCAAAATAGCTCTGCAGCTGTGACTTTGGAAGATTTTCACTTCCTTAATGCAGTGGTTTAACTGCACGGATCTTCATAATATTGGCAGATGCAGTCAAATTAGACTGATTGCCATGTCGATCCACATATGTCATCTGATGTAATCTAATTATGAATCACAAGTCGTCTTCTTGGCTGAATTAGAGGCAAGAACAACTCTGGGTAAATGTATTAACAAGTGCGGTCACTATGAAGGATATCATTCTGTACTGTATATTAGTCCTTATTCTGAACTATGTATTTTTACAGGGCCTATTGACTGCACGTTGGATTCAGCAGTCTAAGGGTTTTTGTTGGGGAAAGATCATGTACCCTGAGATCTCCTTTATGATAAAAAACAGAGCAAATCTCTTGACATGAAGCAGTCAAGAGAGTCTTCTAAGGGGCGATGCAGCTGCGATGCGGAGGCAACGCAGGTCAGCTGCACACGAGACCGCGTAGGCAGCACCACCACTCCGGCTGCTGCAGAGCGGGAGGAGGTGGACAGGGAGCTGGGGTGCCATTTCCACCCCTTTCACCCACGGGAGTCCAACACAGGAAGCATCTGCACACCTGTTGGGTCACAGGTATTGGAATTTTTTCCTTAGTCCTGCTTGCATTTTATTAGCAACAGCTTGAAAGAGGCAGGAGGCAAAGCATTTTGGGATCTGCAGTTTAATAAACTTCAGGGTTCAGAATATGTACTCATCTCGTTCACTCAAGCTTGTGCTCTGAAGAGTGCACTTGTAAAGATGTATTTCTGATTACAGCTGCATATAAGGTAATAGTACTTGAATGATGATTTATTTCAGAGTTTAAGATTACTGGTTTCATTCAGCAAATTAATGTACAAAGAGCAAATGAAGATGCCATAAGCAGTTTTTAAGTTGTTTTAGTTCACTGTGAGCAACAGCAGGCCTTTCTGAGATTTTCCTTTTTTTGAACATCCGGAGAAGAAAACTTTCAGAATGAGATCTTGCTGGGGCTCTTGCTATTTTGAACCGTATATTCACAGATATTGCCAAAAATTTTCTCAGGGTAATATTCTTAAGGAAATATAAACATCTGACTCTTTTCTTCAACCTACAATTGCAAATGGCTGCACTACCTTGGAAATAGGAACTTCATTTCTTTTCTAGTGAGTGACAAAAATATATCAGGAAACAAGATGATGAAGTAGCTCTTTCACAAGAAGGACGTTATAGGGAGGATAAATAAAAGTGGTGAAACTGAATCTAACAGCATGTACAGAATGGCCTGTAAACTTTGTCCAGAGGAACATGAATCATCGATCAAAAGTCTCTTCACCAACTCTTAAGAACCATTTTATTTTGTCCTAATCACCTTTCTATTTGAAAACTGAGTCATCATAGAGGAGAAAGGTTTTCTAACCTGTTACCTGTTGTTACGTGAACATGTATTTCTTTTGTTGTCAAAACATGACAGAATTTCACAATCTGATAGGATGAATCATAAGCAAATGAGTTTTGTTCGTCTTCTCCTTAGGATATTATTTTTTGCTACAATTATTAAATAGATGGTAGAAAAGCTAGCACTGTCAGGAAGTCTTCCAATTAGTAGTGACAGTATCAGTGGCACTTATTCGCAGAGCCATGAATGCCCGGGTCAGGCAGAGAAACTCTCCCATGTGTCTTCTACTGAAGTGAACAGCCAGACCATTGCCTCTTGATTGTGCCAGCAGAAACCTGTGCCTGAGTTTTAACGTGGTTGGCAGAACACGGTTTCAGCAGCACAGAACTCATGAGTATGCAAAGGACGTCACAAACATAACGTACAGTTCTATCTATGCAGTTCATCAGAAAAAAGCAACCCAACTTAACTCTAAATCAGCTGATCAGATCCATAAAAAAAAAAGGTGAACTTCTAACGATCATTTAACCAGCATAATGTCCTAGTTCCAAGGCTTTTCTTCAGGGACAGGAAATAAGAGACAGCACACACCTATTATCTTCAAATGCCCACAGTTATGAAATACTGAAGACAGTAACGCTATCATCAGCAAGCAATGACTGCCATTCCTGGCCAGGAAAATCCAGGGGCTGGCTTTTTGCAGTGTTCAGGATAAACAAAACCTTTCTTAGTTCTACAGTTGGACTTGAAACTAAAAATCTGACAGCATATTTTAATATTTTCAAGCACATCCTTAAGTGACACCAAAAAATATTCAGCTGTTACTGCCTTATTGAATTATTACAGAAGCAAACATTTCCTGAAGTGTTTTTTGAGTAACCGTAGAAGTTTGTTTTTTTGATGCAAGTATTTAAAAATTAGTCATGGCAGTTTCCCTCCATATTTAATTACAACCACTTAAATATTTGCATTAAAATGTGGGTTTTGCAAAGGTGGCTTGGATCTTGGCCATATCTCTGAGCTTTCCATTCCTTCCTGATTTTCATGTCACTCTTTCTTAACAGATTTAGCAATGTCTTATGCTATCTGCATTGAAACAAAATATTTTATTTACACTCCTAAGTTAAACTATTTAGAGAGTTGAGCATATGCTCTCTTTTTCTATGGGAATTTGCTTATTGTTGGGAGGAAAAAAAAAGATTTTTTTTGTGTGTTAGTCATAATTAAAACCCACGCAGATTCAGTGGGGATGTATTAGAAGCTTGATGTTAGAACTCTAAAACAAAATCAAGTTCTATTTTATCTGGATGGTTCTGTTATTATTTGCAGATGATAAACATCATCTGTAATAAATACACAGTGTGTCTACCTCTCTTCTTCCATTAACACACCCAACAATAGTCAGCACCCAAATGTAATCAATATATTAACATCCTCTGACACCAACATAAGTTCACATTCTGCTTGCTTCACCCAGGCAAATTTCCAAAAAAATTAGGAGTAACTTTACTAAGAAAGGAGCACAACTGAAGACAGGGTTAAAGCCAAAAGCCGTGAACACTCATACATGCAAATATGTCCAATGCTTCAAAAAATAAGACTATTTCTCAGAAACATGAACAGTACTCAGAAAGAGACAGAAATAGCGGCAATGGAGAACAGCCCCGGATCGTTTAGCAGGAGGAGAGCTGGAGTGGGAGGATAGGACAGATGCCACAGGCCTTCAACTGCTAATGCTTCCTACAACCTCCCTTCAGGTTCCCTTAGACCTGCTCTCCGGACAGAGGTATGGAGCTGATCCACAGAAAAGCAGCAAGGGCTCTGTCTGTTTGTGACACAAAGCTGCTATTTTGCAGAACAGCAGAGTCACTAAGGTGGGAAGTGGCCTCTGGAAACTGCCTGGCTCAACGCCTTGCTCACCGCAAGGACACCAGCAGCAGCCTGCTTGAAGGCTGGGTCCAGTGGGATTTCCAGCATTGCCACGGATGGAGACAACTCTTTAATGCAAAGTCATGTGAAAAACAGGTATCTGCACACCCTAGGGGATGGACAGCACGTTTGCCTTCGGCTCCGCTACAGCAAAGGAGCGCAACAACCTCCCTGCCGCACCTCTTGGCGATTCGGGTAGGCGCCTACGCGGCGACGGCCCCAGAGCGGCGCTGAGGGCGCAGCGGAGCCGGCGGCTGCAGCTCCCCTCGTGGCAACCGCCTCCACAAGCGCCAAGGGGGCAGCGCCGCCCCGTAACGGCCGCCGCGCCCCAACGGCCGCCGCCCCCGTCCCGCCTCCTTGCGCGGCTCCGTGCGGCGGCACCGGCACCGCTGGCAGCGCTGCCCGCGCGGCTCCTCCCCTCGCATCTCCTGTGCTGTCCTCGCGTCGCTTCTCGCAGCTGCCTTCCCGGCGCGGCGGGAGCGGGGGCGCCGCCGCCGGGCCGGGAGATGCCCCCGTGCCCCCATGCGCGGCCCCGGGCCGTGGCGGCGGGCGGGGGCGCCCTGGCTGCTCGTGCTGCCGCTGCTGCTGCCGCCGCCCGCCGCGGCGCTCGCAGGTAGGTGGCGGCGCGCGGACCGACCCCTCACCGGCGGCCGCGCGTCTGCGTTTTGTCAAGGTGTACGGTCTCGAAACGTTATTTGCTGTGAGCTCTAAGTTGAGAGTATAGTCTTGAGATAGTTCTTGTTACGTGCGTTGGAGAAGTTCCCCAGGTGTCGGTGTTATTTGTGTTTTCCTGTGTGTTTGATGGTCCCCATCCCCAGGAGTTCTTCCTCGGGGCTATTGGGGTAGGTTCAGTCAGGTTAAACGAAGACTGGGCATCGCTTCTGCACTTGAAATACTTGTAGTTAGCCCACTAGCACAGTTCGTCCATTTCTCCGTCCCTTCCTCTGTGCTGCCGACCCTTCAGTTACAGGGTATCTGCAAGGAACCGACAGGATCAACTTTTGGCAGTCAGCTCCAATTTTCCAGTTTCCTGAATAGTTCTGATTCCTCTCACCTGTCAACCTGAACATTTCCCCAGAGAGAGCCGTGCATCCCAGGACAAGAAAACAAACAGCAAACAATGGGCCAGCCAGAAAGGATCGTGTGAGCAGTTCTAGCAGCCAATTCTTGGACTCTAGCAAACAAACTCTAGAGCAAGGTATTCTCTGGGTTGGGGGATCTTTTGAGAAACCTCGCCAGGCTTCTTGCTTCTGTTTTCTGCTGCAGCTGCTGCCCCCCAAACAACATAGGATCAGACTCCATCCTTAGAGACTTAAATCCACAACAGAACTCTTTCAGGTCCAGTGAGAGGTGGACTGTGGTTGAAAGTGCTCCTTTTTATCCTGCTGTTGAGTGGCACTGTCTAAGGATTGTGCTTCAGTTAATTCATTGACAAACAATTCCATCAGTGACTTCGACATTTGGCGTATGTCCTCAGGCTGCTCCATCTTACAATACTTAGTTTGTTTTAGGCAAATGATTGCGTCTGTATAACTGGCATTCAGATGCCTTTTACATTTTTTTTTTAGAAAATTATAGACTATAGTGTGTGTGGTATGGGTGTTTTGTGGATTTTTATTTTTGGTTTGTTTGTTTGTTTTGCGTTAAATAACACTGGAATTGGTTCCCTAATAGACCAGCCATGTTTCTGAAGGTGGGATCTTGCAAGCTTCCTCCTTTTTAATATTTGTAATAATTGTTTGGTCTGCATTTGCAGACCTAATCTATTTTTTATCTCACAATTTATGCTTTGTCAAATTTTTTACTCATAAATAGATAAATCTATGCTCTGAGAAGGAGCTGCAGCTGACAGCTGACCTCTGACAACTGCTAGAATACTGAAAGATACAAAATGTCTCTTTTTATAAATAAATTATTCTGGGAAATATAGAATAAAATGATGGAGCGTAGTACGGGCTTTTCAGTTAAACCACCGAGCTTGAGGTCAGGGATTTGATTTATGCCCGGACATTATACCTTATTATGCTTTAAATACATCCAGAAGATAGGCAGTATTCCAGTACTAACAATATATTTGCTTTCATCTGTACCTATATATAGTAAATCAATGAGAAATCATAGTAAATCATCAATATCCTGAAGTCAATATATGTAAAGTATTTTAAAGCAACTTTACCCCACTTGGCATTCTCCTTCATTTTTCCTCTCCCTAGAATTAGTCTACGATGTTACTACAGAAAATAGTAGACTTGGCTGCTACAGAATTGAATTGCTACTGTGCCTGCTGTTCCTGAATTTGAGAGGAGGAAAGAGACTGCTCTTTGCAAGCAGTTTGATTTGCTCCCTCTGGAAACTTGAACAGCAGAAAGAACTTGCTTGGTAGCTTTTCGTACAATGTCCGAACCAGAATTGCTCTATCCCATTCTTCAGTTACAGTCCCTTTTATTCGTGTTTGACATGATACAGAATATATGATCTTTGAGCACTGGTTCATAATTATTGTAGAACAGAAATGTAATGTTTGGCCTGAAGTTTGAGTGCTGAGATGTTCCGGTATTGACACAAGGTAATTTAAGGTACTTTTTGAATATGAAAGAAGATCGTAAGGAACATTACAGAATGTAAAAAATCTTATCTTCCTACAGAATGTAAAAAATCTTATCTTCCTGCCATTCTTGTCTCTAAATTACTTTCTCATGATAGCCTATTCCAGATGATGTTTGTGCTCTAGTAGTTGGATTTGCTTCTGATTTCCTCAACTTAGCAGACAATTTATTGATGCCTAATAGGAATATAAGTGGTTAAAGTAGGTATTTCTTATAGAGAAACTTCTCAATGTTACTGGAACTTTGTGCTTAAAGCCCCAAGCCAAGGTTTGTTTTGCAGTTCCGTGTGCTAACGTTCAGGTTTACCATTCTGATAACTTCAGCCTTCCTTCATTGTTGTTTTCTAGCAATGTCTTCTTGGTGTTCTTAATTCCAAGACAAACAACTGGTTAGTATTACTCAAGTCTTTTCCAAGAGTGTGAGGTTCCGGCCTATGTTTCATGTAGTAATTGTGGCTTGTTTCTACTGATTAATTTCTCTCCAAGGACTGGTGTTTTTTATCTACAACCACATGATTAATAGCTGAGAGAGTTAAAAAGCATCTCTTATGAAGCCTGTGTTTTTAGAAGCCAGGCCCATCCCTGGATAAAAAAGAGGTTTTGCTAGAGAACTATGTTTAAATGATTTGTTACAGATCTGTTTGTGTAAATTTATAATTAGTGTGGTGGGAACTTTTTTTTTTTTAAGAAAAAGTATAGTAAACCAGATAAAGAAAATAAATAAATAAATAAAATAAATAAATAAAAGTAAGCAAGGTATAGGACAGAAGGGGTATGGGATGTCTTTTGGTGTGAAGAGTTAATTCAACTAATCAGCTGTAGTACTTCCACATGAAATATAGAGGACTGAAGAGGTATGTATTCATATATTATTTTCTGCCTGGCTACAAGACTATTTTAAACTAAATTAAACTGATCCAGAGAAAGGCTGTAGTCTCTTCTTCCTTTCTTTATTCCTCAGCATCCCAAGGTAAATCTCACCAGATGATAGTTGAATTGTTTTTCAGCCTTAAGGTTTGCACTTGATTTTTTGTAAAGAGATGAGGAGTGTGACCAAAGAGACTTACAGTAAAAGAATACTGCTTCAAGTGAAAGGACTCCTATATGCCGTTACCAAGATTAAAGTATTTGATCTTAATTACACGCCATGCATGAAAACATAAACTTCTGTGATGATTACCGCCCTTAGATGAAAGGGTATAATTTATTTCCTATTAGTTTCTCAAAAGATTGCTAGAGCTGGAGAGGGCAGTGAAGCTGGTGTTTATGATGGCCTGTCGCTTGCACCACACTTCTCTGCTCTTGGCTTTCCTTGTCTTTTCTGAAGGCGCATCAGTATCTTGTTCTTAGGGTGCATCAATACAGTGTTCCTTAGATCCAACTGTGTGTGTTACTTCCTTTAATAGCATTCCCAAGACAGTTCTTAGTAACCTATATGTAAAAGTAGTAGATGACTGTGACAAATAACATACTCTGTAGAGGGGGAAAAAAAAAACACGCTTCCAATCTACAGGCTGGATTAATGTGTCTAAAACTCATGACTGGCCGTTTTAACAGCAACAACAACAAAGCCTTAAGTACAGGAAAGAGACTAAAAATAATAACGTACCTATTATTAGATACCGACTAGTTCACATCTGAAATGACTGTGGGAGCACTCTGAACGCAGACAGTGCCTCAAAGCACACGAGACCGTACCTCACAGGACGTAACAGAAACGTGCACCTGTACTTCAGCGAACTGCACTGCATGTGAGCTCCCTACAAGCAGCTGAGGCTTGAGCCTCCCTTTGCTCCTTTGTTTGGGCCTCTCCCCACACAGATCCCTCCTACTGTTCCAGCAACCTCATCAACTAGTCGGGATGAGATGAACGCTGAGGGCCGGGAAGGGCTGCTGTTCAGGGTTGCCTTGTGCTTCTGTCCTACAGCCTTAAGAAACAAGGATAAATGTGGGGCACAAGGAGGAAGATAACTGTTATGTGAGTTCTTTGAGTAGTGGAAGAAATCCTTAGCAGGACGCTTCTAGTCTGCTGGTGTGTTCCTAGCACATCTCTGACACTGCAAAGAACAACCTCCGAACGTTGCACAGCATCCTACAAGGTGCGCTCAAGTTCTGCGCTCTTCTGGATTTTTCCAACACTTTCCAGCCTGGCAAGTTGGAAGTGGAGCTGGTGGAGCAGGAGAGGAGAGCTTTTCTCAGAGGAGATTTCCCAAAGGGTAAGAGGAGGAGGTGACCTGTGGCCCACACGCCTGTGCTTTGGCACGAGGCATGATCTCAGGCAGATAACAGCAAGTGCCCCCACAGCTACGTAACTTCTGCGAGGCCTGCCAGGCTCTGCGCTGCACTACCCTGATTACGCTGCTAACGCGACTATAGATAGTGTCATATGAGACGCTGGGAGTGCTTGTCTGGGTCTGAGGGATGGAGTTGCAACCTCTTGGAAGTACTCTCTTGCCAGTGGCAAGCATTGACTGGAGATGGGAAATAGGCCATTTGTTATCTTCCAAATTCGCAGGCAGTCGGCCTGAGAGGGTCATATTGCCACCCGAGAGCTGAGCTGTTGCAAGCCTGTAAGGTGCGTTAGTCCTACCTCCCGAGACTCTGATATAGAAAAATGTGTTCAAGTTGCATCTTCTGAGGATTAATTTTCCCTTGAAGATGAGACCTTGCCTTCATTTTTCACTTGCTTCATACTATGCCCAGGGGAAAATGTGGACTCGAAAGAGAACATTTCACTTGAGCAATTAATTTGTATTTCAAGAAAAACAATCTCTTGTCTAGACAGGCCATTAGTAGGTCCCGGAGCAAGGAACAACACCCTTTAGGCAATAAATCAATGTTATCAGTTCTAGTTGCCTAATAGATACTAGCCAGCACTAAATAAGGAAAGCCAAAGCTAGTATTTGCTGAGCTTATGTGTAAAAAATTTATATACATTTAATGTATAATTTAGGAATTGGTCCAAACATGGTGTGTCAGAATTCAGCTGACAGCTGTCATATGAGATCTGTCTTATACTCTTTCATTTTAAAAAGAAAGATTATTTAACTTGAGTGGCTATTGGGATGTGTTTTTTGCATGTTAACTTGTGATAGCCCTTTACTTCAGGATGATCTGTGGAAAAGCGATGATTCTAGACATATTCTAGGGAGAAAAAAAATACTCAAATTCTGAACAGTTGGACTATTTCTAAAAATTTATATAATTTTGAAGATCTGCTTTGGAGAAGCAGCTGTTATATCATAGAATTATTATGTCAAAAATAGGACTTTTTTGTCACAATATGGGTTAGACTTACAAAATATCAAGTTAAATTATTTGTAAAAATATTCTTTTCTGATAGATTATCATTCAGTATTAAAGAGGTTGCAAGTAATTTCAGACAACACATCTTGAACTTCACTCAAGTTGTTTCAAGACAATATTTATGATGCCATTACTCAAAATCAACAGGTATTGTAATTTCAGTGACTGCAATAGCTTTCTGCCGTTGGACTGCATCGAGGAAGTGTTTTTGCAGCGGAATATGAGTAGGTAGAACCAGCTTTACTCTTGCACATAGAAACCTTCAGAGCAGTGGAAAGTAAATTCACTTTATTTAGTTTCCATCCTACAAGCTGGTCAAATGGAGTAGTCATCAGCTGCCACAGCTTTTTCCAGCTATCTTCCAGCAAGCCTTCCCTGGCCTGGGAAGATTTTCTCTTCTTTTCTAGCAGAGTGAGTCTTTACCCATTCTAACCTCTGATGTTTTTTGAACTATGTTCTCTGCAGGGCTGTTTTTTTTTTAAGTCAGAGCATGATGTGGATAAATAACTTGAGACTTCAGATAGAAGAGAGTGTGTGAGTTTGCACCTTCAGTCTACCTTCTGCATCTGTATTCCCACCATTCTTATTCTTTCCCCAAACGACCACCTGCTTACAATGGCAACCATACTTATTTTTATCAAAAATGGAACCAACATATCCAAGTCTTTTTATTTTCATGTTTCCCACCTCTTCTCTTAAATTTGCTTTTCTATTTGCCCCACCTCCTCATTTTCATTTAGTCTTATGACTCTGATTCTGTACGTATATTTTTCTCCCCTTTCCCCTGTGCCCCTAATGAGAAGACTGATGGGAGTAACTGACTCCACTTCTAGGAGGGCAGTAGCTTTCTCTGTGGTTATGTGTCAAGCACTGCTATGACTAAAACAGGAAATCACCTCTGTGCTTCTCCCCACATTCCCACCCGCACTGCTAAAGTAAAAGTCTTCACCAGCGGCTTAATACTCTGCCATCCCCAGCAAGACACCATGGCAAAAGGTGGCCAAGTTATAATGAGTCTTATCTGCCTTTCTCCTAGTTATCCAGTCTGTTGAATCTCAGAAATGAGTTTAAGGAATCAGTGCAGAGAAAACTTTCAAGCCCACTCCATTGAACTTTTTTTTTTTTTTTTTTTAACTCATTTGCTTAGACTGCTGCTGGGGTGACTAATACCAGGTAATGACATTTGCTAACGTATATTCCTGGCTTTGCAGGGTTTCCCTTCCCCTCTGCAACTTTTGGTTTCCAATTTTGGCGCAGTTCCGCTGTTTACCATTTCATGTACTCCCTCACATTCCTGAATGGCCAGTGTCAGCTTGCTGAAGAACATAGATGCGCCAGAAAAGACAGTCCCAACCGTCTGCTAGCAAATACTACTAAATTAATATAATAAATAAACGGATGTTTAGTCTGACCCAGTATTACCGCTCATGTTATGCTTAGGTGTGTATTTGAATATTTTTTCATTGCAAACAATGTAACCATTTTAGGAGATGAGCTAGAGTTAGACAGGAGAGCAGGAGCTCCTTAAAGGGGGGGGGAAAAAGCATCAGTAGAGCAAACAAGCATGATATTACAAGAACTGGTGAAAGTCACCCAAACTGAACAAGAAGTCGGTGAGTTACAGGATAGACAAAAAGCTCAAAGGGAATGTTTTAGTACTGTATTTTTGAAAGCTAGCACCTGAATTGCTTCATATTTCAGTGCTTCAGAGTTCCCCGTGAAGAAAGGAGACTCAGCATTTTGAAAGTCTCCTTTTTAGGTGTGTGAAATTGGCCTACATCAGTGGCCCTGAATTGGCAGCTGGAAATGGCAAGGCGCAGGGAGTGCTTACCTTATTACCAGCCTCCAAAGAGTTAAGTCCTTTAGAGATGTTCCCAGCAACTAATTTAATATAAGAAAATCCAACAGTAATTCAAGTGTGTCATGTACTTATGCTTTGTAGTGCTATATCATCAAATTCAAGTGAAAAGTGGAGCTGGCTCTCTTCTGGCTTCCATGGGAGTTAAAAAAAAATACCATCTCCTACTGGACTGGATTAACAATTCAATTGATAGGGCATTCAGGTAGTTGCAGCCTGGATTTGTTTTGAAGCACTAGTAAGAATCACTAGCTATTTGCCACAGAATTAGACAGCTAGACATAAAGAGTAGGTACGCTGAACAGATAGTTATATCACAGAGACTGTATGCATTTGTATTTTATATTTCCACATAGATGTATGCATGTGGGCATATAGATATTGCTGTAATCAAGACTGTTTTGAAAAGGACTGACTTCAGTAAAGCACTGAACTCTATGCAATTTAAACGCTTCATTTTTAAACCCAGCAGGCTCTTTCATATAAAGTAGATGAGGCATCCGCAAAGCAGTCTTCTACTTATGTGAATAACCTTACTGACATCAGTGGGGTTTTTTGCTCACATATTAAGCTGTTTTGAGACTGCCTTTTTTTTTTGTAAAGCCTTGCAATTGCTTATTCTAAGATCAGGGCCTGGCTGTTCATTGTAATGATCAAGTTTATAAACCTTTATAGTTGTTCTCTTTCCAGTTCTGGTGTGCAAAGAGTCATGGAGATATATAAAACAATATTGCTCAAGGTTTCATTTACAACACTTCAAAAGACAGTAATAGGGCTCCAGGTTTCTCCATACAAGAAATAAATTAAGGAAGTGACTTCATTATACTGGAAAGTGATGACAGCCATTGCAGACACTGCATATGATGCAGACCCAGCCTAACGAAGCCAAATGCAAGACTGACGTCTGCTCTCATGTAGGCCACTGTAAACTGGAAATACTCCTATCACATCCATGACATTAATTCTGGTTATTAGGGAGAAATCAAATCTGAATGAGATTGGATATATTGTGTTAAAGGACAAGATACTGACGTAAGCAAGCAATTACAGATACTTCATCACTAATCGGTGACTCTGGAACATACCTGCTATCATTCAAGTTTTATGTCTCCTGATACTGTTGAGCATTATATAGACGTTTACTCTTGTAGAAATTGTGGTGGATCCTGTTTTACATATAAATTTTTGAAGAAGGACAAAAGGACAAAGGACAAAAAGAAATCTTTACTAAAGGGAAAAGACCAAAAAACAGAAACAAAATCTCTGCTTTTAGAGTAAATGGAAAATTGATGGTCTCAGTATTTCTGTCTTCCAAATCACACAGAACTCGGGCAGATAGGAGCAAACTCAGTGTTGTAATGCTTTAGATCTTGAAAAGATACGGTTCTGTGGGTTTTGTTTGCTGAGATTGGATCATCTCCTGTAGTTAATGTTGCTGTTTTGAAACTTCATTTACCACATCAAAAACCACAGAATGGGAAGGGTGTTAAAAAAAATCAACAAACATACCTTTATATGTAGTTTAAAAATATTAAAATATAATAAACTCATATCTTCTGTACATAACTTCTTCTAATTTCAAGAGGCTTACAGATGTGCTCAAGAAATACAAATGTGTTTATGCAGGGATGGACAAATGTCAAAAGGTACAGGCAAACAAAAATACTCAGAAAATCAGCGAGGTAATTTCCCTTGTCTGATGAGTTCACTGCTTCCATCTAGTTTGATTCAGTGACTGTATTAGCCTGATGAGCAGTACAGATTTTTAAAACTCTTTTTTAAGATAAAGTCTGAAGATAAAGGTCTGAAAATCAACCCGTTGAGGATATTTTTAGCTCTGCTCTATCTGTGTAAACACGGTCCCTTGCAAATACATTACTAGATAGTTCAAAGGCAGATATCAATATTAGTTTAAGAAGCCCTAAGTGGGGCAAAAGTGACCTTAGGAGATTGTCCAGTCTTTCAGTTTTTTTTTTTTTTTTTTTTTTTAAATCTTTCTTCTAAAGGTTTTTGGACCTTTCAATATTTACTGCATTTTGTTCTGGACTGCTTCACATACTTATCTCTTTCTTTGTCAGGCTTTTTAGTTTTTCCTCATTGTTTTCTATTGAGAAGCCTTTCACGGCCTTGACTCGCAGCACTCTGAGAAAATACCTACCTTGTATTGCCTCTCATTCAGGCACTGCAACAGAAAGTTCCATTGTGTTTCAGTCCTTCCCTCTCCTCCAACACTGATTGCCCGGTTGCCTTTTTTAGGTCTTGGACTAGATTCCTTCTGATTTTTTTAATCTCTCCTACCTAGTTATACAGGTGATGGATATTCTGTAACCTCCGACACTTCAATGCAAGGGTACGGTACAGTTTGATGCCTGTTTTTTGCAGTCTGTGTTTTGCTTTATTCTTAATGGCATATGCATCAATGTTTTAGGAACTTCTCTGTTTTACTGAATGTATCTTGCCAGTTCTCAACATTAAAATTTTGCAACTGAACCCATGGTTTTAGCCCCTGCAAGGTGACAGTTACGCCACCTCTCTATGTCCAAACAATGAAGGAAAGAGGACTTGCTGCATATGCTCTGGAAATAAATAAATTTACCTTATGCACGATTTGAATTGTTTTCCAAATTTAAAAAAAAAAAATCTGAAAATCAATGAAAAGTAGCTAAGTCCTAAAAATACAGCTCCCTATACAGTTTAATGATAAGAAATTACAGATACAGACACATACCAGAGTTTTTGAATGTTAATATATAGCTAGAAGCTTGAAAATCCTGCAACTTCCACAAAGCTTTAAAGTAGTTGGTCTTGACGGACTTTTACTGTGTGCTTCAAAGATTTCTGGAAGTCAGCAAGCTCATCAGGACAGCAGTTTATTTTATTTACAGAAGCAATGATACAAGACATAATAATATAGGAGAACAAACACTTCAATAGTGAAATATGCTATTAAAATCTTAAGGACTGCTTAAGGAAGTAACAGAGGTCACAAAGCATTCTTTCAGGTGAGTTCCTACTGTTCATTGTAATATGTTTTATTTCCCTCTTCCTGTTTCTTTTAGTGATCTTAAAGCAGAACTAGAATTGTGTCCCTGGAGGAAGAGCTAAAAGGTTTAGAAAGGTCCTGAAAGACCACAGATCCGCATTCTCTCTTCCCTGTTGTGCCCGCTCTCATGGCAATTCACAAGAAGCTTTTTCACAGCAGTGCCAGTTTCAGAACTGACTATTGAAACTACTAATCGCTGCCAATTCTCATCATCTTCATGGCAGGAGGTGCTTGGGATGGAGTAGAGAACTTGCAAATTGGGATTATGCCCCTGGGCCCAAGGGCCTCCATTATGCAAGCCATTTAGCCACGTGAACGTCTGCATTTAATTTATAATATTAAATGTGTGGATTAATGACAGATGTAACTGGCTTCTTAGACCCCAGACGTGTTTGCAACCTTTTTCAAAGGTTGGTGCATTAAGCAGTAATTTCAGTGAGTGACATATGAGTAGGTATTCAATTGTGCCTTTCTGGAAAATAAATTTAGACAATGAGTTATCTTAGGGTTATTGTGAATCATCTGGCCAGATTTGTCAATGTGAAATTTTACCTCTGATTATAGAGCTGCGCTTGAACTAGGCTCCATGTGTCTTTTTAAACATTTAAACATTTAATGTACAGTAATGAGCACTCAAATACAGAAAGAATTCTAGGGAAGCATCAAGAATGTTATACGCATTTGAGTCTTCAGTTGTGCAGATAATCAGTTATTTTGATTTTTTCTAATGTTTTTCTTATTTTTATTTTCTTATTTTTTAATGTTTTTCTTATTTTTAGACTGAACTTACCTAGTTTTAGCTTTAGATAGTTCTATGCCAATGTCATATAGAAAAGCTGTTTTGCAAGAGACAAAAAACTCTTAGGACTGAACTAGCTAGGGATAGGGACATTGTTTTGAATTAACTGAATTTCTGAGGGGGACGCAGCATTTAGTATTTTATTGCATGTTTAAAAATATTTTTCCTTACATGGAAGCATATGTATTTGCTGATTCTTAGTGTATATCACTCTTTTGTTTTTCCTTTTCCAGGAGAATTGTATTGCTCCTTGCCCAACCCTAGGAATGTCCATTTTGAATCTATAAACATGAAGAATGTCCTACACTGGTCAGCACCAGATGGCACAGGAGATGGAGTGCTCTACAAGGTGAAGTATTCAGTGTAAGTTGGCTTGTTGGTTTTATTCCTCACTCATTTTAGGTTTTTAAAATAAGATTTTTTTTAATGCAAGATATGGCTGTTAAAAAGTACAAGAAGGAAAACTAAAACGTGGATTAGAAGATTTAAGGATTGTGCTGTAGATTGGCATCACAGTTGCCTTTTAGACACATTTGAATGAATCTAGGAATTGAATATTTAATGGAATATAAACAGCACTCAGTGTTTCACTGGTCTTTTCTATCAGACTCAGCACACACTGGTCTCCTCTGATCTCACAGATTCCTGCAGTTTGGGAGTAAATCCATTGAAGTTCTCAACTGTGGTAAAAAGCAAAGCAAAGCGATTAGAATCAGGACCTTATATTTGACAAGGTTGCACATAATGGTTGTTAGCATGTCAAGGAATCAATTGGGACCAGAATCCATTTCCTTTATTCATACTAAGCTACTAGAGAACTTGGTTGTTCTGCAGGACAGTACATTGAATTTAGCTTACTAAAAGGCGTAGTGCTGTTGTTATCAAGGATCTAATATCCTCAGTCTTATTCTCTGCTATATACCCTTCCCTGAGTCTAGTAGTTCTTTCATGACATGAAAACCAAGTTAAATTTCTGGAAGCTTCTTGTAACTTGTACTGGTTATGGGAAAAAAAATGCAAGGAGTTCTTTTTACAAGCAAAGATTGCGCCCTTTTTTGCTGTCCTTACTGACAGAGGAGTGATGTATTTCACCTTCCTAAAAAGGAAGTAATTGCTCAATAATAGAAGAATCAAGAATAACTGGGCAGAAGGTAAAATACTCAAAGAGAGTTGGCTACACTGCCTCTTCAGGGTCAGCCGATCACAAGATTGTGTAGTCATAGTTACAGCCATCTTTCATCTTTTTATATTCATATGACTTCTTGCCTAGAAGAGCAAGGCCTGGAGCTAGGTGGAAAATGCTAGTGAGTGATATTATCCTGGAAAAACATAGAAGCTTCCTTTTAATTAGCAGCCAAATGGGAATGCTTTTCAGCAAAATATGAATTTGAGCTCCTGAGCTCAATATGAACAGGAGCTCCTGAGCAAAACCAGGCAGGAATTTTTCAACAAAATTTTCAATTCTTCTAGCAAAATATAAAAATTTGTCAGTAGAGAAGCACTGTAGATACCATGTGTATGCCTGTGCTCCAGCACTTCAAAGGGTTTTGAACTTTACTGCATCTCAGATGGATTCTTTGTTTTGAGCAAAGAGGGAAGTAATGGACAGCCTAAAAGTTACAGACTAGTGGTCTCCTATACAGGTATTTGGAGACTCCTGAGCATTTGTTTTCACATACCATTGTTGGCCATTTTGGCTAGTCAGTTCTTGATATTAGACTTCATATAAATAGTCACCTGGGATAGAATGATAGCCAATAGACTGAACTCTCTTCTCTTTATAGTGTTTAGACTTAAAGGTGTGGAAACTATGCAGCCATCTCTGATCTGTGCAGGCAAAACACTGGTATCTCTAGCATTTCAGTTAGTTCTTTATTGCCTCTTCTGGAGAAGTTTTATTGTGATTTTTATTTATTTTTAAAAAATGGGTAAATCTTGTGTTTTATTTTTTCCTCAGCTGGAGTTGGTAATTCCTTGAAATTGCACATTTTTGCAGAGCAGGCAAACTATTTTCTCAGCTCTAGTATCAATTCCTGTGTGTATGTTACTAGATGACTAATACCACGGCGATGGTTTTTGTACAACTCCTTTTTTTTTTTTTTGACATAGATACGGTGTTGGCAAATGGGTAAGAAAATCAGAATGCAAGAATATCAGCAGAACATGGTGTGACCTCTCCAGTGAAACAGCTGACTATGAAGAACAATACTACGCGAGTGTTAAAGCCTTCCTACACGGGATGTGCTCCGAGTGGATGGAGACTCCCCGATTCAGCCCTCTCACAGAGAGTAAGGAAAGCTAATCACAAAGGCAGATGTTGATAATCTGGATTAGTACCGCGTTCCTAGTGTGCATGTGTGTAAATAGCATATGCTGTTTTGATTTTAGTGACAGCGTAGAATTTTTTTACTCTTATTTGAGGTTTGTGTTGCTGGCAACAGTAGTTGAAATAATCTTATGAGAATTTGAATATATATATTAAATTAATATATTTGAAAGGCCTTCTGTATATTGTATATGTTTTGTGTTTTGATAAGCCTTCAATCAAAAAAGAAAAAATACCTATGGATAAAGAATTTTTTTAGAAGAGTATATTAAACCAAGCAGTAATCATACTCTATAGCACAATATCTTTCAGCTGTGCCACATAATCCAGGAGCACTCTGGTAATTTAGCTTATTTTAGCAAATGGAGTTGCAAGGTTTTATATTCTGTTAAGTCATAGGAATTTCTAGCAAAATTCCAAGTCAGAGTTCACGTTGTCAGTGAGAAACTTTTATTAGGTATCTGGAAATATTTTTTTACTAAAATAAATTAATTGTACTACTAAGTACTACTTGGACTCCCCAAAATACTACAAAAAGGTAACGTCAATCACTTTAAGAAACTTCATAGTAAAATTAATGCGACTCTACTGCATGAAATGGCTTTATATAAATGCTTGTTTTTCCAGCTAAAATTGATCCACCCATGGTAAGCGTATCTTCTACAGAGAAATCTATTTCAATCATTCTGACAGCTCCAGAGAAATGGAAGGGAAGTCCTGAGGAAGAATCCGTATCTCTGGCTCAGGTATATCCTGGCCTGCAATACAATGTGTCCGTCCTCAAAAAAAAAACAAAGAAACGGGTAAGCTTTGAAAAGGCTATAGAACTGTACCTGTTAAATCTGTCTTCTGCCTTTATTGGAATGTGTTTTGTCCACAATAGAAATAACTGAAATAAGATTCATAGGATGGTAGGAATTGTAGGATCATTCAGGTTGGAAGCGAGACCTCGGGTTGTCTCTACTCCAGTTCCTGCTCCAAGCAGGGTCAGCCCTGAGCTGAGACCAGCTTGCTCAAGGTCCAGTCAGGTCTTCAAAACCTCCAAGCAGGGAGGCTGCGCAATCTGCTTCACTTCTTTTCCTCTATGGGGACAGTCAAGTGTTTCCTTGCATCCAGTCTGGTCTTCCTATTTCAGCCTGTGCCCCTTGTTTCTCATGCTTCTGCTGTTCAGCACTGTGAAGAGCCTGACCCTGTTTTTGATGACTTGGGGGTCCTAGGTAGGTCCAGGGGGCTGCTATGAGGTCCCCCTCACAGCCTTTTCTTCTCCAGTCTGAACAAGCCCAAACCTCTCAGCTTCCTTTCACTGGACAAGTGCTCTAGCCCCTGGCTGTTTTGATGATCCTTTGCTAAACCCTCTGTGGTTTGTCCATGACCACCTCTACTGGGGAGCCCAAACTGGATGGGGTACACACTAGATGTGATCTAGTGAGTGCTAAATAAAGCAGGTTAATACCTTATCTGCTGGCTGTTCTGTTAATCCAGCCCAGATGCTGTTGCTGCCAGGGCATGGCTGCCTTAGTGCAGTGTGGGCCTGCCCCCAGGCCTTCAGCTGAGCTGCTCCCCTGCCGATCAGGCTGCGTGTAGAACTTGCAGGACATGGCTACCAACTGCATCTTTTACCACCACACCTGAATGTCTTCATTCATCTGTCCTTCCAAATTTACCTTCTGTATCAGGGACTAGTTTCCAGCATAAAAGTTGCAGATGAGGAAGAATTCAGTGATCAGATGCAAGAACATTCTTTTATCCCTGTCCTCTGGACACTTTTTCTGAACTTACAAGAAACAGAATATTCACATCAAAAAGGTCTCATCAAAGGAGATATTTAATTCCCTAGATTAGTAATTAGAAGTGTACAAAGGTGGTCTATTTATTTATTATTAAGATGCTTGACATAGAACAATTACCTGGAACTCAAAGGTCTGTACAGCTATCGCCATTATCCTAAGGTCCTTAGCAGTGCCTTCTCTTGGTAATGATTTATCTTTATTACATCTGCATGAGTATGTAGGCTAGTGATAGCCCATGATTCTCTTTCATAGAACACATAAAATTATCTAGTAGTGGTAGCGGAATTATTGAATGGAAAATAAAATATTGAAAGAGGATGTGACCTAATAAATCACTTGAGTTTTGATTGCTTTCAGGAAAAAAAAAATGCAGCTGGCAGTTCTTGCCATACCCTTGCATTTTC
The DNA here is from genome assembly GCF_059628265.1 of Tinamus guttatus. Classification (NCBI taxonomy): domain Eukaryota; kingdom Metazoa; phylum Chordata; class Aves; order Tinamiformes; family Tinamidae; genus Tinamus; species Tinamus guttatus. The sequence goes on along the minus strand of NW_028288870.1, from coordinate 215,088 downwards.
CAGGAAAAAAAGTGCTTGTGAAATACTTTGTATATAAAAATTCTTTATTTTTCTGTGAAGTGAGATATTAAAAGGATGAATCTCTCCTGTGCCTTCTAGTGGTGGTTCTCTGTCAGCAACAACACCTTGGTTGTGCCCTGGTTAGAACCTGGAACAGTTTATTGTGTCAGTGCGCAGATACACGTCACTACGCCGCTTTTAAGCAGCGGGTTTTCCAAGGAGCATTGCATTGCGACTCTGAAAGGTATGTGTGGGCTGGCAGATTATGGAAATAAGATCCAAGTTTGAAAATGTCATGGTCACTGAGGTTGGAAGTTCTTAATGTATCCATTTGGAGGCTGAAAAACTCATGTGGTGTATGTGGTTTTCTCCACACTCTGCAATTGTATTGATGAAAAACAAATCCTTCACTTAAAAAAAATTCTTCTACTTAGCAGGCGGTCACTATGGCAGTACCTGTGAAGAGAAAGATCTGGCTTCTTTAAGTCTTCGTGAATGGAGATTTTTTTTTTTCTCAAGAAGAGGTTTAGGAGTGACAGAGTTGGATCATTTGGAGGGGGGAGAAGTAAGGAAGAAGAGGTTCTGAGAGAGGGAGTAGTGCTTCTTCTTAGAATTACAGTATAAAAATTAGTCTTCTAGCTCAAATGTCAACATTTTAATTGTCTGCAGATTCCTTGCTTAATGTCTAAAACATTTGCATACCATAGCTAAAAAGCAGTGTACTGAATGTATGTAATACTATGTGAATTATCCATTAATGTAGCAACTTCTTAACATATTAAATTAAAACTTCTTTTTTTTAACAGATAAAACAGCAGATCAGATTATAACAAACCTATTTGGATATGTTCTGCCTATCATTCTGGTTGTCCTTTTTATTTCCATGGCATGCTATTATGTGTACAGGTATATTCATGTCAGCAAACAGAAACATCCAACAAACCTGGTAAGTGTCCTGCACTGCTGCAGATGTTGCCAAGCTTGGCATGTGCAGTAGAGCTCTGAGTCAGCTGGAAGGAAACCACAGATAGCACAAAGGTTGAACATTGTGAACAAAGAAATAAGCGTCACCTGAGAGATGCTAAATACAAGAAAAAAATAAACCTGATATTTCAATGATTGTCACTTTTCCTAAGTGGCAAACTATTTCACATGACTAGCTCCTGTGGCCAAGGGGAAGTGAAATAAGTAAGTTGTTCTGGTCCAGTGCAAGCATTTCAGGCTGCTTAGTATATAGATTTGTGGTCTTAATTCTTCATTCAAGCTTCAAAATAGCTTCAAGTGCCACTTCTGGTATTTTAGTAACTGCTCGTACAATATTTATTTCTGTCAGAAATACTGTTAATTTCAGGGAGATTCCTTTTGTTTAACTAGGTAGGTGATTTATCCCAGAGTCACAAATCCCAGCCTGGGGCAGAATCCATAATGCAGGCTCCATACAATGCATTTTAACCTTAATGTATAGCTTTCTCCTTTGAAAGGAAATCTGCTTTATTCAATCCTATGCAAACTATACTTTAACATGGTAGCTGATTCTGTGCTTGTGGGATGTGGTTTCAACTACACTTCCTCTTCGCTGGTTAAATAGAGTGGAATAGATGCTGTCATCTGTGACCCAAGGGCAACTGGCATGTTTTCTTTGAAGTCACTTGAGTTTGTGCTAGGCAGATTGAGACAAAGTTGTTCTAACTATTATTTTGGTAAGATGAGAAAATGGAAATTAGAACTGGTCATAATATGTTTTTACTTACTATAGAATTAAAAAAAAAAAAAAAGTGGAGCACATTGACAATCCTGGAGGTACATATGTGGAACTTTCTTTTCCCCTAAATTGAAATACTGACTTAAAAAGATATGACCCAGCCTTATAGTTTAAAAACAGATAACAGTATGAGAAGCAGCAAGATTTTCTTATGTTTTCGTCAAATTGAAATATTCTTGCTTTCCAGGTATGGCACTATACTGATAAATGCAAGGAAAGCGTTTTTATACCTTGTGAAAAAATTGTGATCAACCTTATCACTATTAATGTGGATGAGTACAAGACATCTCAGGAATCCATTCATCTGTCAGAAAGGAAAAGTCCCCGTTATTATACCATTTACAATGACACTGAAGGGAAGGATTTGTCTCCAAAAGAAGTGCTGGAAACAAAACAGTTGCTCAGTATTTCACAAGAAGTGGATATTTTCTCAAAAGGGGACCAAACTAGGAACTGGTCACTTTATGGCCAGGCTGGGCCTAAGAATACTATGGGCCAAAAAAATGAAGGGAATATAGAGTATGAACTTGATGTAAGGGCTGAAGACTTCCCTCCTTGTCAGAAACTGATGGAACTCTGTTTGAAAGAGAAGACTTCTGCCCCTAGGGAGCTGCTGGGTGAGGCACGTGTGGCGTGGGCCTTGGGAGATAGTGAGGCAGGGCAGCCGTACTGCCCACAGCTGGAGGTGGTGACAGCAGATCCTTGTTTGGGACAGAAACTACAGGAACTGGGTTTGAAGATGGCTCCTGCAGCAGACAAATTGCTGAATGAGGCATGTATCAATTTGGTGGACTTGGATACTGAAAAATCTGGGCAGACATCCTGTCCTCTAGAAACAATAGCACCAAGCCTCCAGCATCCATCTGCATCAGAAGACCCAGAGAAGGAGAATGAACAGACCATAGTCGTAGACTGGGATCCTCACACTGGAAGACTGTACATTCCTACTTTGTCCAGTATTGAAAATGAGGCATGTGAAGCTGTATTTCAGTGTGATGCTCCTGACAAAGAGGGAATTTTGTCCAGACTGTATAAGAAACAGGTAACTGATGAAACATCCGAGGACCAAGAAATGTGCCTTCTGCGATTCAAGGAACAATGGGAACTGCATGTAAAAATGGAAGACTGAACAGTAGTTTTCTAAAATGTTATGACATGCAAAATCTTGTTGCACTGTCAGAATGATGGACTCCGCTGAGGAAATGCATCTTAATGTATTGAAAATTGCAAAAGTGTCACGCTGATAGGAATAGTCAAGAGCTTGTGGTACAGCTTCTTCACCTTGCTCTCCACTCACCCTTATGCCCTCCTACCCTACACACTCTGTCCTGATGTTATCTTACAGCATTCTGTCAGGTATCAGTTAAACAACTTCTTCAAGATACAGTATTTATAACAATTTTTAGCCATCATATAAATGATTCCAACTCCCATCAAAAGTTTCCCAGGTAAAATACACTGGTTAAGAAATTATCTTAAAAATGTATGCATATATTTTTACAGGAAAAGTCTTTTAGAATTTTCATAGTGTAACTCTTACCGAAGTAAGGTACTTGTGTTTGAAAAGTTATTTTTAGAGGAAAAAAAAAACACACACTTTTTCTCTTTGGTCACATAATAAAGCAATAAAGCCAGGTTTGGAACAGGAGAGAACACAGAGTATCTTCTGTGCCAGAGCTTCTTACAGTCATGGAACTTTTCATGGAGGTGTCTGTTGTTTTAACCTATGTTGACATAATGTAGTCCTTTCTAGGTCTCACTCCTGGTATTTGTAATGGTTAAAGCTGACTTTTGCAGAAGATAACACACGCCATTTTCATTTTGTTGAATAAACATTCTTTTACTTAATGAATTTTTCATTTATTGCTCTGTGCAGATTCCTTGCTGGGGTGCCTTCTGTCTCCAGTGCCATAGGAGTAAGGAAAGTAAGAGTTACTTGTGTTTTAAACTGAGGGGAAAAGTGGCATGGAGGCATTCAGTGATTAAAGCTCCCCTCTGAAAGCTCACTAGTTGGAATATGTCCCACTCAAACCTAGATATTAGCAATATGGCATTTCACGTGAGATAACCCATGTCCTATTAGTGCTTCTTTCTCTCCATCAACATTGAAGAAGGCTATCATGACTAACTCTGATCAGATGGAGAACTCGTGGAATGACTAAGGTTGGAAGGGGCCTTTAGGGATCTAGTCCAACTTCCCTGCACAAACAGGGTTCCCTAGAGCACATTTTACAGGATTGTGTTCAGATTTGTTTTGAATACCTCCAGAGAAGGAAACTCCACGTCCTCTTTGGGCAGCCTCATTAAGTTCTCTGTAACCCTGACAGTCAAGTTTTTCTTCAACTTCAGATGGAACTTTTCGTGTTTCAGTTTGTGCCCATTGCCTCTCACACGATCACTTGTCACTACCGAAAATAGTCTGGCCCTGTTCTCTTTGCACCTTTCCTTAAGATGTTTGTACACAGCAATGAGATCCCCTGGCAGTCTTCTGTAGGGTGAACAGGCCCAGCTTTCTTATCCTCTCCTTATACGAGAGATGTTCAAATCCCTTAATCATCTTTGTAGCTCTATGTTGGACTCTCTTGAGTAGCTCCACATCCCTCTTGTACTGAGGAGCCCAGAACTGCACACAATACTCCAGGTGTGGCCTCACCAGCGTTGAGGAGAGGGGAGGATCTCCTCCCTCGGCCTGCTGGCAACGCTCCTCCTGATGCTGGGATACCTGTAGCCCCAAGGGCACCTTGCTGGCTCATGGTCAGCTTGTTGTCCAACAAGACATCCTTCTCTGCAGAGCTGCTCTCCAGCAGGTCAGCCCCCAGCCTGTACAGGTGCCTGAGGTTCTTCCTCCCCAGCTGCAGGACCCTGCACTTGCCTTGGTTGAACCTCATGAGGTTCTCTCTGCCCATCTCTCCAGCCTGTCCAGGTCCCTCTGAACAGCAGCACAGCCCTCTAGTGTATGTCACAGCTCCCAGAAATTCTGCGCTAGAGAGACCTCCGTTACTTTTGGCACATCGCTCCTGCCATGACATCACACCTGCCACGAATGACCCAGAACATTTACCTGTGTTCTCTTTTCTTACCTGCTGTCCTTATCTTTCTTACCAGGGCATTCAGTACAAGTTCCTGGTTTCCACAAGTCCTGTGATACTTATTTAAAACAGTAAAATTATGGGATATTCTAGAAAATATTAAGGCAAGTAACATTTTTTCTTTCAAAACATAATTGTCACTTTTCTACTTCATGCACTTAATGGACTTTTTTCCTTTTTTTTAGCACAAAAAACCACAGTAATATTTTGTTTTTGAAGAGAAGAAAAAAAAACTTTCTGTGCTATCTTTACCAATATCTTTTCTCTCAGGTAGTGCTTTTGATGCATAGTCTTGACATTTTCTGTGGCTATTCATTCTCTGAAATACTTTACTCATAATCATAAACTTTTAAACCAGAAATGACAGTCAAATGTTTCATTGCTGGCAACTCCTTATCTGATGGAAAAATGTTCACATTTTTCTTTTTATAAAGATACAGATGTTGTAACCATGTTACAGCTAAATGCCTACATCAATGCATGTGTGCATCAGACAGTTTAGGAGGTTGGAGAGGGTCTCGCGAGCAGATGTGAACATGACATAATTACTCTGATTATAGACTGACCTCACTCAGGCCATTCAAAGCCATTCCCAACATTTCCTAATGGAAGGGGCTGAAGCACAGATCTTACAAGGAGCAAGGAGCAAATGAGGGAGCTGGGATTATTTAGTGTGGACAAGAGGACACTCAGGGGACACCTTATCGCTCTCTACAACTACCTGAAAGGAGGTTGTATTGAGGCGGGGGGCAATCTCCAGAATAACGGCCAATAGGACAAGAGGAAACGGCCTCAAATTGGACCAAGGGAGGTTTAGGTTAGATATGAGGAAGAATTTCTACATGGAAAGAGTGGTGAAGCATTGGAACAGGCTGCCCAGGGAAGTGGTGGAGTCACCATCCCTGCCAGTGTCCAGGAAACGTGTAGATGAAGCACCTAGAGATATGGTTTAGCAGGGCTGGTGTTGAAGGGCTTATGGTTGGACACGATGATCTTGAAGGTCTTTTCCAATCATAATGATTTTATGATATGTATCATAATCAAGTCATTGCTTGAAAATACGAAATCTTGAAAAATCATAGCGCACGTCTTTCAATTCTTGTGTCATTATAATGGGCTTTCCTTAATCCCCCCATTTTAAAAAGCCTTTTCAGTTACAATTAAAATCGCATGGCTTTTATTTCCTCTCTTACACTCGAAGAGGTATTGCCTTCCTAGCTAACATTTTGTTTGATCAAAGTACAGGATATGGAGATTGTGGCAACCATCGGAGCTTTTCCAATGCTTCCAGTGATTTTCAGACCAACTTATTTCCCACAGAAATTTGCAGCACCTTCAACTTTGCTTCCTTTTAGACTGATTTTTAACTGAATTCAGAACTGGCAATATATTAAGCAAAGAGGTCCACTTCATAGTTATGAGAGACACTTTGAAGATGTTCTCAGGATACTCACAGCAAAGACACCGAAAAATTAAGCAAATTTAATTAATTCTTTTTAGAAACAAAATAAATTTTCAGGCTAGCTATTCAAAAGTTCTGGAAGTGATTTGTTAGAAAACAAAGTTGTATCAATTTCCATCAATATAATAGCAGTAAATTTCTGTGTCACATTTTAATAGCCCAAGATACTCATATTTTGCCTTAATTCTAATTACATTAATCAACTCAAACTCATCAGGTATGGTACTTCTCAGCAAGCCAAACAACCAGCAAGAAGAAAAATACTTACACATAAAATTTTAATTCTATTTACAAGTTTTCAGACAACATACAACTAGTAGCTATATGGAAGATCAAAGCAGTAAGAGAAATGTCATGTTTGAATCTTAGTCTTTATTGCATTTTATTAAACTGTGGTGAGCAACATTTAATTGTCTACATACAGCCAGAGGCAAGGTGATATATCTAGGCATAAAAACTAGAGATTGCACTCAAACATAAAGCTACTTGTAGCCCCAAAATCACTAATTTTGAAACTGATGTGAGAGATTAATAGTGCTAAATAGCAGTATGTTGAGAACAGAGGGATGTGTTTCTTGGCTATACAGGCAATGAAAATAGAACTTTACCTCTGCCTGCAGGACTGATGTGGTCACTGCTTGAAAGACATAATCACTTCTACAAAATGAGCAAAGCCATGAAGATAGATGAGAGGTAATGCTATAAAAGGTTAAGCCAATGCTCTTGAAAAAACAGGAAGCCTCGCTATCAAACAGAGATCTCGTAATGATGAAACTGATAGCTAGGTGTGGGCACACACCATTTTGGAAGAGAAACTATGATTTGTAAGTGTGGTTAGCTGCCTACAACTTAGAGTGATGGGGTTCTCAAAGGAGTGAATGACAGAGGCATCTGAGCACAGGATACCTGTGGCCTGACTTAAAGCAGCCCTAGAAAGATTACTGCTCAGCAAGAACATGTGAATGAAAAAGTCCCAATGAGGTGTGTGGAAACACAGCGTGCGCTGCGTGCGTGGTATCGGCATGGACGGCAGCCTGAGAACTGAGCCGGTGTGTGAAGTTAACCAGGGAGGAATCCATCAGAACTACATAATACAGCCATGCCTCAGCATCTACGACAGTCCAGTAATTTGCAACAGTACTGAGAGTGCAGCAGTCAGGAGAAGAGGTAGACCCTGCAAGAAGTAGCTAATACCATTAAACTGCTAGCACAGCTCTTCCTGTAGCTATTAAGGCCTCAGAAAATCTCTGAAAAGCACTCTGAGGGCCTGCAAAATTCACAGTATGAAAATGAGGTCCTAAGCAAGGAAATACTTAAAATTATGTCATCAGTCACATGTTTAACTTCTACGGATTTCAAACTAAATCTATATTTAAGCACTTTCCTGAAAGGGGATGAATTCCTGAATTTTTCCTGACAAAATCCATCAAGTTTATCAAGAGGATGTTAAGTCATGACATTTCTTAAGGCCTATGCTACCAATAAAGGCTTAATTAAACCAAATGATTGGTAGGTGAAAAGAAACTTAAAATAGAACTGTAGTTCTAACTTTTGACTTTTTTTTTTTAGAACAACTGACTATATAGAAAAGTTATGAATATTCTCCAGTGCCTGCAGATCTTTAAAATGGGCTGTCTTTCTTCAACATAATGCTAACAGACAGGCCAAGTTCATCCTGGAGGATGCTGAATGCTAGAATGATGCTGATATTCTATCAAGTCTTAAAAGTGATTAAACCATTTTTTTTTCTTTTGTCCCTCTCCTTAAATAAGAAATGTTGGTTCATATATACAGTAAAGCTTGAAAACAGTTCTTATTAACATCATTTTTAACACAACTGCAGGTTTCTGTCGGATGTGATTCAGTCTTGCAAGTTAAAGATGGAAAAATCATTCAGCTACCTTCAATTGTCCATTCACAGTATCAGTGTTTTGCAGAAAAGGAAGGCAGGTTTTGCTTTTTTGGTTTTGCATACAGGTTTCAAGCTTCATCAGCCCAGGATCATATAGCAGTAAGTGTGGGAAGTAATTTTCATGTTTTGTGTCAATTAGAAACCATAAAGATTTTGGTGATTTGTGCATGCAGTAATACTTACCTGTTTTCTTAATTTCTCACTCTTTTATTTTTTTCCTTTCTGAGACAAAAGTAAAAAAAAAAAAGAGAGAACAAAAAGACAAGATCTCAGTTTGTTAAAAACTCCAGAATCAATTTAGCTGACACAGATTTTCTTGGACAAGCTCAGGCTTTACAAAGACGCTCCTTAGCACCACACAGCTATGAAAACCTGGTGTAGGAAATAGAGAAAAAAAACTTGCTGAGACAAGGCACCATATTCCACTACCTCCTCTTCAGCTCCCAGCTTTTGTATCCATCCTGCTGGAGAAGCTTTGTTCTGCATTACTGTGATGTTTTTCTAGAGGCCACAGTCTAGAAACAGCTGCCCAGTTGCTCTCTGACCGCCCAGACTGTTTCCACTGTGACCACTTGCTGCTGCTCTTTGCAGCACTGTGAACTCTGCGGGGGCTTGAAACTCTCCAAAAGGTGAAATTCCTAATTCTGTATCACTCCCAAGACATCCTCCTAGATCTGACTCTGTCTGTGGCCTTACTTGTTTCCTCATCAAAGTTATGGGAAAGTAAGAGGGGTAACTATCTTGGCTTTGCAAGTGGTGAAGCCAGCATATGGAAAGACTAAAATGGCTTGAAACCCATCACGTCATAATGTGGGGAGCAAGGCAAGAGAGCCAAAATATAACCCCCTTCCCCAGACTTGCATTAAGCATTAGGGTCATAGTTTCTTTCACCAATGTGTTACCACAGTAAAGATTACTTCTGCGCTGTTGGAAATATGAGGGCTGCACACATACCTATTTTGGTTTGAATTAAAAACTGAAATTCTGAGGAAAATGTGAACCAACTGCGGAGTCCAGGCATGATAATGAAGGCAAGGTCAGCAAGGCCATGCTAGGACAACTGCCCTCTAGGGAAGGCAAGATTAGAAACCACAGCACGCAGCCATCCTGATGTGGCATCAGTCTCACCCGGGCTGGCTGGGGCAGCTCCGCGCTGCCCTCGCTGAGCACCGTGTCCCACCACCTCACCCATGCTGACTGATATCACCCTGTGCGTTTTGTTCTGCAGTGCCGTTTTCTTCCAACAAGAATGACAGACCTTTGGAATAGATAGTCTGCGAGGAGAAATCACTCCGTAAGAAATAACAATTAGAGTCTCTACAACGTAATTCAGAGAAGTGTTCAGTGCTCTCCCACTGGACTTAAAAACACAATGTGCTGTTTCCTCCTGAACTAATGCAAACATCCCAAACTAGTTGTCCATCTGAGCTGAATGTTTATCTTTTCCTTTGTGGCTAGGGAGACATTTTAACTCCTCCTTAAGCATTTACCCAGAGATTATATGGTTAAAAAGAAAACAAAATTATACAAATTGTGAGGAATCTTAGGTTGAACTGTTCCCTAATATGCAGGATAGATCTTGCATAGCTTGCATAGTGATAGAAACAAACGTTTATTATTTGCCCAGCACCATAAAGACATAAAACAAATTTGGTAGAGTAAACTTCAAAGAACTTTTACAATCGATCCAAACTTTTAACCTCCACAGTTTTAGCTATGGGAGAGCATGGGTAGCACGCTGCTGTTGCTCAGTGCTAGTCTCTTTCTTCTTCCCATATTCTTTGTTTCTGGACCTTGTATTTCAAAACTCCAGCCAAAAGACAGAGTGAGAGTAGGGCAAGGAGCTATCAGTCACAGTGGGTTACTGAGTATTGTTCAGCGATAACCAGCAAGTCTAATTCAGGCAGTGCGCTTGGTTGGGATAAAGACAGTGTGTTTGGTCAAGGAGCAATAGCAAATCGATAGCAGAAGCTACTTAGGGGTTGTTTTCTTTGCAGAATCAGAAGTTTAATCATGATGGAGATGAACAGCAAAGGCCTGTGCCTGCCTCAGCAAAATGGCAGGAGCTTTTCACCCTGTTTTTTGGCAAGGGCATCGTCTCACCCGGGAACAGGAGCGCCTGCATCCCAGTGCCAATCTACTGGCACGCTCACCATGCTGTAATGGGGGCCTGGGGCAAAGCACTCCAGATTCATTACACTTGGAAGATTAGCCCCTGTGTCAAGCTGTCAGTTGAACAATGTCCAGGAAGATTCCAAGCAAAGATACTTCTAGGGAACAGTAAGGACAAGGGCTCCTTTCCTTCGGTCGCTTGCTCTCTAAGGGAGACTTTGGCTATTGCAGCTGCTCTCGAAAGACTTGTGAACAGCCAGCAGCTCTGCTGAGCCCCTGCACAAGCACTGGAGCCAGCCATGAGCTCCCTCTTCTCCAGAGCAAGCCGAGGCTCAGCAGCAACCGACCCCAGGATCCTTAAAGCTCAAATGTGAGCGTGAACCTAGGGGAAAAGAAAGCTTTGAACATGTTCTTTCATACTCCAAACCACCTACTACATTCACCTATTGACATGTAGTTCACAGCCCTTTTGGAGTACCTTTCACCAGTAGTTAAGCACCTGTTTACTGGTAGTTGTGTCCTTCCCATATTTGCAACATCCTTAACTTCTTACACAGATATTACACAGCTGTGTATTCTTACACAGCGGCCACCAATATTTCATCACAATCTTTTGGAACGATTTTATTTTCAGTTTAAGAAAACACAGGTGGCAGAACTACCTAATGTCCCAACCCTTGTCAAAACATCCCCAGGTCTCCATAAACATGTTCCAGTCTAACACATTGAGGTGTTGCAAAACTATTGCCTTTTATCCAATTAGTAGACACAGAAGATTTTTTTGCCAAAAACAAAAGACTCTTTCCATTATGACACCTAATATTCCCATAAGCGGGTCTCTCACGAGAGACCAGTTCTACCCCACTTACATCGTTATCTTTAACGTAAACCTTTCTGTCAAAACAGATTTGTTCTAGGCTTGCTTCCAGAGAGAAATCAGAACCTTTTATTTTTTTTAATCTGGATATGCTTTTACATGAGGATAAAAGGCAACAATCACAAACCGAAACACAGGAGTTCCATTTTAAAAAGTAAAAGATCGGATTGTGCCCATTCTGCTGTTAAAAAGAGGCTAAGGAGCAACCCCTGCCCCAAGATGGAGCAGCACAGAGCAGCTAGCCCACCACCTCCCTCCGGAACACAACGGCTCTGTCACACTACATGGCAGCTGACCAGGGCTCTACATACTATATGCTCTAGTTTTTCTATTCTTCTGGTACTGACATTTCTTTATAGTAGTAGGCGTTTTATCATGTTACTTATGCAATGCTATGTTTCCTCAAGTCCATTAAGATGAAGTAGCTATCCTTTCCTACTTAATCTCAGAGGAAATCTTGGCAAAGCATTTTACTGCTTCTCTAGGACCCGACATGCTCAATGGGACAGGCAGGACTGCCAGGTTGCCAGCTTCTCTCAGGGAGAGAAGAAAGATCCATCATCTCTGCCACCCATCACTTTTCAAAATCCCACCTATCACTCGTAGGTTGTGCAGTGATCAGGTCATGTTACTACTGGCTCCCATAATTTTAATTGCCTGACAGAGATGAGCTATGTCTTCAAGGCTCCTGACTGATCCAAAGCCAAATATTCCAGGAAATCGTAATAATCAAAATCCATTAAGTGCATGGACTAGTTGTGGCTTGTTTTCTCCTGCTTTTTACTGTTTTTTTTTTTTTTCATCAGGCAGTAGGTAGAACTGTTCCTCATAATTTTATTAGCAGTTATCAGAAAGCTATCTGCTATAGTAAGGCCATCAGAGTCCCTGGTAAATATACATAAAGACCAAAACAAGCAACCCCAGTGAGACTGGGTTTGTAAATTTAGCTTATCGTTGGACTTCTAGTCACTGTGACACTAAGCAGATGGCTGGATCTCTTCCAGTCTGATTTGATTACTACTTGTTTTTGTCTCTTCTGTGACAGAGCACATGAGAACTTCCACTGAGGTAGCTGGGACCTCATCCTAACAGTTAGCATCAAGATAATTTTGTTGTTTCACTATCCAGGACTTTCTCTAAGGACATGTCAAAAGCCAGTGTGTTCTACTGAAATCCAATTAAACTTTCTACCTATTAAAAATAGAAAGCTCATAGCAACAAGCATGATTGAAATACCAACATGGACAAGTAGCTTAATTTAGAGAAGGAAAGTTGTTGCAGTTAAGATCCAAGACTGGGATTTCACTTTTAGCCCTCAGGCTTTAATAGACTTCATTAGGACAAACCAAATCATTTCTCTCAATTTCCTACTTCTGTCTCTGTACTTATTATTTATAAAACTCCCCAACCTCCTCTCCGTTTTGGTCTACCCAGTGCAATACATGCAGAGACTCAGTTATTGTCTCCTGCAGCTTTTGCTGTATTGTTGCTGTTTGTAATGCGCAGCAGAAAATACCTAGCACATGACAAAGCTTGCCTAGGAGTCTGAAATTAGGCTCTCAACAGATATGCCTCATGCTGATTATTCTGAAAATACAAAGTGAAAAACATTTCCCCCCCTAAAGAAGGACAGTAACTGCCAGAGAGGGGTAACAATTATGATCAAACACACCAAAAGTCAGGTGGCAGACTCAGGAGTGAGCCTTAAGTTCCTCCGTGCCCAAAGGAAGTCTGTACATTAGCCCAAACCACACACGTCATTCTGAAAAAAGGGAAGACAACCTAAAAATGCATTTGTAGAAGAATGTTTCTTGCTGGAAATGTTCCCCATAAAGAAAAAGCAACAAAAACAAAACAAAGCAGCAAAATTGTTTTGGGAAGATGGTGATGGAGCCCAGATCCATATAATGGTTTACTCCCACACATTTTTATGGACAGAGAAGGAAAACTCTTTGTCACTTCAGTCAGGTGTTTTGACAGAAGCACAGGAAGCCACCCCTGAGCTCTCTCCTTCCCGTGTCCTTTGCTGCTTTCTGCAGGCCACTGGCCTTCCAATGTCTTTGCTTGGATCAACAGCACAAATTGAAAGGGCAGCACGACTTCCCTCTGGGTCAGGGGGGTAGCAGTGTCACAGCCCTTGCAAAGTCCTGACAAATTTGAGCTGTATCCCTGTGAGTAGAAAAGCTCTGTGTCTCCCTGCTGCCAATACCTCCTTTCTGCTCTGACTCCAGTTTAGATTATCAGCTTTTTAGGACATTTTCTTTTCTCCTTTCCCAAGTAATGTACTTTAAGTGTGCAGAAGGCACAGGGTGTGCTGCTTCTCCTCCTTCCCTGTACCATTAACTCCTTGATAGATTTCACGCAGTGTTTCACGCTGATTTGGCCTAGTGACTCTAAACAGTATATCACCTATCTGGAGATCATAGAATCATAGAATGACTAAGGTTGGAAGGGACCTCTAGAGGTCATCTAGTCCAACCCCCTGCACACGCAGCATCACCTACAGCACATGGCACAGGACTGCACCCAAGTGGGTTTTGAAGATCTTCAGAGAAGGAGACTCCATAACCTCTCTGGGCAGCCTGTTCCAGTGCTCTGTCACCCTCACTGTTAAGAAATTTTTCCTTGAGTTCCTGTGGAACTTTTGGTGCTTCAGTTTCTCGCCGTTTCCTCTAGTCCTATCAGTGGCCACCAGTGAAAAGAGACCAGCACCATCCTCCTCACTGCCTCCCTTGAGGTACTTATAGACACTGATCAGATCCCCTCTCAGCCTTCTCTTCTCCAGGCTGAACAGGCCCAGCTCCCTCAGCCTCTCCTCGTAGGGCAGATGTTCCAGGCCCCTGATCATCCTTGTGGCCCTGCGCTGGACTCTCTCCAGCAGCTCCACATCCCTCTTGTACTGTGGAGCCCAGAACTGGACACAATACTCCAGATGCGGCCTCACCAGGGCTGAGTAGAGGGGCAGGATCACTTCTCTCGACCTGCTGGAGACGCTCTTAACGCAACTCAGGATCCCATTGGCCTTCTTGGCCACGAGGGCACACTGCTGCCTCATGGTCAACTTGTCATCCACCATGACACCCAGGTCCCTCTCTGCAGATCTGCCCTCCAGAAGGTCAGTCCCCAGCCTGTACTGGTGTCTGGGGTTATTCCTCCCCATGTGCAGGACCTTGCACTTGGCCTTGTTGAATTGCATGAGGTTTTTCACTGTCCAGTTGTCCAGTCTGCCCAGGTCCCTCTGGATGGCAGCGCAGCCCTCTGGGGTATCAGCTACTCCTCCAGTTTGGTATCATCAGCAAACTTGCTGAGGGAGCACTCTGTGCCTTCATCCAGGTCATTGATGAATAAATTGAACAGGACTGGACCAAGGACTGACCTCTGGGGGACACAGCTAGCGACAGGGCTCCAACTAGACTCGGCACCACTAATCACCACCCTCTGAGCTCTGCCATCCAGCCAATTCCTAATCCACCTCACTGTCCACTCATCTATCCCACACTTCCGGAGCTTGCCCAAATGCACGAAAACTGGGCAGATCAAACAGCCTTTTCACAGCACAAGACCAGATTTGTGCCTGCCTGCAGTGTGGGTGCTTGGTGGATGAAGACTGAGTCTTCCAACCTGGACACTGCTGACATCTGCCATCACAACACGTTGGAGTGATCGTTGCACACCCTGCTAAGCAGAAGCGTGAGGTGCACCTGGGCTGAAGGCACCTGTTGAGCTTCTGACAGCAAGGAGTGCACCTCCTCGCGTGCCGCCCCTTCGCCACAGCCCTGAACGCCACCGTGTAGCAGCAGTAGCCAAAGCAGAACTGAAGACAACGCAAGTGTATCGCCACGGCCAAGACAACAGACAACAACCAGGAACCACAGGGGAACTTCTTTGATTCATCCCACACACCGCAAAAGCTGCTTGGCAGGCGGATGTCACGCTACAGAGTGAAGAGGCCGGGCAGTGCCTAGGAGCCTGGCTGCAGGCCCGTAGACACCCTGTGGCAAGGAGGTGCTTCCAGCTTCCCAAAGCCCCTCTCTGCTCAGAAGGCAGGGGACAGTGTTCAGCCACCTCACACACACTGAGTCCGCTTGAGCTGCTGAGAGGGACAGCCCACACAGGCAAACAGCCCACTGTGCAAGAATCTCCTCACAAACAGGACTGGAGATAATTTAAGATGGACTGGATCTACTGGTTTTGGGGTTTTTGTTTGTTTGTTTGTTTTTATGTTTTAAAACTGTTGCCAGCAATGTAGAAGAAAGCAGAAAGCCAGGCACTCTTTCAGTCATGCAGTCTCAAGGAGAGCAGATAACCGAGAACTTGCTCTAAGTCTTGCTGATTTACGTTGAACGCCACTGTTCACGTCTTTCTGTTTTTCTCCTCCATTTGTGTTATTTTTTTCAGGCTGTGAAGGCTTCCAACCCAAGTTCAGATGTGTCTTATTTCCTCTGCATCTTTCCAGTAATATAAAAAGGGCAAAAAACAGCACAATTTTCTCAGCTTAGAATTCTACAGTGGTAACAGGCTCAATGTAAACCTCCTGTTGTGCAACAAACACGTCTGCAGAGCCAAAGATTTGCAACAGGTGAAATCCATTTGCTATTTCAGTATCTAAAAATGTAAATTAACTGGATCTGACTCCCAGAGAAACAGATGACAATATTCAGTCAGATGACAAACAGCTAAACATAACAGGTTTCTCTGGAGGAGCATGAGTGTGACATGTTCCTTGAGCTTACTACATATACCAGAAGAATTACAGGCTTTGTAACTAAACGTAAATGAGCACACACCCTGCCCAGACTCATTCTCATCAATATATTTGTATTCGTTTCTAAATGAGACTCTTGCAGCACTTTCTGAAAGCTAACAACATGAGAGACACAAGCCCTGGTTATCATTTATAGTTTTGCATGTAATCACAGGGACTGCTTGTAAACTTGCCTGATTACAATGCACTGTCTCTAACCTAAATAATTTTTAACTAACTGGTTAGTTTTAGCTATAAAGCATTAAGCATTGCCAGGAATTGTTGCTCTGGGTGAAATACGTGACCAGCCCAGACAGGGCAAGCTTTGGAGAAGTTCATTCAGCTGTTAAACTACAAGCAGACCAGAAGAAACTTCAGACCGAATGTGAACATTTGCATTCAAAAAGAGAGTGATCTTTTGGTGGGTGGCAGTGAGAGGCAGTGTAAGAGCACCTACCAATTCAGCTGCAGCACTGCGCTATGGGCCTTTGGTGACACTTCCACCGGCAGGACAATCAAAAACTTGGATATGAGGGGAGCTGAAGGTGAAGCAAAGATTGGTTTCTCAATTGCTCTGTGTTACAGTATGTCAAGCAGAAAGTACTGCAGCCAAGACAGGCTCCGTGTAACTACGCTGAACAAACATACTTGTTTAATTTCTTTTTTCTTTTTTTTTTTCTTGTAATCTGACTAGAAGTTTTGTGCTTATGAGACCTGCCAGGACCTCTTCCAGGGACAAACACCAAACAGGACAGCTCTAAGCACAGCTCCAGACCCAAGACGAGCACCGTGCTTCACCTGCACTACCTACTTCTCCCTTTCTGCAAGGCTAGTTAGGCCATTTTGTGCACCTTGCCACAATCTTCAGTTATTCTATTATTATTCTAATAATTACCTTTATTCTAGTCACCAAACAATTCTTTCATTGGCACTGGTATCTCTGAGGTGAATTTTGCTTTGTAACCATAAATTCAGAGCTAACTAGACTATCACTGCACTGAGAGAACAGATAACCCCAAGGTACATCTGGGGTCTTAAAGCCAGCTTTGTGAGCACACATATTTTTTCATTTTCACTATTCTACTAGTCAGTCCACTACAGATATTACCCAGCCACAAATCTTGCTCATTGCGTAAAGGCAGGGCCTTGCATAGAGGTCGTTTTTACAAGAAAGTCCGCTAAGCATAGCACAGCACGCAGAGAGGTGCAGACTAAGGATTCTGTGAAGTGTCACGGTTCAGATTTGTCTTGTCTTAATGCACAAGTAAATACACTGTCCTTGGAGCCACACCTTTGGAAGTGAGAGTCTCTCAGAAAGCTTTTAGGTGCGGCAGCATTTTTTTCCACTGCTCTACTTTCTGTGTCTCACTTGACTGAAACACATTAGGTGCCTTGACCTTGTTGTCACCTTCACGCCTCAGCTGCCGCACTCGGAAGTCTCTCGGGTAGCTCCTGTCATTGCGCACTTGCAAAGCTCTTGCAGGCAGACGGAAAATGTTGAGTTTACTTTGTATTAATTTTTTAAAAGATGCCTACAAAGGTTTTGATTTATTTTTCTAGTTTCATTTAAAATACTTGGTGCCTATCTGGAAAATGTTTTCTGGTCAAATTTTCAAAATTACACTGATTTTAAGCTTTAAGCTAAGATTTTATGTAATTATATTTCATTTTCTTGGGATGCCAAAACAGAAAAAAAGAACCTAGTGACTTTTGTAAATGTTTGCCCTCAGCAACTCTTTGTCCCAAGGCATTCTGTACCTTTGAACTGATAACTTGATCTTTATTTTTCTAACAGAAAATAATTAAAACTTAATTCCATCAAGAAATGCTTATTTGCTGGGACATCTCTGGAGCACTTAGTTTTACTCCTGAAAGTCCAGTATACCAGTATGTGGCATAGTAAGAGCCAGAGTTCAGTGCTTGTGCTCTTAGACTCGCCAGGAGCATGTGGCCGTGCTCTCTGCTGCAGTGGATGGGGACTCACTGCTCCACGCACGCCGCCAGTGCTCCCCTACATGCGTTATGCAGGACGGGATTGTGGGCTGTTCCCCATGAGCTCCTGCCCAGGCACAGAAGGGAACCATGGAAGCCTTGCTACCAACAAGGGGCACCAAGGAGCCACCGTCTCACTCCGCATGCCTGCTCCTGCCTACCACTCAAGCCATCACATCACGACCACCTTTTTTT
Source organism: Tinamus guttatus (assembly GCF_059628265.1). Taxonomy (NCBI): domain Eukaryota; kingdom Metazoa; phylum Chordata; class Aves; order Tinamiformes; family Tinamidae; genus Tinamus; species Tinamus guttatus. The sequence continues at coordinate 196,943 of NW_028288870.1, read as the reverse complement.
TAACCAAATCCTGCGCTGCAGCTGTTGGGTATATGCACAGGGGATTATGTGTGGGCTGCCAAGCCGGTGCACTGCAGGCTAATTTTTTGTCTAGGCCAGTGCGTATCAGTAATGGCTATGAGTTCCTTCCAGTAACAGCGTCACTTGAGCATAAAGGGAAATTCTCACTCCTCTCAGTTCCCTTTCAGTTAATCTGAGGCATTTACTAAAGCGGGGAGCAACTGTCCCGCGCAGGGGCCGGCACCGCAGGCCGCCCCGCGGAGAGGGCGCCCAGCGCCCCCGCCCGGCGCCGCTGCCCAGGGAGGTCCCGCAGCGGCCGCGAGGCGGGAAACGGCCGCGCTGAGGGGAGCCCCGGGGCGACCGCGAGGCGGGAAACGGCCGCGCTGAGGGGAGCCCCGCGCCACAGCCGGGCGGGCGGAGCGGCCGCGGCGGCTGCTGCCCTCTGTCGGGCACGGGCACGCGGAGGTGCCCGGTGCTGCCTGCGCCCGGGGAGTTCGCTGAAACAAACAAACCGCGTAGTCCCAGCAGCCTGAGTGTGATGCAGTCGAGCGGGGTCCGAAACTCTCACCCACGCGTTGGGAAAGCACTGAGGACCCTGAGAGAGCTTAGTCCTTTTGATACCTCTTAACTTCACTTTTCTGCTTCCCCCACCCTGGGGGGGGCAAAACCGGGAAGAACATTTGAAAACCTATTTTAGATCCTTCCCTAGCTGAGACCTCCTGCCCAGCACGTTGTGTGCATACAGACAAATGTGAAAGATTTATGCTTATGTTAGCTGATAGTGTCAGAAGCAAGGTTGCCTCAGAACTAGAGCTCTATGAGAGCCATTGAATGACACTAACTTACTGCTGGGACTCCAAGCTTTCCCTGGAATAAATAAATAAAATTCTGCCACCCCTTTCCCTGTTGACTTAATCTCCAAGCACACCTGAGGAGTGCTAGAGAAGGACTCTAAGTGATGCACTGGTATTCCCAGCGATCATGTGGGTCTTGTAAACTGGGATCTGTTTATATCAGTATTATAGCACAACACTATAGGCTTCAGCTGACACAGAAATACCATTTTGTCTTTCCTCCTCTCAGGTACAGGATATAAAGTTCACATTTGTCTGTGATTGATAGAAATTCTCACTTAGCAAGATTTTGGAAAGGAAAATTGATTAAATTCAACTCCTTTACCATTTTCTCTCTCTGCCCTAAATCACACACAATAGTCATCAAAACATTGCCTATAAAGCCCATGGAAAAGTAGGAGACACCCATGAGGTACATGTGCACAGATCTGGAATAGAAGTTCCGAGGATGGAACACATATGGAAGCTCTTTTTGAGCATCCATCTAGAAGCAACTTGCCAGGTTCTTCCCCATTTTGAGAGTTATCCCTGCCTTCCTCTTTCCAGATAGCAGAGATGTAGCCTGAGCCTTTTAATAATTGCAAGTCCAATGCGTTCTCACTATTTTCTCATTATTTCTGAGATTTGCATTTATGAATGTAGATACCCAGCTTCCACTGAATTTCCAGCGAACAGAGAGAAAGAGCAAAGCAAATCCAATAAAGATCGCAAATGTAGGAATCAGCCCCACTGTGGACTCCAGTGCCCTCATTTGGTGCCCAGAGTCGCCATTTAAAGGCTGGGGGAAGTCAGTTTTCAAGGAGGGGCTACAGAATCCTCAGTGTTCAAGGCAGTGAGCAAATCAGCAAGCAAAACTGCGAACAAAAGTGTGCAAGGGGGTGAGCAATGAAATTTTGTGCCTTGTGCTGACAAGGTGTGTCAACTTGTATAAGGCGTAAAGGAAGAAAGCTCCACATTCAATATCCCAAGTCCTGATGTCCCTTCTGAATATAGGTTTCCAAAGCAAGAAGCGCCCAGTCTTCTCTTGAACAGGATCACTGGGTGGTAATGATATCACCAACATATTTGAACAATTAGATCACTCAGGCAGGAAATGGGACCCAGGCTTTAAGTTCCTCCTCTACTCAAAGTGTGTGGGGGAGAGGGGTCCAAATCTGTATGACTTTGAACGCTCCATACACCAGGAACATGTGAGGCCTATGTAGCAGTTCAAGTAAGTTTCCATCTATCTTGAAAAGCACCAAGGGAAGCAACTTCTTCATTTCTTGTTAAGAACGGGAAGTCATGTATTCTAGTCTCTCTTCTTAGTACTGGTGATCTGCTTTATCGATAAATACTAGATACAAATACTGGATACAATGGGAAGAATGACAATTCCTCTGGATGTCCTATATGAGGATGTAGCAGCTAACACAGAATTTGTAAGGCGACCCAACTTGTCAGTGTCTATTAGACAATTTTTCTAGGGAAGATGGTATAGGACATGACGAATAGGAGGATGGAGCCAAAATGGCTCGGGGGATTGATATGCTAAACTATAAATTGCTAGCCATGATTCTGAAACAGAGCATGTGAACACAGAAATGAAACAAAAATTTCTCACTGTTGGAGAGCTGATATTCTGGAATGGAAGTTCTAATAGCAGGAAGGAGCCCAAATCTAACTATTTTTAAGAGCTTCATAAATCAGCGAAGAGAACTCTATCAAAGACTGGACCATAGTGATCCTAGATATAAAGCATAATGTATAAGCATACAAGTGTATGCTTGTACAGGAAACAGAGGGCCACCGAAGTCTCTGGGAGACTAATCACACTTACCCTTCCATAGGATACAAAAGTACTGATAGAATGAAATAAAATTTCTTGCAGACCAAATAATAGTGCAGACAAAGTCAAATAGTGCAGACGAAGCCAATTCTTCAGATGTCAGAGTATATACGGATGAGGATCCCATTCCTGGTTATGGTCTGTAATTAATACACTCCATGCAAATTCTGGGCCATCTCTTCGTTTTCTGCATGATCATGTGCAGGCGCAAATCCTCATCATGAACTGGAATGTTTTTAGCCATCTTACGGAAAAATGGATGCCCACAGCCGTTCTCCGAGTCTTGCCTGCCCTTCAGCAAGGAGAATGCAGCACCAGGCCATGAGCCTGTGAAGCCAGGGAAGTGGCAATGTGAGGAGAAGGGTTTTCCTTCTGTGGAAAGTACAAGTATGTCCCCCTTCTGCAAGAGCAGTGCCACAGAAGAGCGTTTTGGCCCTAGAAACAGCATTCACCTTGCACTAGTGCTTGAGTATGTGGCCACAGTCTGGTCTTCTTGGCTTCTGTGTTGGTGCATCAGGAAGACCATATTGGAGCACTTGTATGTTCTTCCTCATGGAGCTGCTAGAAAATGGAGGCCCTATTACTGGAAGGACAAAGCTAAAGGCAAATGCCCTTGAAAATAAAGACTCTGTGGAGCACTTTAACCTCACTATAAAAGGCCTGTTCTTACTTTGCTTTAATATCTTTGGAATCCCATATTTTCAGAAGGTACAAACACAATGGGTAGACTCAGGATATGAACCCCGGAGCAGTTTTGCAGAGATAATACCAACAATTCATATTCCGCTTTGGTTTACTTTCAAATATTTTTAAATTTGATTAAATAAAAGCAATTCTTTCTTTTATATATATTTTTTTTCAGAGAAATCAATAGATTTCTCAAGGCTCCCCTATTTTTTTTAATCTCTTTGAAGATAATAGGCTTTTATGTCTATATGCATGCTTTTCAGCTGTATAGCTTCAGCCCGTAAGAGGCACTGACAGACAACAAGAGGGGCAGGAAGCCAGCTTTAATCATCGTAGCTAATGCAATGTACAATGCAGGGACCGGAGAGAAAAATTCTACACAGGAAGTCAAATGTACTATATTCCTTAGAATTATCCATCTTCAAAGAAAAGAAGGGCTTTGGTGGAAGAAAAAACAACAGTGGTGCTACTGTTAGGCCATATTTGTTGCATGCTGTGTGAATTAGTATCATTCGAGTATGAGATGTGTTGGTGACTTTGCAATTTTCGTTAGACCTCTCATTGGTTTTCTGTTGAGCCTTTTGAGAAGAACCTAGAGTTTAGACCAACTGAATGTTGTAATCTCTTTCAAGTAGACAATCCATTCAATTAGTCATTTTTAATAGCCTTTTTTAAATTTCATTTCATTTATTTTTAGAGTGCAGGAAGTTTTTGTGTTTGTTTCATGGGAACCTGTCGTTTTGCAAGACATGTTCTAGGAATCACAGGAGCTCACATATACACGAGGATCTTTCAGCAAGGATCAGAGACTGGAAAAGCTGTAGAGACTACAGAAAATCGCAAGCTGGAGGACAGCACTGCATACCCAACTCAATGAAATCTGTAACATTTTGTGTTATATATTATTACATAAACAATGAACATTGTTGTATAAAAAGTGTTGTTTTTTCTTAGGTCTCTCACAGACAGCCCTGAGCAGAAAGCCAAGTAGGGCATCTCTGGGGAAGAGAGACTTGTCTTTTTGCACTCCCCTGTAAGCTTCTGCCAGTCCCCACCCCAACACTTTCTGCCCACAGCATATGCAGTTCACATCCATTTTCACTTGTTTCTGGGGGCTGCATCATTTGCCACTGATGGAGCAGCTGGATCTTCGGGTGCAATCTGTAACTAAAGCAACCAGCACACTCTCACAGACGTCCAGGTCGATATGCCTGTAGGCCGCATAGCGCAGACTCTCTGATCAGTGATAATAGGTAAGTTGGTTAATGGAAAAGACAGAATAAAATGCAGCTGAGGCCATGGAAACCCTCACTGGGGCTTGCAGGACCAGGCATGTGCATGAGCTTAGGTGGCTCGGAAGCAGTGTAGTTCTGTTCACATGACACTCCACCCACGCAAATTCTACTGATCTCATGCTGGCACACAAAGCCACCTCAGCTGTATCCACACCTGGGGTAGCCTGTACTTTAGATAATCTTCCCGGGAACAATGCAGCATTATTGAGAGTAACTCATAAGCTAATTCCCAGAGCTGACTAACCCAGGAATGCCACAACCCTTTTAGCAGACAAGGTATAAGGCATGAGAACTTCAGAGCTCCTCAGAGGGTTTCAGCATGGTAATTCCCAGTTTCGAAATTCCCTATCGCCTCATGGAGTACTATTTCCCCAAGGAGAGACACAGGTCTGCAGGTAGCTCAGGGTGCTGGCGGAGGCAGCGACTCAGCTCTGTGCTGACCTGAGAGCTGCTAGGAAAGGAAATGCTGACCAGAGCACTGCAGTCTGCAAGGTGGTTGTGTTCTATGTTCGCTTAGTGCCCGTGGTAATTTGTCCATAACTTGGTGTCTGGAAGACGAATGTTGTGAAAGTTAGCAGTAAAGTTTTCCATTGGGAATAAATACACTGAAGTCATTGCTGCTGTAGAACTCTGGACAAGAAGATACCAAGTGACTTTTAGGCTGAGTTTTTCACGGCAGACAATATACCATGGACTCAAAAAACATTTTAGGTAAAGAGAAAAAGAGCATCTGAGCGGCTGCTTTATGGAGAACTCCTGGCACTTTCTTTATCTCACTTCTGCACCTGTGAGCTGTCTTCACTAGCTCATCTTCTGCTCTTCAGATACGAGTTGTTATGTATTGTTTAGGAATACAGGATAGTTAATGAGAGGTTACCCCCATAATGTAATCCCATATTAGATGAGGACATGCCATCCATCTGCCCTTACAAGTCTGTGAACTGAGTAATTTTATTATGTACTTGGTTCAGTTTTATCTTCTAGCGGCATGTACAATTGCAGAGGACCATTCAGCACATACTTTGATTGTAAGGTCTTCTATCTCACGTATATCTCATGTATAAATAGAGCCTAAAACAATGGGGACCTGATTTTTTCTGTGCCCTCCAGCTACTTCTGGGATGCAAGTACTGAATATTCGACTGATTTTCCTCTGAGACCTTCCTCAGCATACAGTGACTATAATCCTCTTGGAATTGTGTCAGTTGCTTTATGAAGTAAACCTTTGTAGCCAAAGCTTGCTGCAAAGCGCAAGTAAAAGAAGCCAGAAGAAACAAAACAAAACAAAAACTTAAGAAATGCTTCTTAAGTGATGCCCATCTCTGAAGTCCGTAGTCATTTGAGCTTCTGCCACTGATCAGACCCAAGAACACTTTAGTCCTCCAGCCAGTTTTTGCCTTGCATCAAGCCATTGCCCATTGTGGTCCCCCATCACCTGTCTCACTTCGATAAGCACTTCAGGAGTGTGTTCTAGCTTGGGCAGATGCAGACAGATAAAGAGTTCTTTATTTGTCAGTGCTTAAGAGGCCATGTAGGAGGTGAAGTAACCTGCCTCCCCAAGGATGCTCTCAGCTGTGTCACTAATTGAAATGAGCTGAATCAGCATTTTCTATTTCAGCCACCACGGAGAAGTCCACACAACAGTTGTGGTATGGATCCCAGTAGCCCCATGGCTAAGGTAGCTCTCTCCAAGTGCCAAAGTTGCCTTCTGAGGCAGACACAGACTCAGCACAGGCTGCTCCCCCATGACAGCCCCAGCCGCTGTGCAGGAGCAACCCAGGGGAGGGCACTGCAGTAAGCCCCAGTCCCCCGGGCAGGACGGCTCCAGCAGAGATCCGTGGCTCCAAGAAAGGGCTCAGAGCGTGCAGTCCCCGTGGGAACCTACTGAGTCAGTGGAAACAACCTATGATCCTTCCCTCTCCCCGCACTGAGGGAGCGTCCGTGCTCTCAGCTGGGTCCTTGATGCAGCAGCTGGAAAACTGCTGCCATAACTGTGGACATCAGCTCTCTGCACAGGGGCCATGGAGGAGCTCTGAGCGGGCTGGTGCAGCCAGAGGGTGCAAGGCTCTGCTCCTGACTGCTTTAAGTGCCACAGGTGAACGCAGCCACCCTGCTTTTTGTAACCCTGTTGGCTACAGATAACCTACGGATGTCTGCATCTCTTGCCCTCAACATAAATGCGTGCATTTTGGTTCCCAGAAGGACAGCCCTCCTTAGTGTAGAAATGGAGAGTTCCATGGGGAGAAGAGCAAGTTACTTCAGGTTTTGCCGTCAGTGGCCACATGGTGGGGTGCACCTGTTTTGTGCATTTGCAAAGTTAAACCTTGCATGTGTTTAGCTCTAAGTGATGTAACAGATCTTTTAGATATGAGAATCAAATTGTCATTGAATCCAGTCTTTTCAAGTGAGGTCACCTGCTATTATTTATATTGAAGTGTGGAAATTAAAATAAAATAAAATAAAATAAAATAAAATAAAATAAAATAAAATAAAATAAAATAAAATAAAATAAAATCTGTTTACTGTTGCACTCTAGAGACTGTTTTAAAGATGCAGTTAAAGAATTCAGTCAGCAGTGGCTGACTGCAGAGCACAGCGGTAGCCATTAGTCTATAGTCATGCTGCCACTCACCTTCTGCACACAGACTGAATGAGACACTTCCATGCTGAACATAACAGCGTAACCTAGAGGCAACTCAGCTCCACACTGAGTCACCTCTGAGCTCATGCTACACTCAGGTTTGCTGCTGCTGGGTCAACAAACAGGTCCAGCTGGGTTATTTCTGAAAACAAAATACTTGTGGATCGGTGCTGGTCTGGGTGTGTCCTGAGGATCAAACCATACTTGATTGATCATGTCTCATCACTAGGGAAAATCCAAGTGGAAAGACTATGAAAAAGGTTTTCAGCACAGCCCTAACTTAGATGTAAGCTGGTCTAGACCCAAATGCCTCTTTTTTCCCTCTCTGTTGACTTTAGGCTTCCAGAGGTCTGAGCAGAAGGTTTAAAGGGTTTATCTCTGAGCTGAGCTATCATCAAAAGTTCTTCTATGTGAAATATATTCTAGGATTCCTCCCAAAGGTGTCCTCCACTCCCACATGTAAGATCCACCTATCACAATTTTGTGCAGCTCTTCAGAGTTCTTTTTGTTACAGTACCCAAAGCTCACTCTTCCTTTGTGAAGATGTATGGAGCAGGTGCCTACTGCAGCGAAGGTAGAAACAGTAAAGGGGAAACTCAGGAGGCCATTCCTTCTACAGCCGAAAGCACTGCTGTGCCACACAGCAGGTCACCAGCCTAATTCTGTTTAAGCATTTTGTAAACATGATGGGGGAGAGTGGTAAAATGGATGTTTTGATGATTATCTGTTGACACGGTTGCATGTTGTGCTTGTAAATTGGGGTTGTTGAGTATCTGCAGGAGTGGGTTGGCGCGGGTATGTCATTCGCTTGCAGGGTGTTTTCTTACAAGCAGAGGGTATGCAGGCCTTGCCCATCATGATTATAAATATTATATGTCTTACAAATTATATGTGATTACAGTGGTGGAGATTACAATGGATTACAGAGGAGGAGGAGATAACTCCAACAAGGCATAGGCACAGAAGCAAATGGTTCATTGCTGGTGAACTTTTCTCCACCAGCACCTAATGGCCTTTGCAAGAATCCTTCACTAGGTGATTTTACCTGTGCTCATGTTGAGTCACAGCACTTTGGCACAGCAGAAGAGAGAAAATGGCTGAAGAAGGGCTCTCCATGGACCTTTGAAGATGGGAAATATCTTGAAGAAGCCTTAATGGACTTTCTTTGGAGAGAAGGCTTTAGAGAGAACATAATAATGGCCATATTGGGTCAAATGAAAGATCCATCTTCCCTGGTATCCTCTCTTCAACAGTGTCCATAAGCAGGCGGCCAAGGAAGAATAAGAACAGGGTGATGTATATGGTCCTTCTTCTGAACACTTTCCCAGATTTATGATACTTTCAGCTCACTGGACTTCCTAATCTAGACATGATTTGCAATATTTATTAACATTCAGTGGCAAAGTTTGCTTATATATAAGGAAAACGTTATATACTTTGGCAACAAGTTCCACTTGTCTACTGCCTACTGTGTAGACAGCCTTTCCATTTGCTTGTTTTGAACCCAGAGCTGCAGCACAGTCCTCATGTTATGTCAGCTAATTGGACCTGGAAAAAGCCACAGAGAAAATGATAATTATATCTCAGGGCTATGAGATTCAGAAAACACACGAGTCCAAATATGGACAAACTCAATCTGTTTTTGAGGGGACTGACTAGCCTCATAACACGGACACAATCCAGACTTTTCCATGTCCTGTTGTTCACATTTAAAGTTCCAAACCACCAAATCAGGATTAAACAAATCAAGGATCATTTCTGCACCCCCTTTTTAGCAGGAATCAGACAAAGAAGCCCTTAAAATCAGTCAGTGGGTGGCACTGTTCCCTGTTTTCCGTTCTCTGCTGTTTCAGACAACGCAGCGCAGCTACATGCTGCCACCATCTGCCAAAAAAACGTGTTACCCGTAGTATGAAACGGCAGAGGACGAAAAACACTGAATAGTGCATGTAAGGCCATCTAAGGTCTGGGTGGAGTTGTACAATTCTGTAATTTCCATAATCACAAACATTTCTAGAATTACCAAAATGGGATCACTTTCTTCCTGCTCATGCAGGACTGTTCTTCTCTGCACACTTTTACCCTTGCTTGTCTAATTTGCCATTGATCATCATGCAGGGGTGGTAGCAGACATAGTAGTTAAATGAATGTCAGATAATATGGGAAGCTGAGCAGTTCGGGGCTGGCTGCAGTTTGAGGTCAGGTGCAATCGTGCTGCTTCTCCCAGTGCCTGCCTGTGTCCAGGTGCAGCAGGATGGACATCTTCCAGCACGGCAGGCAGGGACCTGGTGAGGATGTGCAGGCATGGCAGCACTGTAAACAGCAAAGCTAATTTGCCTGGAAAGCAATTTTAAGAAATATTTAATTTAAATGTTCAATTGCATTTTATTTTTTTTTAAATGACAAATTTAAAACACGTTTAGACATCACAGTGTTTTCCTCCCCATCACCTGGTGAAGATGTCAGTCCATTCAGCACCCGGTTAAAAAACACCTGTGACTGGGATGGGGCCATGGAGGGGGCTCCCAGGCAGTTACAGCCTCATGTGGAGCTACGCTTGGCAGAGGAAGGTTCAGCAGGATCTGAGTTCATCCTCTTGCTGTTCCCTGTCCCGGAGGTTCCTGCTCCTGAGTTATGCCGAATGAGGGATCCGCAGCTTGTGTGGCTGCTTCCTAACTCTGGGGACAGAAATCTCCTCAAAGAGAGTCTGTGGTTGCAGACCGAGAGTACAGTGAAAACCGTACCTAATAACAGAGTAATAGCAAACTGTTAGCACTTAGAGAAGCACCAGCAGTAAAAAGATCTCCATTCAGCATCCCTAAATGGATGTAATTAATGGTTCCCACAGGAAACCACACAGCAACATGAGAAGTCTAACAAGAAAATATTCCTGAAAATATTCTCTGTAACCCTTGTGACAGCTACCCCAAATAACCATCCTTCACAGGAGCTGCTTCATGATAGTCTGTGCTGCCACAGCAGAGCAGCCCTTGGCAGCTTTAGCTGCATCGCTTCCCAACTGGCAGAGCCCAGTGCAGCTCAGGGGGCACCTTTTTATTCCAAACCATCTTCCTTCTGATCAGTCTTGTTGACATTATGGGGCCATGCCAACCTAGCATAATGGAAGGTGCTCTTTACTTTTATTGAAGCACATCGATTTCACCAAATCTACAGAATTAATTTGTAGTTGAAATCAATGGATGAAAACCCCAAATATTGGTGCAGCCTTTTGTAAAAGCAAGTGACAGCACAATTTTGGAGGGAGGGCAGCTCTGTTTGCAGCTGAAAACAGACCAGCAAGGAAGAATCTGGCTATGTTCCAGGTGTAATGTGCCTTATTGAAACATATACACCAGTCCTGGAAAGCAGTGACTCCTCTCTTAGGCCTCTCTGCTTGACATCCTACAAGTAACCTGAGCTCAAGAGCTGCCTTGAACCATAAAAGAGCAAGGCAAAGACTAAAAACAAAACCTTGCTTTTCGTATGCTTCCCTCTCTCTGGACATTCACAAGGAACTTTTCATTGAAGGGGGACAGCGTAGAAGGTTGCCCATTCCACAGTAGGAAAAAAAAGGTAGAAGCTGTAGGTATGGCTGCACACCCCGCACGCAGGTATTGACAGGTCTCACGAGCAGCTCTGCCTGCACACTGTGCCAAAAGTTGTGTGCCCAAACCTGTGCACTTTAACATGTCCTTCTGCTCAAATCTGCATTTTACTCATGTTTAGCATTTCATTTAAAATAACAGTGGTTTTCTGTGAGAATCTGCAACATTGCTCTTGTCTGTCTCCGTGGGCAGTCACCCACAGTCAGACTTCATGTGCCCTAATGCTGGGAATGCACTTACCTAAATTAGATACCCATCGCAGCAGAGTGCCCCGATAGGACAGCGTGTCAGCTTGTGCCCTGGGAATCAGCTGGTTACTCCTTATCTCGCTGGAGATTGAATTTATTGCATTGTATATTCTAAGGCTGAGCAGTAAGGATGCCAGATTTGTTTGTCAAGTCAGCTCAAGGATGATGTTTAATCTCTAAGGTTCTCAGACAGGTTTTAAGGCCAGCAGTAGCAAAGCTGCTTTGCAGAGCTCATTCTTTATTGCAGTTCTTACCTGTACATCTTAGTTTTCCCAATCACTTCAGAGGCAATGAACATAAAGCAGCCACAAACCTAATCTATACTGTACGTTGAATTATTTTGCAAGCTCAGCCAGTGCTGTATTGCCCGCAGGAACTAGCTTCTTAAATAAATCCTTTATTCTAAAAAATTATTAATGGCTTTGCATTTTTTCCTTTCAGAAATATAGAGCGCGCTGTGGCTGAAAAGCAAGTATATATGTATATATAAAATGAAGGAAGCATTTCTGCTCCAGAAATAGCCTGCCTGGTTTGCACAGGTAAGATTGGTGGCATTCCCCTCCCTCCATGTGGTGCCACTGCTTACGCCAGCCTCTGCTGCCCAAACTCCTCTGTGGCTGCAGGTGCACCCACCACGGCTTGTGCTGCTGCAGCAGCGTGGGCAGATGAAGGGTTTATTTCGCTGACTCTTTGTCTGGAAAGCCATGCTAAGGTCCCGGGAGCTTTAGCTTCCTGAGCTTTTGCTTGAGACTAAAGAAGCCATCACAAAACCACATTTGAACACTCTCCTTGGGCCACAGCGGTAGAACACAAGCCAGCACTAAGCTCCTAATTCAGCAACGTGCTTGCATTTTGGTTCATGTCTTCCTGAATAAGGGCTAGCTCAAGGCTCAGATTAAATATATACTTAAGTATTTTGCTACACAGGAAAGTATGGTGAAGGAGGATGTTAGTGGTGAGCAGCGGGAGGGTGCCACAGATTCTGCCCTATAGTGCCATATAGGAATGTGCATTCAGCAGCAGCCTAAAGCCTTTATAGTTTGATTACCAGCCACTTGCAAAGCCTGGGTTTATGGAACACACCATCAGGAGACCTACTGACAAATCATTTCCAGTCTCAACCCATGCTTTAAATATCACATTTCTGAGGATGCTCTCCTTACTTCTAAAGGACTTTATCACTGTCACTGTTTGTGGCGAGTATAAATCAGCAATTAAGCTCCATCACAGAACAGCCTGTCCTTGTCTTTGCCCAGGAGCAAGGGATCTGATTCTTTTCATCTGCTGTCTGCAGCTCTGATTTCCCTGCAGTGCGATCCCAGGACACTCGCAGGCACAGGGGCGCGTTGTGCCCTGCCTGACCAGCCTCACACAGGAGCTGGCAAAGGGGAGGATTGCAGGATGTTCGTAAAAACAAGGATGGTGTCAAGCCTACACTCAGCCCAGACCAGACAACAGTCTTGAGGCACTGGAGCAGATACCAATGAAGAAAGCCTAAAAGCCTGAAAAACAAATCACCAGCAATCCTCCTGCAAAATCTTCCATAGAAAAGCCCATACTGTCTGCCATTCTCATCTTCCATGTGTTACGGTAGAACATGATAACATGAAAGGGGTCAAATTTCATGTGCTACCTGTGCAACGTCCAGCCACGACAGCCTTTTAGTGGCTGGGTATTGCCTAGTATCGCTCTGGAATGACAGCTTCAAATACCCAGAGCAGCTGCGTCCGTGAAGGACATTTATAAGTGTGCAAGTGTGCTTTGTCATTGCTAAGTAGATGCTGCAAATGGAGAAAGAAACATCAGGGTTTGTGCCATGTCGTGGAGTCAGATTCATCAGCATTAGCCCTTGTCCCTGCAACATTTAATTGATTCAAAAGAGTTGGGCACCCAGGAGGCATATAAGGCAACCTGGATCACAACCGGGCTAGTCCAGACCATGCTGCTGATGCTCAGGTGTTATCAATTGAACAAGAAAGATGAACAGTTTTGAAAACCCTGCCTTTAGGAGTCGTTGAAATGTTAAGCTTAGAAATAATTTTTTTTGAGAGAGAATTTTTATGCAGACATATACCTCAGTGTTCCTAAGTTATGCAATTTCTCCCCCCGCCAGCCACGATGACACTGGGCAAATGCATCCCAGACTCTTGTTTTACAAAACGTTGCAGCCCGCAGAGGCAGGACCATCTGCCTGTGCACTGTGTTGTGTGTGCACCAGCTTTCTCGTGCTCAACACACAGCAGCAGCAGCAGCAGCAAACAGTCTGTCCCAGTGCAATGTCAGGCACTGCACTTGAGGAACTGTCTTTTTTTTTTTTTTCTTTTTTCCCTGTAAAATTGGCATAAGGAAGAACTGAGCTGATTTTCGTGGGCATGTCATAACATATGTTGTTGGACCTCGGCCACTGCCCTGGCTGCTCAGTCATCCCCGGAGGCACCATGACACATGAGCAGCTTGCCCTCGGCCCCCTGACAGGCTGGTGCTGCAGTCATCAGAGGGAAAATCCATATTTTATCTTTTAACCAAGCATATATCGTTTGGAATTGTGCAGATCATAATGACAGATTAGCAGAGAAGCTAAGATTGAAAATCCACATAGAGAATTAGGCCAATTCCAGAACCAAGCTCTTGGTGATACTCAGCGTACCCAGTCGCCTGTAACCAATTCTATTTATTGATGGCAGTCAATATTTACAGCAGACTGTAAACCTGGCTGGTTTACTGTCATGACCAGCTCCAGCTCGTTACTCACCTGACTCCTCGTCTGACTCCTAGCAATGCTTCAACTGCAGAAAAAGAAACCTCCTGCTGACCTTGCGTGTGTAACAAGTACCTACAGCGGCATCCATGAGAGGGAAGGCCCAGCGCAGAGGCCAGCAGGTTCGGGACCTCCCTCCTGCCTCCCGCCACACCAAGCGCAGCCCCATGAGAGCCCATGCGGCCCCCAGGGCTGGCTGGGCCATGCTGGGCCCTGCAGGCTGCTGGCAAGCGGCCACAGCCATCCCAGTGCCCGGGCACATGCAGGGAGGAAGCAAGGAGCAATCTGGACTCACCAGATCCTGCAGGTCCATTCTCCTACCCCTCATTCTAGGAAAAAAAAAGGGAAATTATGTGGCAGAAGCCTCTGTGGCAGGTCCTGTGGCGCGTCCCTGCCGGGCCGGCCGAGCTATTCTTGCCCCAAACGATGACGTTTGTGCTCAGGATGAAAAGCCAGGGGCGAGGAGGCGGCCGTGCGGGCAGGGACACGTTCCAGCAGAGCGTCCCCAAGTCCCGCAGCAGGCGAGCGAGGCCCCAGCGGAGCCGCCAGCCGCGGCCCGCGCTGTGCGTGGCACCTCGCGGCAGCAACACGGCAGGTTATATGGGACAGGGGCAGAGAGAGCAAGGGCAGGAGCCTCTGCCGTGCAACCCTCACTGCTCCAGGCAGGAAAACACTCAAATGTTAACTTAGAGATGAGAGCCGAAGCTCCGACACGTTTCTGTGTACTGAAGCCTTTGCCTGCAGTGAACAGATAAAATCAAGTTAGTGGAAGCTATTAAGCACCGCCAGTAAACAATTTTTGATCATATATAGGACTGCAGAGTGTAGTTTAATAAAATGGGGAATTTCACTCTCGCCTGTTTATTTTCAGGTTGCTGTTTGTTTTCCTTCTAGCAAGGAAATGGTAAATTCAGGATCAGTTTATCGGTAATGCTTGTAAATATTTTACTTGTTCTTAGAAATTTTAGCTATCGCTGCCCCTATACCTCTGGTCTCTCTTTTATTTAATTTAGAGAATAAATATATTGCAGCTAAGATTTTATTTTAGGAAAGCTAATACCCATCTGGCTTTCCTCCTCTTGGGTTTGCCCCTGCGTGCACGTGTATGCTACCTCAGGAGTGCTAGAGCAGGTGCTACTCCATGAGGCAGTGACACTGAAACTAATATTTATTCTCAAAGCACTCATCGTGCATCATATCCTTTCATTACTATGGAACAAAGACTTTTTTTTTCCTGCAAGCCGCCCTGCAAGAAGACCTTGGTAATGATCACCACCCCCAGCATGTGGCACTGCTCATTTTGAGCCTATTATACACGTTTGGTCTAAAGGAAAAAGTAAAAAAAAAAAAAAACACTTTTAAAATAAATAATACTAAGTTCTTTAATAATGCAACAATTTTATCATCTTGCTATTAACAGTGAGCATTATCTTATTTATTTTTTTTATTTTAAATTTACAGCAGTTACACGAAATCACCTTAAATACGTAGCCAAATAAATCACTGCTGAGAACAACAGCTGCTTGAACTCCACAGACAAGGTGGCCACTTCAGATTTCTTGCGTCCCTTTGGCTAACCCCCAGTCCCTCTGTTAATGACAGTATTTATGAGGTGCTGTCACATGCTGAGGAAACTCGGACGTTATAAAGGCACAAGAATAACTGTAAGTGAGACAAAAATGAGCACCCTGGAGAAGCAACAATAAGAAGACCAAAAGGCTTTTGGAAAGCAGTGCATTTTATTCCCACATTTCATTCTTCAGTCTTCTGCTGATGCTATTAAAATACCTCAGCACCAGGCAGTATTTTTATTTTACTGTGAGTCAGCCTCTTTTACTGAAAAAGTGGATTGCATTTGCCAAAATCCCTTTTTTAATTCAGGGAATTTACAGGTATAAACAGAATACAATGTGATCACATTTTTACTATACATGCAAATGTACAACACTAAAACAGCAGCTTTTGTGGCACTCAACCCTGTTAGAATTTCCATACTTTTCCACTGGTACTTCAACCACGAGCAGCAAAACGTTAGACAGCCCCGAAAGGGAAAATCCTGTGATGGGAGTCCAGGAGGGGATCTTCCCAGAGCATGTGCCAAACAGGCACTTTTTCTGCAAGATCTGTAAGACTATCTCTCCGGTGGTGAAAAACTGTATTCCTGGTAGAAACAAGTCACCGAGCACAGAGTGAGACGGACCAGGAGAGCAGGCTTCCCTCCCGCCGCCTGTACAGACTGCAGTGTCGGTCATAGACACAAACTTCCTGACTCTAAGATATATTTGACTAACAAGCCAACAAAAATCCTATGGCATTAGCCTACAGGCAACAAATAGTATATTACTGAAAAATGCCCCGTGGGGCTTGAACGGAAGGTAAACTTTGTGTTTCAGCACACGGCCAGTAGCTCTCAGGGCTTCAGCACAAGCTATACATTAAGCGTGATGTACAGATCTCCATGCCAGGGCCCCGCAACACAGCGGCTACAAGTGTTTGGTCAGAATGTCTCTCTCACCATCTTTTGCAAAATCCATGTGTGATACCAGGTCATCCAACTTCTGGACTCAGCTTTTAAAAAAGACGCTATTGCACCCTGATGTTCGTGTCTGCATTTAATCTGATGAGAATCTAAACTTGCCTAGACAGCAGTGTTTGCAGATACTCCCTGCTGGGCGAATTGCTTGTTTCTGTGCACAGTCCTGCTGATTGCAGTGACGAATGCACTAGGAGGCTAATGCCACCTGCTAGATTTCAAAGGCATCAGAGTAGGCACTGCTTAATTAGGGCTGCAGGAGTAATTGATTTTCAGTTCAGTTGCTTAATAAATAGTAACAATAATGACAAGAACAACCTAGATCTACTGAAACACAGGAAAAGGTAACAATTTGTTTTGGCCTGTGGTCCGGATGCACACTGGTTGGGACACTTGGGATGAGGGAGACACAGTCAAATCCCAGGAGGCCAGGACTCCCACCTCCCAGCTCCTATTCCCAAGCTACGGAGCACTCAAACATTTGCTTTCTCCATCTTTCCTGCTGAATGTGTTACACACAGAATATCAGCATATTAATTAGGGGAAACTCAGGTGCTTCCCGCTTCCCGCAGAAGCGCCGCAACATGTGAGGTCGAGGCAGCTTTTTACCCCTCAGGGCCCAGCAAAGTGCTTCAGGTGAAGGAGAGACGGAGGGGTCATATCCAGACTCTGACTCGGCTTTGGGGTAGAAGAGGGGGATAGCACTATGCACTCTCTTCCTATATTTTCTTTAATATTCTCCCCCCAAACCAAATCAATTAATTACAGCATTTCCAAACTCTTTTATTTGAGTCAAGCTAATATTCCTAATGCGATGTGTACTTAAAGCTCATGGAAAAGCATCCTTGCTTTGCTGACCAAAGCTCCTCAGCCGTTCAGATGTGATTCTGCTCCCAGGTTCACCACTATGAGACACAAGTAGTTCTGCTGAAGACAAAAACCACTTCAGTGTAAACTAGGTTGAAGGCTCAGGTTGGCCACATAACTTGTGGAAATTCTGAGTCTTCAGTTAAGAGGGTGACTTTACACCAATATGATTAAAGTGGCACAGCTTCTAGCCCTGTTATACTGATACAGAGGAGCACAGAAAAGTACAATCTGTAGAGGTTTACATACTGCAGGGATATGTTTCTACAGAACACCTATAAGTGCACAGAGACAGACACAGAAACACATCCACAGAGCCCTCGAGCTCAACCCCACCGAGGTCAAACCCACCAGGCTCCAGACAAAGCAAAGCCGCAGGCACCACCGCATCATGGCCACGACCACGGCCACCAAACGTGGCAGGAACGGGCATGGCCACAGCGCAGGCTCCCGGGCAGCCCGGTCACCAGCCGGCTCCGCGCCCGCAGCGGAGGACGTGGTTCCCGCAGCCGTGGCAGCTCTAAACTGTCCTACTAAAAGCAGGTCACCGCAAGCCTGAAGCACGAGCCAACTCTGGCTTTTTGGATGATGAGGTAAAATTATCCTAAATGATTTGGACCTGTCACGTTTGATGTGAGAAATGTTTGCTCTGCCTTCCCCCCATGCGGAGAGGCGTCCGTCTGCCCTCAAGCAACACGTTCCACTGGCTCTTTCCACCTGCTGGCTAAGGGCTCGGCAGCTCTTCATTTTCTATCAAATAATCCTTCTTTACGTACTTGGCCCCCCGCACCAACCTCCACACTCCAAGATAGGCATCCTTCAGCGAGCTCCTGCTCGCCCCTTCGGCGCCAGCGTCTCCTCCACGGGCAGCTGCCAGCGCCTCCGTGCGCTTCCCAGGGCTCCGCTCCTCCTCCTCGCGGCTCTGGCTGTCCCCGCTTGCCAAGGCCTCCGCTGCTGCTTCCTCAGCCCCCTCCGCCCTGGAAATTGCCTCCATTGCAAACATCACTTGCTCCCCAGCCCGGCTCTTTTCCTCCTCTTCCTTGGCTTCTTTCTCCAGGTCCTCGTAGCTGCTCTTCTGCCTGGTCTCGACATATTTGGCCACGCAGTAGATGACTGAACCCAGGGTGTTGACCACGACGCCAGCTATAAATAACTTTGTGGGCTCCACATCATTGAAGGCCACCATGCCCACTGTGATGGTGGCGATGCTCTTCACCACCCCTACGAAGCTGGTGGTCACGGCTGAGTTAATGTAAGTGCAGTGAAGGGTGGTAAAGTTCATGGCACAGCTAATGAGGACACAAGCAATAAAGATGCACACCATGGCCGGGTCCTTCCAGCCTGGAAAGGACCACACGTTGATGGAGTCCATGCTGGCAAAGGAGAAGATGATGAGGAAAGGGGTGGCTGAAACAGCGATGGCGTACTGAGCTGTCAGGGGTCCGTACTCACTCTCCACGCTGGTCTTCTGAATGAGCACCAGGTAGGCTGCGTGTATCAGCACAGCCAGCACGCCCGTCACGTAGCCCATAGCATCGCCAGTCAGGTCGCCAGCTCCTGCCAGGAGAGCCAAAAAATAGAAACGGGCATAGTTTTTGCTTGTGAGACAGAAAGACTGGGACAATATTTATGGAAAAAGAAAAAAAAGAAAAGAGGCTTCAATGGGATTTCCATAGTCCCTGCGATTTGTCTGCCTGTCCAAAGGCAGGACAGGACACACTTACCTCCTGGAAGAGACTTTCTGTTGGTTTTGCTACTGAAAGTCTTTCGCTCTCCCGCTAACCCCCCACCCAGCATTCACGGGCAGCCCCCTCTGCGCAGACACCGCAGGGAACCCGCGGCTGGAGCCGCGCGGGCGCAGCGGGACCCCCGGGCAGCCCGGCCCGCTGACCCGCCGGGGGTCCCGCCGCTCCCGGGGCTCCCGCGGCGCTGCCCCGCGCCCCGGCGCTGCCTCCCCGACCCGGGCTGCGGCAGAGCAGCCTCCCCGCTGCCCGCGCCGGCCGGGAGCGGGTGCGCATGGAGCCCGGGCCCCGCAGGCAGCCCCTGCCCCGCAGGGGTTGCAGCCGCCCCTGCGCCTTTTCACGTATCCGCTCTTAAGCGTCTGGTTGCCCCCTAAGATTACACCCCCCGTAAGGTCTCATCTGTCCCCCCCCGGCTTGCACATACCCCCATAAAATTGCACGCACTCCTCTATGCTCGCACTTGCCCCCACAGGGTTGCAGCTGCTCCCAAGAGGTCGCACCTGCCCCTAACACTGCGCCCAACCCTGCAAGGTCCCGCCTGTCCCCACAGGGCTGCACTTGCTACAGCGGGAGCCTCCCGGGGGTGCGCGTCCCGCTCCAGCTCGTGGCTGCCCCGCGGCGCCTCCGGTCGCCCATCCCGTTCAGTCTTATCCCATCCCACTCCGTCCCGTCCCGCCCGGCGCGGCTGAAGCGGCGGAGGCTGCGGAAAGCGGCGCCCCGTCCCGTCCCGTCGGGCCGCCCCGGTCCCGCTGCCGCTGCCGCTGCCGGGGACACTCACCGGCCAGCGCGGCGCCGCAGGTGGTGATGAGCACGGCGGCGAGGACGCCGGGCGAGGGCAAGCCGTCGCGGAGCACCAGCGCGCCCGTGAGCAGCGTGACGAGGGGCAGGCAGCGCTTGAACACCACGTACATGGGGAGGCTGAGGCCGCGCAGCGACCAGAGCGTGAGCGTGGACTGCAGCGTGGCGAGCGCGGCCACGGCGGCGAAGGGGCGCGCCAGGCGGGGCCCGAAGGGCGGCAGCGCCGCCAGCCCCCGCCGCCGCAGCGCCTCGAGAGCCAGCGCCGCCGCCGCGCTGCTCGCGCACTGCAGCAGCGTCAGGAAGGCGAAGTGGTAGCGGGCGAGCAGGAACTTGAGCAGGATGTTGAGCGAGCCCGAGCAGAGCCCGTGCGCCACGGCCACCGCGACGCCCCGCAGCCGCCCGCCGCAGCGGGGCATCCTCCGGGACGGCGGCGGCGGCGGCGGCCGCGCGCGGGGAGGCGGCGGCGGGGCCGGGCGGGGCGGCGGGCGGGCCCCGCTGCCGGGAGGGCGCCCGCCCCGCTGGCCCCGCGGAGCCGCCGCGCCGCTTTTATGGCCCCGGCCGCGGCCCCGCAGAGCCGCCCGCCCGCGCGCCCGCCCGCCCGCCCGGCGCGGAGGAGCCGCGGCGGAGACGGAGACGGAGACGGAGCCGCTGCCGGCGCCGGAGCCGCTGTCGGAGCCGCTGCCGCTGTCGGAGCCGGAGCCGCTGCCGGAGCCGCGGCCGCAGCCCGTGGCCGGGGGAGCGGCGCAGCGCGGAGCCCCGCGGCGCCCGGCGCGTGTCGGGGGCGCAGCCGCCGCCGCTGTCCCGGGCGGGCTCGTCCCGCCGGGCGCTCCGCTCATCCCGCCCGCTCCCGGCAGCGGCTCGGGCTGCGGGAGGGCAGAGCGAAAGAAACTGCTCTTGAAAAAGAGCTTGTTTCGAGCAAGGGAGCCGTCGGGATAGTGCCCGCGATAACGCTGCAAACTCGTAGCTGCACAAATTACTCAAAACTTTGGTCTTAAAGCTTGAAAAAGTAGCAAATCTGTTCTCCCGAAGTGGCAAGTGAGGGTTTTGTATTAGACAGAAATAGATCACTTTGAGCCTACAGCAAACCAAAGGCAATTCTCTTTGACAGCTTTTGTCTTCTCCAGTAATTGAAGAGAATAAACATATATACTTTTAGAGTGAGCCATATCACACTTGCGAGCTTCTCGTAGCATCAGGCATGTTCAGGGCTCTTTCATTAGCAATAAGACAGCTTTTCACTGACCCAGCTGAGATCTGCAGTGTTATTCTGTATTTCGAGCAATTCTGTATTTCTGTCTTCCCCGACTCGCAACATGAACCATGTCAGAAAGAAGCAACTTGAGGCAAAATGGCAAGCTTAACACACTGAGCCTGTTTTAGGAAGGCTTCTAAGAGTGGATTTCATCCTGATGGGGCCATCGATTCTGCTGTACTTGTACAGAACTCAACACAAATACATCCACATGTGTATTGCAGCAGTATCAGAAAGACACAACTATTTTATGTGAAATTGCTGCAGGAGGATGTTACATTTAGTGTTAGTTCCATTCAAAGACCTGTTCACGTACCCCCAAGATGCTTTATATTTTTCAGCCTGTGATCACAGAAGCTCCTATTTGAAAGCTTGCAGTGTGGCTGGTGCCAGGAAGGCTTTACAGAACGAAGCAGTTGGGGTGCATGAAGATATGAATATTTGAGGAAGAAGATTGGTAAGGAGGGAGAGGAGCCCTCAGGACTACAGCAACTGAGGGCAAACTGCAAGAGAAGGAACATCACCCTCTTAGCAAAGAGGAAAGCAGCCACCGGAGGTAAGTGCAGGAGCAGGGACTGGGCTGCTTGGAAATCTAACCTGCATTTTGCCTCCAGAAGTTGTGAACTAAGCGCCAGGAAGTCACTCCTGATTTTTGGTGCTGTGGGCCGTGTTTACCAGCTCCCAAACCTGTTGCTGACTCTGCTTGCGACTGATGGATGCGGGCATATCCATCACGCTGCCCTCTACGTGTGGAAATGTTTCTTTCTCACCAGAGGCTGTCCTGTCTCCAGCCTGCCTGTTGCTTCTTGTTTTCTCTCTTCAATTTATGTAACAGTATCGAGTCACTGTTCTCTCTCCATCTTTCTTGCCTTGCCTTTCCCTAATTTCCTTTCTTGCCCCCTTGCCGTTAAAGAGCTTAACTTTACTGAAATAAGAAGAAACCGACTGCAAGAAGGATAATGTTGACCTGATACAAAACTGCAGTTTCTCTTTTCCCTCTTTCACTCTTTTCATCTTTACTAAATATTTTGTGGGATTCTCCTCAGATCTATTATTTTAAATTGACTTTTTCCCTTTCAGATTTCACTTGACACGCTCCCTGATCATTTTCCACCATTGTTTATCTTCCATTTTGTCCTCTCTCTGGTTCTCCCCAAGGATTTCTTTTTTTCCAGTCTTCAGTTTTAATGATATTCAAATGGTATGGACTAAGAATTTCCCCGGCTGCATGTACACCCCAAATATTGAATCACACAGAAAAGGGCTCTCTGTGCATCCCTGCTGGCAGGTGGGGACAGGGCATACGTGGACCTCCGGGCTATCCCAGTGACAAGGGCCAGGGATGGGGCCATCAGCCGCCGGGCGCCTTCGGGCTGTGCCAAGGGCGGGCAGGGTGAGAGCGGGCAGCAACTCCAGCAGTTTTCATGCAAAAGGACTTTGTCCCTCCCCTTCCACAGCACCGCGTTCCAGCTCTGAGGGCTTCACCAGTTTCAGCAGCCGCAGTGCAGTGTGAAATGACAACTCACAGTTAAGCAGGCTGCAATACAAAAGGATATAAAGGTTAAACAGCTTCATTTCATTAAAACCTATTGGAGACCATTCCTGGCTTTAAAACTCCCTGCAGGACTGTGCCAATGCACGCAGGCACTTTCCACAAGCCTCCATTTGGACTGATCTCAACGGGGGGATTGCTATGATAAAGTCTGCATAGGGCAGAAAAAAAATCCCCTTCTTCCAACTAAATGCTGATTAAGAAAGATCTGGGGGCTCCCTGGAAATGCTGAAGCAATGAGAGTTTTACACCTAGGCAGCAAGAAGGAAGTTTATTCTTTGGAAGGAGCAATTTTGTGCCCTTACTACTGAAAGGTGACCGGGCACCAGTCAGCATCAGGCTGCAAATCTGGATGGGGAGCTAGATAACACACACATACAGAAAACACACCTATCAGAAGGATGAGAATTTGAGAATGTGAGAATCCCAGACATCATATTCGACCTCTCAGGACTCAGGTTTGTTGTAAGGTCACTTCCTATTACAGCACCTTTCAAGGCACCCTAATCCTAGTCTTGTCTGTGCACAACAGTCCCCACCACTCCTACAGGTGGGTTTTGCTGTCGCTTGCCAGCTCAGCCCCTTCTTGACACAGACTCGGGCCAGGCCGAGGGCTGGTCTCTGCACGAGCACCTCCCTGCGCTCAGACACGACCAGTTGTGCTGGGCTTCCCCACGGAAGATGCGGCCGAACCCCTGGGGGCCACGTGTTGCCCAGCCTGTGCGCAGGCTCCGCTGGGATTCACAGCACACGGGCACAGTGCACTGAGCACAGCCAGCTCGGCTGCATGTGGCAGCGCTGCGAGCGGGAGGCGACGGACAAGTCAGGAGGGGAAAACATGGAGCGCTGGGGCTCCCTTGGCCAGACCACTCCATCACAGCTGCCACCTAGTGCTGGGGCTCAGGCCATACCTGAGGAATCGCTCTGAGACTCTTTATAGTAACAAGATGATTATGACCCTTGGCTCGAATCCGTTGATTCGAGTTATTCTCAGCTCTTCGTTTTGCCTCTATACAGTGACACGGGTGAGAGAAAACACATGGCGGGAAAAGGCTCTCACATGGCTAATAAGGGCATCAAACACTTAAAAAAAATGGCTTCCTGAATGAAAATAGTAAAGATCTGCCCAAAATATACTTGCTGGAAAGCCTGCTTTGATAAGGGCCTAGCAGCACGCCTAGGGGAAGCGCTGTGTAGCCATCCGCCACCACGCGACCCACAGCACGTGCCACCTGAGCACCACTCCTGCGAGGGGTGGCCAGGGGCATTGCCTTAAGGGATATCACCTTAGTATGCAGGAATTGCTCAGGAGGATGCATCAAACCTTGGGGCCAGCATTTTATTTAGATAGATGAAGGGGCTCGTTTCCCCACGGGCACGCAGCCTCCACAAGCGAACGTGCATGAAGAACTTGTCTGCATCACACCACAGACCCAAGGGGACACAGAGCTACACAGAACTGCATTAAGGGCTGGTCTCTAAAAATTCAGAGGAAAAACACAGCTGCCACTCAACAGCCACACAGCAGACACAAACCATGGTTATCGTCCTTGTTACCTGTAAGGTTATCCTGAGCATCTTTTATTGCATTTGTTTTTCTGATCAACATTTCTCTATTAGGGAAATGAATGCAAGAGTGCAGCCAAAGATGACGTGTGCAATTCATTTAATAATAGAGTAGAACAAGAAATTCACTCCTTCAAAACATGACTAATCAACAAGTTTCTTGAACCATGGAGAAACATGGGAACCAATGCATCAAAGTCTTCAAAAAGAACAAGTGTAAAAGTAGAACACATGAAATGTCAAAGATTGTTTTATTTAAAGGCTTGTTTTTGTAAACAAACAAAAAAAATCAGAAACTAGTACTGTGTTCATAAAATAAAGTTTAGTTAAAACAAACACAGACACCAAACTTTCCCTGAGAAATAAGAATCAGCAACAATTATTGACAGGTCATTTTTTCCCATCACAGTGCAGAGCTGCACAAGCACCTTCTCCCAATTTAAAAATCACACAGTAGGGCCAGTTTTTATTTACTCTGCTTGTCTTCTGGATACCCTCATTTTTCAATACAGTGAAGTCTGGAGTCAGCAGCCCTCAGCATGGAAGATGACCAGGACAGGTCGAGAAGGAGCCAGGAAAGGTTTAATCCCTGTGTTGGATGTGCATGTCAGGAACTGTGATTGCTTTTATCCCATTTTCTAAACTTTTTTTTTCCAAACCGATTAACTACAGCAGCATTCTGGAATTGCACCTTCCCCCGCTGCACAAATGCACAAACAAATTTCATACCTGCCAACCACACTGCCCATCCGCTCAACGAGGAACTTGTTCTCTGAGCAGGAAGGGGAGACAGGTCAGAAAACTGGAGCCATTGCTAAGGTTGGATTAATTCATGGCCAGTGGCACTGGCGCAGGCTGCACGCGGCACAGCTTTGTGGTTCCATCACTCCTCAGCGCGCACAACTAAAGCGAGTTCAGTGCTTGGGAACTGGTGACCCACACTCATGGGAAAAAAAATCCACTCTAGCTCAGCTCAGGAGGGTGGCATTCTTGTGGCACTCTCTGCTCATGCAGGAACCGTAAGAAGCTCTCAGGACCCAAATTCTCATGTGGTGGAAGACAGCTTCTTTCTTACCCTAACACCTTATCCATCCATCCATCCATCCATCCATCCATCCATCCATCCATCCATCCATCCATCCATCCCTTCCCAGTCTCTCTCTCTCTCCAGAACAGCAGTTTTTCTTGCCTTGCAAAACCGTACATCTGGGCTCTGTTGAGCTCCCTCTTTCACTTCATGCACCACCTGCAGCAGGTCAGGCAGCGCCTGCTTCTGTCAGGTGTCTGGGGCAGCCATAGCGCTCACTCGCGGCACGCTACCTAAAGTGAGTAAGCACTCGTGGCACACTACCTAAAGTGAGTGAGCGCTCACTTGCAGCACACTATGCAGACACCGATCAAATGGCTGGCACCTGCAAAGAGTCTTTCTGGGTAAGGTGGAGGGCAAGCTTTCGCAGCAGAAAGGAGGCAACTTCAAGAAGGTAGAAAACAGGGCTGAAGGAGAAACAAGAAAAAATACACACATGGGATTACAGGAGAATCACTGTTGGAGACTTAAATATTTAAGAGTATCCAAAGGAGATTGGAAAAGCTTAAGAAATGATCCCTGCTTGCCCCAGACATAACTCAAATGGGAACCGCAGCACGCGGGGGTGCAAAGCACCTGAGGCAGCTGTAACTCACAGGGCACCTGCAGCGCCACTGGGAGCAGGGCTGCCACCAACGCGGCCGCGCTCGCCTCGGCCGGGAGCACCACGGCCACGGGCTCGGGCTCGGAATCGCTTCGGCCGGCAGCACCACGGCCACAGGCTCGGGCTCGCGCTCGTCTCGGCCGGCAGCACCGCGGCCACAGGCTCGGGCTCGCGCTCGTCTCGGCCGGCAGCACCGCGGCCACAGGCTCGGGCTCGCGCTCGTCTCGGCCGGCAGCACCGCGGCCACAGGCTCGGGCTCGCGCTTGCCTCAGCCGGCAGCACCACGGGCGTGGGCTCGCGCTCATCTCGGCCGGCACACACTGCCATTCCTGCCACGGCTCCTGTGCACAGAGGCACGGGTCTCCGCTACCCGGCAGGATAAACCTCCTAATGAGAAACATGGAACAAGCTGAAGAAAATACACGATACTCCTATCTCTAAATCTTAAGGATTTTGATCCAGCAAGTTTTGCAGGTATTCTCCCTAAGCATATTTTCCATCAACAGAGTAGCTTTCTGTTAGACTTCATCAAGTGTTTTACTCAAGAGGAGCCAAATTAAAAAAAAAAGAATATCTTTACCATCTTTGTGAGGCAGCAGTCAAAAAGGTCAAAGGAATCAGCTGGCTGTAAAGTATGACATTTACTGTCCATAGACAGTAGAGTATTGGTCATGTTGCACAAGACAACAACGCAATGTGAGTCACAGCAAAGCTTAGCAATACTAATCTGAGTGATACAAGTCTTTGTTGCCATTATAGTATCTTCCAGTGAGAAGACACTTTTTTATTACTGTTTTTATTTTTACAGTGACAATTACCTAAAAATAAACTGCCAGTTACTTTTATTCTTAATAAGGATCAAGAAAATTCAGCGCTCCTCTCTCACCACCGGCCAGATCATGGGCTCAGGATGAGCTTGGTGACTCTGCTCCGAGGACAGCAGCTAACCCCCACCTGGGCCGCGCGGCGGCTGCTGAGCATCCTGCTGACTCCAGCGCTCCCTGTAGAGCGGAGCAAGTCCAAATTCCCAGGTGCTTAACGTTTTCAGTTAAAAAACAGTCATTTGCTTTAAAAGGGCCATGAGGATTAGTGACACAACTGATACACTCAGTGCAAGTCTGGCTGGACCGGAGGATTCCCACTGTGCCAGGTCTTCTCCTTGGCTCTATACAGCACCTGCCAGGCATGATGGTGTATAGATCTTGACTAATTCATCCCAAGCACAGTCCACCACCTACAAAGCAAACACAGATTGCTTAGAGCCCTTGAAAATGGAGTTTGGGGAAAAAAAAAAAAAAAAAAAAAAAAGAAGCAGAAGGAATTCTTGGATATGCAGAGGTTAATGTTGGTTGGCACTCCCATTTACAATGCTTCAAAATTATGTAGTAATGTGTCTTTTTTTAAATTGCTCCCTAAATTTCACTGAGGTGCACAGGAACTTCCATTTCTTATTGCCAGCCGTGGGAAAAGCAGGAAAAGGTGGGGTGAAGGAAGGACACAAAAGCCCATGTCCCATTACTTGTCTTGTCTTCACAGAGCCATGATGCTTTTTTTCTCAGGACCTGTTCACCTCCGTGGCATCTAGACACATCACAATAAAAGCAAACTTTCTTACACTCACAGAGTTAGAGGAATTTATTATAAGCATTTTCCTGAAGGAAAGATGAGGAAATGAGAAACCAAAGTTGATTAAGACGATGCAGCAAGTTTCTGGAAGAATTAAGGCTTAAATTTAGCGTTGCTCAGAGAACCCATGAGGTGGCTGCACTGCCTTTCGTTGAGATACACAGATGCCTGTTTGCCAGGCATGCACTGCTGCCGACAGAGGAAGGCACCTGAGTGTCGGTGGGGTTGGCCTCACGCACGGATCAGACTCCAGTAGCCCAGGAAGAAAGAGATGCCACTCGCTACAAGGGCATCTTACGAAAAGAGCAGCTGATTTCAGCATTACTGATTTTTGCCCAATTGGCACAAACTCTATTTTAGGTGCAGGTTCATACCTTAAATCACACAAAAAAGAAAGCTATTCTGATTCTACAGCATAAAAAGATTTTAAGAAACAGTAAGATTCTGTCTACTACATAACAGTAGACTGCAAAATGCTTTAGATTCAATGATGCACTTAAGAATCTGTAACAAATAAAAAAGGGTTAACTGCACTGACAATTACTCAAATAAACAAGCTCTAACTTATATTTACAGAACACTGGGAGACACAAAAGCTAAGGCAAAGGGAAGAGGAAAGAGAAGAGCTAAAGAGAAAAAGTTGATGAGTCCCACATATACATGACAACAATCTGGATGAATTCATCTTGGAACAAGCATCTTGCCAATGCCCCTTCCAGTTGGGATTGCACAAAAGCAGCAGCGCACAAGAAGCTACACAACAAGCAACCTCCTGCTTCAGAGTGCAATTCCTGTTCTCTTCTAGAGCCAGAATGAACAGCTGCATACTAAAAATTTGGAAATCCAACTTCAATATTTGATTTCAGCCTATAATTAGCCCATTTTGTGTTTACTATACTGCACTATTATTCATTTTTATTGCTTCCTTAGCTGGTTTTACTAAGTTATTTGAACTACTTGCCATATACCTCTAAATGGCCCCCAAATCTCTTGATGACATGCACTGTCTATTCATACAACATAACAGAGCACTGTTTGATGTAACACCCTGCTGCACTGCAGCTCCCCCAAAACATTCAAGAACTAAAACACGAGTTCTCCAGTGCACTCTGTGTAGGAACCTGCAATCACAAAACACAAAGTATTTTATACTCTTCATAGCTCTGCACTAGCATTTTTTTTTTCTATAGGCAATACTTTCTACTTTCCTGCAGAATCAAGAAACACTGACAGTTGGAAAAAATCTCACGGGAATTCCCACCTGTTAAAATTTAATTAGCATCCTGAAGCAGGCTCTGAACAAATATAGTTATGGAACCATTTAATCTAGCAACGTTAAAACGAAATAGGGGTTATTAAAAGAGAGTTGGAAAGGATCACACAGAATAATTTGCCCAACTCATCAGCTTTATGACAGCACATGAAAGATGAAAATATAACCAGTTAACAGAAGGAAAATAGAGCGACACCAAGTAATACTCTCTCAAATTTTCCTGTGGCACAGGAAGGCTGTAACAGAAGACTGGTATCAGAAACTCGATGAAAATACATATGCAGAGAAGGGCAACTGGTATTTATGGGACAATGTGCTACCACAGCAAGAACCAGCATTAGAACTGGAGCAGCTCTGTGCTGGGATGGACGCAGACAAAAGAGCACCCCAGGTAGCAAGTCATACCGAGGCCTTCTCCCAAACACCGCAGGGACTGTAAGGGGAAGGGGTCAACTGCAGGCTATGAATGTGACAGCCGGCAACAACTTATATACAGTGGTTAGAAACCACTTTGGAGTACCTCATGGAGCACTACTGCCCAAAACACAAGTGACTGAAACAGAACCACAAAGTGGATGTCAAGCAGCTACTGCACAATCCAAAAAATAATCATCTTAGGAAGCTGGATGTCATAGTGTAACTTAAATAAACAGCTATCCCATATTCTACTTAAGTGTTTAACCTTGTCCTAGATTATAATGATGCTTTCCCCCAACTGATTTAATATCAATATCTGTTAATTTATCAAAGACATTGATAAATTCCATTGACTCACTAACTTATTTACTTCTCTGACAGGCCCTGTGCTTCCTATTCATCACAAGGATCTTGCTCTGCAATAGACTTAGACCTTTTGCAGCACCCGAGGGCAAGCCGTTCAGTCTAGGGCAATTACCTGGACGACATTCTGTCTCCACTGCTCACAAGGAGCAAGAAAATAAAACTTCCAAGTTAGTACCTATTTTTTTCCCGATATCTGAAGCTGTAAAAAAGCCCACAGCCAAACAGTAATGAAATATATTCAAAAGAATAATTTAAAACGTCAAGTTTGGTAACTCCTCTATGAGGGTTTTAACCAGAAGAGTGTGCAGCCCACTTCAGCTGCAGTATATTCAGTCTTTTCAACTCAGAGTCTATCCAGGAGTATCTTGGTGTCACTCAGCTCTGTTGCCTCAGCAACATTTCCAAACACCTTAGGATGGGACTTCCATTGATAAGGGTGAAATACTCATGGATGGCCATTACTCATGAAGAGCTGGTTGTGACTTATCCACCAGAAGTCTCATTTTAAATGTCTCAAAAGAACACACATTTAAGTGACAGTAAAAAACACCATCTCCTTTTGCCCCTCCAACTCCAAAGGTGTTTGAATTGCATTAATGGTAACATTTGCAGGAGATGAAATCCAATCTTTCCAAGCAAAAATCCACCCTGAAAATATGAGAACGGACATTGTACAGTTTTTTATCCTAAAGGATCACTAAGTGCATAACTTTTAGTACCATCCTGGGGAAGGACTACAAGGAGAGATGAAAAAGAGGTACAGACAGTGAAATACAGTCGATAGCAGTGCGACAGCTGCAACAGCTGGGTAGAAACTACCCGTTCCTTAGCAATTCTGTGCAAAAGATAAGAACAAGTAGGCAAACGATGGGTTGCTGATTTTCTGCACGTTTCCACAAGACATAACTCTGCTTTGACAAAAGACAGTTAACTCTTCTGGAATGGAGGAGGGGAGCACGATTAATTTAGGCAAAGAGCAAAATACACAGCAGAACAGTTCCCACTGAAGAGACTGTCTGCATTTATATTTGGCTGCGCTGGTTAAGCCAACTTAACCAGCCCTCTCCTGCCCTGTTTGCTGTGCTGGCACAGCTAGTGGGGTGTTTGCACGGGCCTAAAAGGTGATCAAAAATGACTCAGTGAAGCTGCAAGAATTTTTAACTAGATTTCAGTTACCTTCAGGGAATACAGCTCAAGAGTGTACAGTCTGGCTACGGCCTGCTTCCACCTAATGAAAAATAATGGCTTTTAAAACTTCCGTGATCCTGATGCCCTAGGAAGGCTCACAATGTCCACAGGACAGTCCTCCTCCTGGGATAGCAGCAGGCTTTGAGCGACACTACAAAGCAGGCAGCTCTGCTCGATTCACCCGCCTCGGGCCCGGTGCGAGGCCGGGCTGTGGCGCAGAGAGGGCCTCCCCCTGCAGCTGTGGGAGAAGCAAGGGGAGCCAGTTATGCTGGGCCACAAGGAGCACAAGGCTTGTGGCAGGGCTACTACGTTAGCATCACCGTTCCCACCCTATTTGGTATCATGTGGCAATAACAGCCACCGCTGTCTCCGAACGCAGCACAGGGGAATTCAGGCCATGCCCTTTCTCACGTTGATACATTACAGAGTTCCCAGCACTTGGAAGAAATAAGAAAAATCAGTTCTGTGCAAAATAATCTATTTTGTTGGAGTATCTATGTGAGGAAGCACAGCCATACAAAGGGCTAGAGGAAACATGAAGTTTGCCTGCCAAATCACTTGATACAAATGGGGTCCATCCCGTATGACCAGGCAAGTCTCCTGTTCATTGCCTCCCCTCAGTGGGGCTGCACCAGAAGCAGCTTGCTTGCAGGTACTTATGCTCTGTCTACGGATTCTGTTCAAACTTCAACCGATCCCATGCAAATGTCTTGTAAACCCTAAATCGGTTAATTAATCTGGGTATCTAATTTGAACTCCTTTCCAAGAGCAGAGATTGCTTTTTCTTGACCTATGAAAGATATTTGAAAAGTGCTTAGGTTCATTTGGCACAGCCCCCCAAAATATCACCTAGATAGAAAACCATAAAAATATCGTTAAGAATGAAAGCAAAATAAGATGACCAGAACAGTACTCAATTTGCCTATAAATGAATAGCTTGTCCGTTATGAACATAATATCCTGCACACATTGCAGAGAGAATCAGACAAATCTCAAGTCACAGCTCCTTATAAAGCATACAATGAAATCACAAATCATACAAACACATGAAGGAGAAGAATAAATGCAGCTGAGTAACAGGTCTTGACAGGGAGCAGACATGAAGGCAAACGCACATGTTCCCTGGCAACCCCAGCACAGATGAGGGGTTGACCTGCTGGAAAGCAGCTCTGCAGAGAGGGATTTGGGAATCCTGGTTGACAACAGGTTAACCATGAAGCAGCAGTGTGCCCTCACAGCCAAGAAGGCCAATGGGATCCTGGCCTGCATCAGGAGGAGTGTTGCCAACAGGTCGAGGGAGCGGATCCTGCCCCTCTGCTCAGTTCTGGTGAGGCCGCACCTGGAGTATTGGGTGCAGTTCTGGGCTCCCCAGTAAAAGAGGGACATTGAGCTTCTACAGAGGGTCCAGTGGATAACTACAAAGATGATTAAGGGACTGGAGCATCTGCTATATGAGGAAAGACTAAGCGAGCTGGGCCTGTCTGACCAGTATGTACAAATACCCGAGGGGTGAATGTAGGGAGGATGGGGCCAAACTCTTCTCTATGGTAGCCAGCGACAAGGGGTAATGGATACAAATATAAACACAGGAAGTTCCATCTCCACGTGAGGAAGAACTTCTTTCCTGTGAGGGTGACAGAGCCCTGGAACAGGCTGTCCACAGAGGCTGTGGAGTCTCCTTCTCTGGAGATCTTCCAAACCCACCTGGACGCCACCCTGTGCCACATGCTCTGGGTGTGCCTGCTGGAGCAGGAGGGTTGGAGTAAATGATCTCTAGAAGTCTCTTCCTACCTCTACCATTCTGTGATTCTGTGATACATACTGGGAACAGGAAAATATTTTGGACAAATAGTCCTTGTTGGGATTTTTGAATCATAGAATCATAGAATGCTTAAGGTTGAAAGAGACCTCTAGAGGTCATCTAGTCCAACTCCCCTGCACGCGCAGGGTCACCTACAGCACGTGGCACAGGACTGCATCCAAGCGGGTTTTGAAGATCTCCAGAGAAGAAGACTCCACAACCTCTCTGGGCAGCCTGTTCCAGTGCTCTGTCACCCTCACTGTTAAGAAATTTTTCCTTGAGTTCCTGTGGAACTTTTGGTGCTTCAGTTTCTGGCCATTTCCTCTAGTTCTGTCAGTGGCCACCACTGAAAAGAGGCCAGCACCATCCTCCTCACTGCCTCCCTTGAGGTACTTATAGACACTGATCAGGTCCCCTCTCAGCCTTCTCTTCTCCAGGCTGAACAGGCCCAGCTCCCTCAGCCTCCCCTCACAGGGCAGATGTTCCAGGCCCCTGATCATCCTTGTAGCCCTGCGCTGGACTCTCTCCAGCAGCTCCACATCCCTCTTGTACTGTGGAGCCCAGAACTGGACACAATATTCCAGATGCGGCCTCACCAGGGCTGAGTAGAGGGGCAGGATCACCTCCCGCGACCTGCTGGAGACCCTCTTCTTAATGCACCCCAGGATCCCATTGGCTTTCTTGGCCATGAGGGCACACTGCTGCCTCATGGTCAACTTGTTGTCCACCATGACACCCGGGTCTTTCTCTGCAGAGCTGCTCTCCAGAAGGTCGGTCCCCAGCCTGTACTGGTGTCTGGGGTTATTCCTCCCTAAGTGCAAGACTCAAAGTAGAAGCCACGTAAAGGTTGCAAGGACTCCAACCGGCGTCTTCAGCAGATATTCATTCTTTACCTTATTATTATAGCCCGATTCTGTTGTGAGGTTTTTAGTTTGATTAGTTTTTAAATATAACACGTACATTTTTCAGTGCTGTGATATCTAAGCCTTGCAATACATTAAATCAGCATACAATAGTACAGCATACATACATAAATACGTAAAATTCCAGGGGAGTATTACAGTTGTTGCAGATGCCAAACTTCTGCCTGGGAGTCACACATGCATAAACTATTTTGGATATGTACCTTAGATTTAGAGAGCAGTACCCAGGAATTAAATCCAGCACAGGATTTGTAGATTTTTTCTATGTGTGGAAGCAAAAAAAAAAAAAAAAAAAAGGTCCCTGGATGCATGAATGCCCTAATGCTGGCAGGTATATACACTATAATTTTCTTTTCTTTCTTTCTGTTTTTTTTTCCTCCCAACATACATTTGCATATTCAGCTGTTTTCTTTGCATTCGTTTTCCATCATCAATGAGTATATTTATCCAGCCTTGTTCCAAGAAAGCCATTCCATACGCTGTAGTTACAAAGGAAGATAACATCCATTTAGCAGCAACTCTCAGTCTGTCAGATCTATCACACAAAAAGAAGTCTTACGTAGCCAGTCAGAAACAACATTCGCTGAGACCCACTCTGTAACACACAGTGATCTTTTTCAACAGGCTTGGAGCTAAGGTGTAATCAGCTCCTCATTAAAAAGGAGGGAAAAAAAAAAAAAAAAAAGGAAAATCCTTCTTTTTGCCTTGTTCAGATCCATGGCAAAGCTGACACCAACTGCATGGAAAGCTTAACTGGGCTCAGTGCATGTTGTGAGGTAGCACTGTAATGTCCTAAACCCCTACACTATTCCTGCAGCTCATTCTGGCTTCTGCTTAGTCAGAAATTCAACTGTCTTGAAGCTACTCTTGCCCTGCCCCAATGAGAAATAACTCCAGATGCTTTTCAGCCCTACAAGTTCCCTTCATGGTTCTCAGCATGGCCTCATGAGCAGCCCCTGCAGCGCGTTGCGGGCAGCAGAAGCAGGGGAAGGAGTGAGCGGGCAGCTCAGGGCCTCTGCCAGCTGCTGCCATGCCAAGAATGTCTCCAAATGCATCGAGCTAAGTACTTTGCCAAACCGACACCTTCCTCCTGTGTCTTTTGATCAATAGCGGAAATTAATATGGTTTTATTATCTTTGCTTAGTTGGAATAGTAAATATTGCACGTCATTTTTATTTACAATAAAGAATTAAAATCACTATGAATTAGGCAGAATGTAGATGAGAATGATACCTGTGGCACATTAAATACCGGATGAGCTGAAGGTAATACAGAGACAGAGCTTCCTGCATGAAAACATAAGCATGCTGTTTTTAAAGCAAATAATTAACTTTATTTTTAGCTTCTTCCTACCTTTTTTTTTTCCTGGAAAAAAAAAAAAGCAAAACCAAAAATTCTTTGTTTCAAAAACAAAACACAGAAGCAAAGATAACTGGGTCCAAACAGATAGAAGAGAATCCCACCCAAACTAGTACACAAATCAGTGTGCCTGGTCTGCTGAAATGGATGCCACCCATTCACATTAACAGCTGGAACTTTTATAATTTTAATTAGATATTAAGTGTTTTCCTCTACTGTTGTTATTATGACAACTAGGCCTAAGAACCAAGTGTGACACCCGCAATGTTTTACTCACCTTCTTAAGTAGGTGAGGCAAAGCTCTGCATCTCCGCTTGGCATTTTAAACTCTTCCCTCTTTTTCTTCCTTCCAGAACAAAACTACCTCACTTTCCCTGTGTTCACCATGGCTCTCAACTGTCTGATTCTGCAATTCTGTCTGTCCTGTCCTCCTCTTCTGCCCAACCCAAATATTTTATAAATAAATGTGGGCCTAAAATGTTGTTCACTCAGCCAGCTCATCCCCAGAGGCTTTCTGCAGTCCTGTGGCTCTTCTTCAGGATCCCTGTAATAGGCAAAGTAAATTCATCACCTCTTACCTGACCACAGTTGTGAAGGCTCAAATCTAGTCCACATGTAAATTCTGTATGATGCTCAACAGTTTCCAGCAAAGGGTTAGGCTTGGAAAAGTCCCAAAATCTAGAGAAACAGAGTGTGAGAGGGAGAGAGAGAAAAATCAAACAAACCACAATTAAAGTAATTGAAAGGCCATTCTTAAAACATAATGCAGAATATTGACAAATCTGCTGCTGCCAGGATATTTTAAAAAGCAAACTCATCCACTTAGGAAATACAATTAATCAAATTCCTGCAAAGCCATCTGCTGATTTGCATAAATCAAATCTCACTGGGCAAAACCATCTTTTTATCCCTGAAAGCTGTTGGCACAATTTATGGGTTTTGTCTCACTTTTTGGTATTGCTCCCTATGACATGGTTGTTTACTGAAAATTTTGAGTTCATTTATAGATATTGGTCACTCTTCCTTTCAGATTTGAGACACTGCTTCTGTAAAACAAAATATACTTTTATAATTTAATTATATGCTTTTATTACAAAGGTCTGTGGCATTACTTGTTAATTCCAATAACTTATATTTCAAAAATAAATTTTTCTTTCTAAGTTCAGTTGATATAAATGCTTGAAAATAGATTCCTGAAGTGCTCTACTTCTCCCTATTGTCCAAGCAGATGCAATGTTCAGTAGTGCAGTTAACAACAAGGTAAATTGGTAAAATGCAAGATGAAAGTATAAGGTATGAGAAATCTCAATTATGAAAAATGCATTGAGGAAAAGAACATTCGGATAGGTGTGCACTGACAAAATACCATATTGTAATGAAAACACACAAAACCAAGATTTTATTTCTCATTTTGGTTGTACAGGACAGCTTACTGAGAAGCCCACAGGCTGCAGAGCACATGGCATGTTGTGACCGGGCAGATGTAACCACATTCTCTGCATTTCATATTTTCTCACCATGGTCAATCATGCTTTAGTTTTTCCATACCAATTACACCATACCCTCTGGAGGTCTCTTTGCCCTACTCCCATTGAGGAGAGTGAGAATAATTAACAAGAACTGTGTGTTATCAGACCACCTACACTGAAAAACACTGTATATTCAAAGAGCCAATTCAGGTAAAACAGCAAACACTGCAGACAAAAGGGTTAGTTTGGTTAATGTGTAGATGTTATTTCCTTAATAAATGAGCAGGGTGATATCAGCACAATGGCTATGCCATAGCAACAACCCTCTTAACTTCTTCCTAGTACCTGAGATCTAAGATAAACAACTAACTTGACAGCAGCAAAGAACAAGACCACCTCAGCACTTCCATCTTCACACATCTGTTCATATGATGGCAAAGAAACACATGTTTTTATTCATAAAAAATAGCGCCACCCTTCTTACCATATTAGCCCTCTGCCATCTCTTTTCAAAAGACACATCTACATAACTGAAAATTAAGATTAAGGAGACAATTCCAGATGTGTATGAATAGAAGCTTAAAAAAAAAAAAGACTTTGTGATCAATTTTTAAAACAGAATAAGGCAATTTGGTGCCTGTAGAATAAAGCCATGTTTGCGTGAAGTCAGAAGAAGCCTTCAGTTTAAGAGTGGTACAGCTCAATGGAAGTCCACATACAGTGTTGTGCCTGGAGCCTTTGCTTTGGTTTACAAATGCTCATTACTGAAAGAACGAAAGGTTTACACTGGGTTAGCAGCAGCTCTGACAGCAACTTACTGCAGTGCGTAGTGAAAAAATATCATTTGCTGGTCACCTTCCAAACCTAGGAGACAACAGCATTGTGCCTTTGCGCGTTTTGAAGCCTTGCAGCACAGCGCAGCAATTCCCCTCAGCCCGCAGCACAGCTGTACAGCCAACGGGGACACGTTCACTGCACAAACGCTCGCACTTGCGCCACGTCAAGGGGATCTAAACGTGGGGCAGCATGACCTTCCACAGGGGCTAGACAACCACTTACACTTGTAGGGTCCATGGCAGGTCTGTACCTCCTGGGCAGTCACAGACAGGCCACCAAGATGGAACGGCACCTCTCCCCCTGTTAACCGCAGTGCCACCTGCACTGACCCTGCAGACACCACACAACCTGCCGCTGAGCGCGTTTGCTTGAACACCTTCTAGAGAAAGCTGTTAAAAGCAATGTAGGTTCACCTTTTCTTCTGCTAGTCCAAACTCACTTTTACTAGCAGGTTATTATTCATTTTCCATGTACTCCAAAAGCACTGTATGTACATGTACATTGTAAATCGACTGTTTATTCTTAATGAGGCATTAAATGAACCTCTACTCTCTCTACTCAGCCCTGGTGAGGCCGCATCTGGAGTACTGTGTCCAGTTCTGGGCCCCACAGTACAAGAGGGATGTGGAGCTGCTGGAGAGAGTCCAGTGCAGGGCTACAAGGATGATCAGGGGCCTGGAACATCTGCCCTGTGAGGAGAGGCTGAGGGAGCTGGGCCTGTTCAGCCTGGAGAAGAGAAGGCTGAGAGGGGACCTGATCAGTGTCTATAAGTACCTCAAGGGAGGCAGTGAGGAGGATGGTGCTGGCCTCTTTTCAGTGGTGGCCGCTGACAGAACTAGAGGAAACGGACGGAAACTGAAGCACCGAAAGTTCCGCAGGAGCTTAAGGAAAAATTCCTTGACAGTGAGGGTGACAGAGCACTGGAACAGGTTGCCAAGACATGTTGTGGAGTCTCCATCTCTGAAGATCTTCAAAACCCGCATGGACACAGTCCTGCCACGTGCTCTAGGTGATCCTGCGTGTGCAGGGGTTGGACTAGATGACCTCTAGAGGTCCCTTCCAACCTTAAGCATTCTATGATTCTATGAAGAGAACAGGTCTGGCTTCCTATGGATTCTGTACTTTGTCCCTCCCACAGCAATACCATAGCAAGACACAATCTTGCTTTATCTCCTGTGTTCCCCTACCAAAACACTCCTTCCAACACTAAGCAGAGCTTCTCCTTCCCTTCTCCCAGCCGTGTCCTCCTTCCCATTCTACTCTTAGCTGCCACATCTCTTAACCCCAGGTTGTGCAAAAGGCAGCACGTAGGGTTTCACGTGCCAGTGTAGTAGCTGCACAACACAGCACAACACAAGTGCTATTCCTGCATGCTGATCAGCTAGCCAGCAAGCCAAGCAAGTGGTGAATTCACAGTGTCTTTAGTTAACATAATGCTTTGGGTCTCTCTACCACGTATTTGCATTACAGCTGTACAATCTTAAGGAACTTAGACTACAACCTACCAAAGAGTTACATTT
The DNA here is from genome assembly GCF_059628265.1 of Tinamus guttatus. Classification (NCBI taxonomy): domain Eukaryota; kingdom Metazoa; phylum Chordata; class Aves; order Tinamiformes; family Tinamidae; genus Tinamus; species Tinamus guttatus. The sequence goes on along the minus strand of NW_028288870.1, from coordinate 158,247 downwards.
TCAACAGGTGCCAGTATTACTCAAGGAAATGGAGAGATGGAAACACAAAGAATGCAGCTCTCTGAACCCATTTCCTTCGGGGGAGAAAGCAAAGTGTTGTGACAAATACTCAAGTAGGAAAGCTTTACTACTGTTTATAGGTTTCATAGAGCAGGTTTCTTCCTACCCTGCATTTTTGAGGGGACACAAACCAGCTAATCACATGCTGATTTCCTTGCACACTGCTCCCATTTTCTAATCCCACTCAAAGCTAGCTACCTTTAAAGAACAAGTTGCTCCTGCAAACTAAAAGTGCTTCTTTTTGACCAGAACTTCGTGTCAAATTACTTCCTGAATATACCCCAACTCAGGGCAATGCTGTTACTTCAGGCAGTAACTGGAGACATCCAATTACTTCCACAGTAATATCCTTAGGAGATTATTTCATTACAGGATAATTTCACTAAAATCTCAATATTATGAAGTAGCTCAGGTATGGAGGAAAGCCTTTATTCAAAGCATCATCTCCCAGAAGCATCAAAGAAAAGTGGAAGAATTGCTCGAGGGCCAAATCAGAAGGAAGAAGATCCAAAAAGGTAATTTTGAAACAGGTTTTATTTTTGAGTTTCCTCCAACAGCACAGTTCTTCTGTAGGGACTCAACTTAAGTACTTTAAAGCAATTATTGTTGAAATGCTAACTTCATATTTAGTTCATCTCCTATTTTTCTGCATGGGGAAACAAAGCACATCGCTTTCACAAGTACAGGCCCTTGCTCTAACTGAAGCCCCGGCTTCCCTTGCTACATGTTTGAGTTGATGTTATGACAACAAAATCCAATTAAGACATTTTTCTATACAGTAGAGCAGCAGACTACAAGATATGTTTATTTCAATTCTTCAGCTACCATGCAGTATGGGATAACTTTTAAGAAAACTCATTACTGGACTTCAAATATCACTTCTGCTTTTAAAGATTTTTCAAATTCATAAGGCTTGCTAGTATCTTTAACAATCTCTTTCAAATAAGAGATTTAAGCATAATTCTCCCCTCCAGCATGTTTAAAACCAGTCTGAGAAACTATTGTATCACTATTGCATTAAGGCACCATCAAAAGATCCTAAAGTGGAAACAGGGGGTCCTAAAAACACAGTACCCTACCAAGACAAAGATATTCTTCATCACTGAAAACTTCAATCTGACTTGAGAAATGCAAGTGAGAAACTCCATTTAAATGGGTAAATGACTTCTCTGGTACTTTTAGCTTCAAGCCAGTACAAGGTGCAGCCCAAGATGCAGCATCACATGCGACTTTAATCTTGAGGGCACAAAGCTATGCACCCCTATGAGCTGGCTGCTGCACAGCATTAACAGTCTTCCAGACAATTACACGTAATGACAGCCTCATTGCTGCTGATAGCTGCAATTAAATTATTGTGTATGACGGCCAAAATTATTCTGCTTACTCTTCACTCCCTGATTTCTCCCCAACCTATGAATTATATAAAAGAGGATGCCAAACCTTAACTCAGGGACCTGCATGGTCTTATCAGAGCTTCTAGTTTTTAAATTCTCCCATCCCTTAATAATCCAGTTGTAGCTTGGCTTGGAGCTTCAGGTCACCTCTTTGACTCATGCCCTACTCTTCATCAAATCCTGGAAGAGGCATGATGGCTAAAAATGGTAAGTTGGATGACCTAGAGATACAGAAAGGGGTGTCACTGGCACACAAAACGCTGCAAGTGTGTGTACTCCCTCTCAAAACTTCTGTTTCTTCATGTGGCCATAAAAACACTAGCTCTGTCTTTCATAAAGAATAAATTTCATACAGAAAGATTTACACATGTGACAAGCTGAAAAATTGCAGCTACACAACAAAAAAGTAAAAGAGGTTATTTGGAAGCAAAAAAAAAAAAAAAAAATCCACTTCCCGTAAGTAAATTATTTATATACTGCCACAGGTGAATCTTCACTGCTTGTAATTATTAATTACTATTATTTAATAATGCTTAGAGAAACAGGCCTCTTAATAAAGAGAAATGAAGAAAAAAAACCATATACCACCACATCATTATAATTTTTCAACAATGTTATCTTAGAACCATGGAATGATTATGGTTGGAAAAGACTTTCAAGACCGATTCCAACCATAAACCTTTCAATATTGCTACTCATAGCACCAGAATTTTGTTTTCACAGATGAAAGATGCCATTCTGTTTATGAGATTGAACTACTTGGTAAACATCTTCTACGGACAATATTTTCCTAATTTTAAGACAAATCCCATCTCATAATACTTATTAAAAAAAAAAAAAAAGGAGTTGCAGGAAGGAAAATGTCAATGAATTAATAAAATATGAGAACTTGGACATACATTTATATGCCAAAATACATACTTACTTCAACACTGCAATTCTTCTTTTAATTCCATAAGGAAATATATGAAAGAACAGATATGCTTTAGACTGTGGTATATGAATAATTTTTACTGACTCTTAAGTAAGTTTCAGAAAACAGCTAAATCATAACTGAATTACATTAACCATTAGGAAACCATTTTGAACCAGGTTACTTTCAAAACATCAAATGTAATGCCCACATTTTTGCCTACAGCATCTTAACTATCTAGAAGACCTTTTATAATGCTGCAGGAGCTACCATCAACTTAGACACTCAAATCAGTAAGTCCTTCTGCTGCAGAATTTTCAGTTTCACTCTGGAAAATGCCATTGAAAAGTATTTATTTAGATTAAAAAGTCATTTTGTATTTAAAAATGAACAAATTAAAAACACTTTTTTCCTAGGCTAAAGAAAAAAAAAAAGAAGACAAAGATAATTAGCCAAAGTGGAAAAACAGTTCCTTTTATAACCACTATTATTCCAGAAGTTCTGAAATCTTCTTTGTGATTTAAGTCACTGAACATGTTCAGAGCAATAGATAGTTAGATGAAGGGAAGCATAACACAGAGATGATGTATAGCATGTCATGAATCATATCACAGAAATGATGTATAGTATAGAAAGACTTTCAATAATAAATGTGTCAGGCAAACTGAGAGGTAAGCTCTTGTGAATATATTTCAAGATCTGGCCTGATACCAGCTTAGTGGAGTTCTTTAATTTATCAAATTTTCTGTTTAGATTTTGGTGAGCACTGTCTCACCTAATGCACTGAGGCTATTTTATATACTAAGAGAGTCCAGAAATATAAAATAACGATTGCAGTGAGAACTGACACTGAAAGCCTTTCAAACAGCATTTTGATAAAGTTTATGAACATATCCGAAACAAAAACTCTGTTCCTTACATTGCAGTATTGTCATCTCGTCTCACTAGGAGGTCTTTTTTGTTTAATTATAAAACTGCAATACCTTTTAAGATTGTAGAGATTAAGTAAAATAAGCTGTATTCAATTCTCTGCTCTATGTTCTTATACACAATTTGAGGTTCAAACAGAATTGCTTAAAAACCAGAGGACAGTATCGTAACTAAGTTGTTATTTTAGGAGTCCTGCTTGTACCAATTAATGTATTTTTAAAGGATGTGCTGTCATATTGCTCTACAAATTACTAACTTACTCATTTAAACTGACAACAAGGTCTGAGGATTGATGTCAAAATACAGATATACAATTATAAAATGTCAGGACTGAACCTAGTGTAGAATTACCAGCTATCTGAGGAACAGATAGCATGTGCATACTTTCTTATATTTTTTTTCTAATAGTCTCACTTTCAAGATCTAGTCATTGCTGTGAATTTACACTCCTATATTCTTTCCTTTATGGGCTCCTTGAGCCTTTTCAGAACAGTCATTTGTTGATATGAAAGGGATAAGGAGAAGTAAGAATCAAACAGATACCAGGGACCTTCGGAATTTTATACATTTGATTCTCCCCTGAATCAAAAATGCATTTTGTTGTCACATTAGACTTCATGAGGGGAGTGTAACTAGTCTGGCTGCATTTCCCTCACAAAAAAATCCTAAACAAGTTTATTCAAGCAACATTATACTGCTATGTTACTTACCTGACATTCACCACGCTGCTGAAGCCGCAATACATGACGGGCCAAGTGAGAAACCCAAGCAAATAAGCTGTTGGAGCTATGCTGACCTGTGGCAACAGTCAAGGAAATGTGGGAACTAGGAGCAGACTGAAGGACAAAGCAGTGGCAGTGGAGTGGAAAGCTGAGTGTGTGCATGCACACGTACGTGTATGTGCTCCTGCTAGAGTTGTAACATTATCAGACAGCATCTCTTCTTTAGAAGAGATGCTACAGAAGTGCTGTGGTGGCCACTTCTTCTCGTTATATAGTGTATTTTGCTTGTGCTGTCTTTTCTGAAGACTTTCACTTGGCCTTCCAATGCCAAAGCCAGCAAGTAATAGTGTTAAAAAAAATCTCTATCTCTTCAACTATAATCCTTCTGCCACTGGTCAGAGCAAGTAATTGCTTGGACAGAAAAATAATGCCTAGAGTTAAAAAATAGTATTTTCTGAAAAGGTTTGCATGGTTTTCATTTCCAGACGTCACAGTACCTAATCTAGGAACTCTCTCCACCTCCAGCAACAGTTCTCACAGATTAAATGTAAGAGCTAAAATTGTACTAGATTTCTCTACATAAAGTGCATTATTGTCAGATCTGAAGGACATACACTTGGTGTCAAAAATGGGGAGAGTATGAGGACACAATAAAATCATTTTAATGCATCAGCAGTTTCTTACTCTTTATTAATCTTACTGCTCAGACAAGGTCCCTGGAAGAAGCCAATCCTTTTTATTTTATTTTGGACCAAGAAACCTTCTGAGAAATCATACTCTGCAAACTAGCTGGCACTGTATCAGTAAAAAATGCTACGTAAGATCACATAAATAACGCCCACAGACCCCTGTGCAGTATTCTACAAGCATAAATGAAATTAAACACTTTATATAAGACAGAATGCTGCTACAGCACTCTGTAAGTTTAGATGTGTGGAGAGCATAGCACTTGCACTTTCAGGCTTCTGGCACCAACCAAGGAATGTGGGTATCACTGGCAAGACACTACTCCTCAGTGCAATAAGCAAGAGGATAGCAATGAGTGTAGGAAAAGACTCTAAAGCACTGACATGTTTTACTGAAACAATGACATGCCCCAACAGGTGACAGGTATTATAGAAACTCACCATCCACTTCTAATCCATAAGGGAAAGGCATGACTTTTGAAAGGAACGACTCCATGCAAAGCATGAAAATTCAGAGAGCTGACTGCAGTGATAATCTCACTGATTTACCATTTCCTCCTCAGCTTCCCATCTTCTCTGAGGAACCTGGTCTAGTGCAGCCCGCCAGTCAAGCTGTCCCACGTGTCTCTATAACCCCTATGCAGCCATAGCTCTGCCACTGCCCAAGGAATGCTAATTCCCGCTGGTTCCCTTACCGATGCACCATGCTGCTTCCACAGGGAGAGCGAAAGGGCCCTGACACTGCTGCTCCCCAGACGCCTCCTCCCCGTGCCCCACGCCACCTCTCCTCTCCACTTCTCCCATGGACCTAGCTCGACGTGCCCTGCTCCAGGCCAGCACGCCCCACCAGCAGGGATACTCCTGCCCGCCTCACCACGCTCACTGCCCCAAAGGGCGCCCTGCGGCGGCAAGGACAGAGCCAAACTCTGACACCAGCCATGCAGCCAGGTACTGGCACCTGAGGATGTTTCTCCTGCTCACAGGATCCTCTCGGAATTGAGGAATACATTGCTTGGGCCTCCAGACCCATGCAGCCACTGTCACTACATTCACAGCCACCCCTGTCACTAACACTACGGCCCCTACAGACAGCAGAAAAAAAGCCACGTTCTGAGAAGTGGACAAGTCACAGCAGTGTCTGCACAGCCTCCTGGACAGGGGGGCATGTCACCACCACCACTGCTGGCTCCAGCAGCCCCACGGTGCCTAGAGCAGAGCTTTGCAGCCCCGCACTCTGGGGGCGACGCACTCTGGGTGCCAGTTACACAGCTGCCCCCTAGGCTGCATGGCTGCATGGCTGCATGGCTGTTTGACATCCCCAGACGACTCAATCAAACTTCATTTACAGCGACCCGTCCTGGAATTTTTTACGGTCAATGCTCAGAAATCTGCGGAGCCAATCACAGCTACATGCCAATTGTAATTGAATCAGCCCCTCTCCCATACTTCGAGAATTGATCAGTGCCTGCTGAGCCCCCACTTGAAGCAAGGAGCTGCAGGTGCCCCTAATCAGGACACAGCAAAAAACCTGCTGGCAGCAAAGGCTTCCAGAAGTCAGTCCTCCCTGGCAGCAACTTCTCAGCCTCCAGAAGTTCCCATCACAAGATAGTGTATCTTAATGTAATGGAAGAAGGAGGGCTGGCTTGATTCCCAGCCTTCCCAGCTCCTCCTTCCTAGCATAGCACTCCTGGCGCTACCCTGACCGCAAGTCCTTCTCCATCACGCTCGGATACCTACTGATCTCTCCGTATCCATTAACTGCCCTATTCCCGCAGCTTCCTCCTGCCCTCACTGCTGCATTCCCTGCATCCCCGTCCACATCCAAGCTGCGGCGGGCGCGGAAGGGCAAGCGCGAGGCAGGGTGTTGCAGGTGCCTGATTCGCCAGCACGCGGGCCCGGGCTGGCATCGAGCTCACCAGCAGGGCAGCTGAGAGGCACCTCCTGCCCCTAGGCTTCCAGCAGGCACCAGCCCAGGCACAGAGCAAGCACTGCAAAACGGGCCACTTCTCTTGCCTATGCAAGGGAAGCAGCCAAGGGACGCGTGTGGCCACAAGAGTCCCACATGCTGTAATCCACTCCCAGGCTACAGCTGAGCACGCGAGTCTTGTGAACAAGTTCTGCTTATCTTCAGGCTCAAAGCACGTCATTACCGACCACGACATTAACAGCCTGCTCCGCAATCAGGGGAACTCCTAAATGCAACTACCGTGAGAGAGGCTAAGGTCTTTCAGCTGGCATCATAGCTAGAGATCAGGTGCAGACAGTCTTACAGAGGTGCTGCCTAGGCCCAGGCATCAGATAACAGATAATAACCCCATGCTGGGCTTTTTAAAAAGATATCTGAAGATATCTGAGCACAACTTTTCAATTGAAAACTCTTTTACTTCTACTATCTGATAAAGACAGGGAAAAAAAAAAAAAAGAGAGATTGGAGGTTAACAAACATTAAAGTTTATAAAAGAGGAATGGGATTGAGAAACCAGAACAGGTGCACAGTCTTAGCAGAAAACTCCACAAAGAAATAAACATACTAAAATTACAAATTCAGTACTGTAAATGCATACTAATGGGAACAATAGAACTGATTTAAGTATGACAACTTCAGTGATTAATGCTGTATTCCTGGTTAATTTGTTTCACATTGAGAGCACACGTTTTGAATTTTGAACATAGGAAATTGAGTTGTGGCTTCCAGAGCTCTACTGTCTAATGCATAACAAAACACTTTGGTACTTGTGTTGCCTAGGGCAAAGCAGTAATATACTTGCTGCAGGAAATCTGATTTTTGTTTTTATCTAATCATTTAATTTATCTTAATGGCTCGGGGTGTGGGATTTTACATGTAATAAAACCATTACTCCCACATGAAAGCTGCTTTACAATGTAAATAGGCTAACGGTGCAGCCCAGGGGTCAATGCAGGCTTCAACATTGTTCCCCTTGCTCATCAGGGGTGCACGTGGAGGGACAGGGTGCACCCGTTCACCGTGCTGCCCCGCAGAGGGAGCTGGCCAGGTTACGGAGGCGAGCGACGAGGAGGCTCACGGAGCTCAAAGGCAAGTGCAAAGCGCTGCACGACGAGGGAGGTGCAACTCCAGCCCCAGGACAAGCTGCAGGGCGACCTGCTGGAGAGCAGGTCTGCACAAATGGGCCTGGGAGAGCTGCTGGACAACGGTCTGACCGCAGGGGAGCACTGTGCCCTTGGGGGCAAGACCACGAGGCAGCAGTGTGACCCTGGGGCAAGGTGGCCAAGGGGACCTCGGGCTGCACTAGGCAAAGCACTGCGAGCAGGGCAAGGGAGATGATCCAGTGAGATTTTCTACTAGTTCAGAGATTTGCTTTCCCCTCAGTTTAAATTTGAACTGGGGAGTTTTGCATCCTTCCCCAGGAAAGAATGCAACATCAGTCCCTGAAACTTAAGCATTTTTCATATGTCTAACCCATAGCTCCAGGCATTTATTTCCAAATACTTTTTTTGGGGGGGTGAAAACTGTGTCTATCCTTTCTGCTGGTATTTCCAATAAGCTTATCAGCTGGTTTTGAGATGACACACTTGTCAAAAACAGAGAGAAGGAGGTAACTTGGTTCATCCGTCAAACAATAAAAACTCATGTAAAAGCCAAGATGATAGGGACTGGGTCTTTCAAGTCAGTGAACTAAGAAATTTGTAACATTTTTTTTCCTCGTGCATCAGGTTCAGAAACTCTTCATGGACAAGTAAAACTACCACTAGTCTGGATCAAGAGTCCAGGTAAAAAGGGAGCACTCCAGCTTGCACCAGTCTTTGAAAAAGGTTTTTTCAAAGCATACAGGATTCCTATGATGCAAAGAAGACTAAGTTCATATTGCAATTATACATTATATTATGGCATTTACTATTGAGACACACACACAGGCACTGAGAGTCTGAGCTTGGAAAGGTGCAGATCAGCTGTAGATAGACAGCTAGTATTTTAAAGCAAAACTGGTATAGTGCACATACAGTGTTGCTTACTACCTGTGTTGCGGTCTCAAGAAGGTTTCCTTTAGAAAACAGAACCCTTCTGTGTTTGCTCTCAGATCACTTAGGATGTAACCAGCAGTGGCAATAACTGGGATGATTTGGGCAAGTGGGATAACTTTGCTGTTGCTTGTGGAGGCAAGCTTAGGCAAGGGGGTTTCTTTCTCCTGTTTATAAACTTACTGCCTACCAAATTCAGTCATGTTATATAAGACTAAAATGTAGATCAAAGCATGTAACAAATATTCAGGAATGTGCTTCACACTGTATATCCTAGAGAAGTCTTAGTATGAAGTCTGACCTCTATCAAATCAGCTCAATCATGAAATCTTGTGTAGCAGTGTAAGATTTGCTTGACAGTGAGGGGAACTTGCTGAACAACTTCAGCACACGTACTGTGGAACAATACTAAAGCTTCCTCAGATATGCGCAGGATGAAAACCATTCATTAAAGGTTTAAATAAAAAATGAATTCCAGAAACTTGTATTAAGTCACTCAACTATATTCATTTAAGAGGCTATTACCTCCTTATCAGAGACTATGGTAGCTGGACACGGACACAGTCAGCAGGATGACGGGCAGGGCTTACAGAACTGTCTGTTGGAGCAGGTATCGTTCAGAGGGGTGACTGAGCTGGCCTCAGCCTTTAACCCCAGCACTTGCAGCACAGCTCAAAGCAAGGAAACACCTGAGAGCAACATTATCTGCAGCTCAGCATGTCCACTCTAGAACTGCCACATGAAGAGAGATCAACCACTAATGTAGATTACTGGTTTTATGCAATAAAAAGCTTACTGTACCTTACAGTAAAATCATAGGAGCAAGAGGCCAATAAGGTAGCATGGAATGGTGAAAACTGTAAGAAAACAAAACAGAAAGGCTTTTAAAGTATAAACATTATGAACATATTTAGAGATTTCTTGTGAGTAGTTACCAAAATTTAATTAGTTAAACCATCCGGGTGCCCGTTTCAGGCCACAACAGAACAAGCTACTTCAATAAAACAAATTTAACCACCACGTGACTAACTACAGGGAATGTTCTGTGGGATCCTGACTGTGTCTGACTTAAGTAACTCTGCAGTTTATTACAGTCATATAAACAGCCATTAAATTCTGCTTCTGGATGACAATCTGAGTATAATGTCATTATATAAAGAAAGTTTCAGTAAAGCTGTATGACCAGTTTATTTTTCAAGCTCAGTTGTTGGGATGCACTTAAATTGAGCTGTACTACAGAGATGTAGTATATATTTTATTGGCATCAATTCTATGTGCCTGAATTCTGCATTTACTTAAGGGAATGGGAAAATTTGAGTTAAGTTGAAAAGTTGAACCTCACAAATTCACTATTGTAAAACTTTACAAGCATTTCCAGTAAGGAAGAAAACAATTTTCATCCTTTTGCTTTCCTGATCCTGAAACATCAAATCAAAGAGAACAAACAGCAATGAAAACCTCAGTTCCTACAAAACTACCAAGTAAACCAGCAAGTCCAAGAAAAACTCAAACTAGGATAAGATGAAGATCTGTTTTGAGTTCCTACAGACACAGAGCTTACTTGCAAAGCAATTCTTAATCATTACTAACTCTGCTGACTTACCTTCTAAATTCCCTAGATTTGCTCTATTTTTCTGCAGAAGAAAGAAAAACACAACAAAACACTTTTCTTTTTTATTCTGCACCTTGGAAACATAAATAATAAACAGGAGGAAGCTGATTTATGTAAATCAATAGTGTATTTCCCATATCCTCTCTCTTTGCTTCTTTATCCTCAGAGCTCTGTCAGTAGCATCATTAAGCGTAAGTAAGCCAGTATCTTACCTAAACCACTCTAACTAAATACCTAGGAGTGCTACATACACAAGTTAAAGGGATTTGTGCATTCTACTTTCTTTACAAACAAAATGACTATTTAAACACTCTGTTCCCTTAAATTGCAAAGTATTATGATGACCCTTTCACCAATTTTATATAAACAAAGGAGACCAACTTATCACCCAGTCTGACCTTCAGTATGTCACAGATCACTCTTTCAAGATTCTTTTTAAGTAGACTCAAAGACTGTAGTCAGTGTTTGAGTCTACTCAGTATATGAGACCAAAGTCAGCAAAGAACATGAGGCATTAAAATGCACCAATGCCAAAATCCCCTGAAAAGGACTCTAGATGATCTCAGTATACTTACACCATCCTGCAGTGCAGGGAAACACCATGACAAATCCACAAGAATCCTGACAACACATCATTGGGTAGAATCCCTGCCAGCCCCTGACCTGGTGAACTGAAAGGGGCACAGAAAACTAGACAACCAAAGAGTGATTTCAGGGCTGGCTAAGCTAATTTAAGTCTGAACTGCTGCCAAGAGCAGTGGGCTTCCCTTCTGCTTCAGGCTGTGTGTTCCTGCTTCCTCCCTTGTGTCAGGGCTTGCAAGCATGTGGCACTTCAGCAATGACATGAGTCAGCTTCATGATCCATGCAGAAACTAGTCACAGGATTTTCAGACACAGCAATGAGCTGAGCCAGCTACATGGATTTACAATTGCTAGTGTTAGCACAACATGGGGAAGGGAAGATGCAGTGGTTAAGAGGGCAGGCTTGTATTTAGATAGCAACCAAGCTAACTGGCCAGCCACACCACCTTTTTTCATCTTATGTCCCCAGGGGCTAGTCTAACTTGAACCAGCAGCTATGTATACATATAAGGCATCCCCACTATCTCCTTAAAATCACTTACTGAACTGACTTCAAAGCTGGGCGTGGAAAAAAACTTTTACCTCTGGCTTCTGCTTAACAATTGTTTTGTTTGTTCTGAGACATATCCGAAGAGGGAGCATTATGGGCCAAAACTGGAAATTTCTGGTGAGGCTGTATAAGAAAAGCCCTTCTTCACCAGAGCAGTGCTCTGCTCTATCCTGCCCAGTATTCTGATTCCCACAGAGGCAATAGCAGATGCTTGTTAGAAAGAGTACGTGAAGCTGGGCACCTCCTGTTACCCGTTTCTCTCAGACTGTATCTTTAGCTGTTGGGAGAGCATTAGCTCAGAATCACTGAACTGCTGAGGTTAGAAGGGACCGGTGAGAACCACTGAGCCCATCACAGCTGGCCAAAGCAGGGTCAAAAAGAACAGATTCCTCAGGGCCATGTCCAGTCAGATTTTGACTATCTCAGGGACAGAGACTCTATAACCTCTCTGGGCAGCTTCGTCCAGTGTTTTGACCACGGTCACATTGAAAAAAGTTTTTTTCTTATGTTTAAATGGAATTTTCTGCATTTCAGTTTGTGCACATTGCCTCTTATCCTGTATCTGGGCGCAAGTGAACAGTCTGGCTCTGTTTTCTTTACATCCCTGCATCATCTATACACACTGATAAGATCCCCCCACACTGCAGGGAGAGGGAGCCTGAAGGGGAGGCTGAACAGGCCCAGTCTGAAAGGCCCAAACTTCCCAAAAGCAAACCTCCTGTTTACTTCTCAACCTATAGAATTCTCCAGAGGAACAAACATACTGCCTTTGATCATGACATTTTCTTTGACCCTTAGCAAACTGCTAAATATCAAAATGTTTTCCTGTGCTGAACTGAAGATTTCCCAAAGCAATCAATATGACATCTAAAATCTTGAGTGCTTATTGCTCTCTTCCTAGCTACCAGGTTACATAAAATATTGCGGATTTCCTGGCAAGCTGGCATAATAATTCAATGATGGGCTATGGTGGACAAAATACAACTTACTTTCACTCTTCTGATAGCATAGGTGTGACCAAGCAAGACGAACACCGGTTGACGGATGTTCCGCAAGTCCCATCCTTTCAAACTACAGTCAACTGCTCCTGTCACCAGCAAGTTCTGATGATTTGAAACAACACAGACATTAGCACAAATAGCTACTAAATTGTCAAGATCCAGATCATGCAATATTGACTACTGAAGTTAAATAAATGAAACAACACTGATGAATAAATCATAAATGAGGTCCCCATTATGTTAATTAAAGAGAACAGAGTCCTCACTACAGTGTGCTATGCGAAACACTAACCCAAACCCCAGGTGCCATTTACTTCTTGGAACAACACTCTTCTGGAGACGAAGTTAGTGAATGAAAGTAACAAGCAGCTAGACATTTTTTATTGCCATATAAAAAGAAAAGATACTAATATAGCATTAAAGAAGAAAAAAAAAAAAAGCTATTTAATGGAAGTGATTCCATTTGAAAAGCAGTTGGATGAACAGGACTATACCTCATCATACTTGCACCAGTCACAGCTCAGGATCTCGGTCTGGTGAGCTGGAATCACGAGTTTGACTCCAGGGGCTTTCACATCCCAAACTCTTAAAGTCTGGTCACCTGGAATAAAGATAATTTTGTGTAATTTATCAATTGATGAATCAGTTGAGAGGTACTATTAATACAGTACTATTGAGTAGACAATGATTTCTCAGTTCTATTAAATACAAACCATCTGCAGGCCAAAGAAAACAAGCACAGACGCACACAAGGAAGCACAACGTGTTTCATTTTGTTACCAACACTTCCATTATCTTTTTAAACTCAGACTAAAAAGAAATGGGGTAAAATATTCAAATACATTTTACTCAAATACATTTTATGGTCCATTTCAAAATTAACTTAGGAGATCAAAATGATGAACAAGTTTTCTCTGCAAGTCACCGAAGAGAAGTACCTACACTCATGGTCTTGGTCTGTATAAAGTGAAAGGCAACTTATACTCAACTTCTTTCAGCAAAATTAGAAATACAGGCACTTTTCCCATACTAGCCATGTGCTAAGGCTGCACACAGATCTTCATTAAAAGTGTAGAAGATAGCAGAATGACACTAAAACTTCTACTTATATTAAAATCAACATTTGCTCTAATCTTGAATGCTTGTCATAAGAATGGCCTTGGGACTATGGTACTACAGAGATTACAGAAAATTTAGCTCTAGTTGTCGGCTTTGCCTCAGATTTCATGATTGTGAGAGATACTGTTGATGGCTAAATTCCCCACCCGTAAAATAGGAACAACACATGATTTCTCCATTTTCATTCCCCTTGCCTATTTTAATACTTCCAAGGAGGAGAACGTCTGTTACTCTGTGCACACACAGCACTCCCCAGAATGATGCCTTGCAGTTGGTTGAAGCCCCAGATATTGGTACAGTGCTTATAACAACAGAACGACATATGGAGAGGAGGAAATAGGACCAGCAGGAGCTTGCTGGAAAAGGCAGCGTGCCTGGCTAATACGCCTGCATGCACAGGACAGACACCAATTTGAATCTTAAGGCTTTTGGAGATAAAATAATGTATTTAGAAAGCTTTTATTTTATACTTCATCAGATAAGAGCTTTGAAAGGGAAGCTCATATTTCACTACAGACAAGACAATATTTATAAGTAAAATAAATATATAAATCCAGGTGAACTAGAATGAACTACTACAGACACAGCCTCGGTAGCTTTATATTAGAACCCCAAAACATTTGGAAGAACAACTTAGCCAGCCAGTAACAGTTTTGACATCAAATACAAAATTCCCAATTATTTAATAAAAGAAAAAAAATGACCCATGAGTAAAACAAACAAACAAACAACATTATTCCCCTCCGCCCCCCCATTTTCTTCTGAAAAACTGAAGTTGGATGTTATTAATTCTGGCTGACTCTATTTGTGAATTATTTTAATCCAGTAACGCACCTTTTAGCCTTCTGAACCTCTTTTTAGTCAAAGGAACAGACTGAATTAGAGCCCAAATCAAAAAAAATCCATCTTCCCATTTAAGTTGCAAGGGAAAGAGTCAGAAAAGATCAGGAAAGAGTCTTAGGGTTTTTTTTTTTTTCTTTTTTAGCTTAAGTGACTAATAGTGTAATCCTGACACATCACACATTTTAGCAACCACTGTTTTTAGCTCAAATGTTTTTCCATGACTTCACAATATATTATTTAATAGCTAATTTTAATGAAAATTGCTGTTAATTATCCTTGAATTTCCACATTTCCATAATTCCTTTAAATCTTCATTACCGAGGTTTCATTTTTTCCATATGACAAAACAGAAGTAGGATAATAATAGTTAAAAAATACATGGAAAGGACACCGAATACAATCACATTCACTAGCAGCCACTTCCAATTGGCATCCCAAAGAAACCACAAAAGTGGCCAACGTTTCCTCCACAAAATATTTCTATTTTTGTTAGAAGCAATTTCTCTATGGCAACAGATTTCTGCTGGTCTGTTAGATAATTATGATGCCATACTTGTTTGTATATTGTACTTGTTTTCTTTCATTTTAATGAATATTTGTGAAATCTTGGACAAATCAATAGACCTACACAATACATACTCATCTATTCAAAACTTCTGAAAGAAATACTAATCTAGAAGGATATCATCCCCATACAAGGGATGAAGACTGCTAATGGGAATGACTAGTATAGTGGAGAGACATAGTTTGCTTGAAATTTAAATGTCACGTAGGTTTTATATTGACTTTTCGCTCTCAGATGTGTTTTAGCCACATTCAAAAATTATTATGCATGAAGGCCAGTGAGAACAACCAGCTAAACAATCTACTCTAGACAGTGCTGCGGCACAGCGTTAACATAGCTGGGTATTTAAGAGATTAATAAAACAAGCAAACAAAGAACAAAAGCAAAAAGAATTTCCACACACTATCTGAAAGCAAAAAAAAATTTCCACACACTATCTGAAAGCAGAAGGTATTCTAATCGACAGATTTTTTTTCCTCCAAGAACTGAAGTACTGCTAACTTAAATTTTCAAGATGAAGCTGATTTTATGCATCTTGACAAGAGAAGCGTCATAAGATCTTCAAGAGAAAAATGGATAATCTAACTTTTAAGTACTGTAAAAAAAGAAGTCAGCACAGAAGACACGAGTTTTGGCATATATGGTGTAACATTAAAAAAACTTCATTAAAGTATGCACTTAATGTCAATCTATTGAACAGCTGCATGTTATTTTGTCTGCTTGTATATTTTTAAAAGATAAAAAAAATAGCGTAAAATATCTTCTCAGAATCAAACACAGAATAGAGGAGAACTCAAATCTCATGACTCAAAACCCATCTTTAAATAATATAAATAAACCATGGATCTACTGCAGTATTAGTAAATCTTCTGGGATTCCACATAAAGAGAAAGAGTGATACAAATAAGGAGGTTTATTTAAAACACCCAATCGGGTTCTACTGAATGTACAAAATCTATTCCCATAAAGCACATACAAAGTAAACATAATTTGAGTGTAAATGTACTTCCCAAATACTAATTTTTCAGTCTCATAAAAAAATTCTGTAAAGCTAAAATCAAAACAGCTTCAAGAACAGATTGTTAAAAAGAAATTAGTAAAAC
Organism: Tinamus guttatus; assembly: GCF_059628265.1. Taxonomy (NCBI): domain Eukaryota; kingdom Metazoa; phylum Chordata; class Aves; order Tinamiformes; family Tinamidae; genus Tinamus; species Tinamus guttatus. The sequence continues at coordinate 142,168 of NW_028288870.1, read as the reverse complement.
TCACAATATTTTGTAAAATAAATAAAATTCTGTCCTAAACTTGTATTTATTTCACAATGGACTTACTCTAGCCTACCATATTATTAAGTGAATGGGAAAGCTCTCCATATATCTAACCTGAGGCACCCGAAACATCCTTATTCACTATAAAAAAATGTTATTTCTGCTTAACACTGAAACATTATATTACAAGATGACAATCTAATAGAAAATATTGCAACCTGAAAATGCTCTCTGTTCTAGTAAGCATTGCTCATTAACACTGCACTATTGCTAGCACATAGCACAAATTGAGGGCCAGACTAACTTCTTCATAGATATTTCCAAAGAGCTGGCAAATTAGGGGTCCATTCAATAAAGCTTACTGAACACAAGACACAGATGAATTCAAAACCACAGTGGTACATCTTGAAGCAATAGGTTTCAAATGAAAATACCCTTGTCATTTCATTATGTAATTTGACAGAACAAAGCAGGCACATAAATGACAACACAAACAGCAGCTTCGCAGAACTGCAATCAAATGCATCATCTCTGCAGTTAGGCTGTTTTTCAAATGCCTGATTTGTACAGCAGAAGCCATGCGCTAAGCTGAAGCTCCTTGTTCTCCCTTCGGAGTATCTGGATTCCCCAAATGACCAACTTTTTCTCATTCTTGCGATGCCTTGAATCTTGTTCATGGTGGTCTTTCTTTTAACACGTTTGACATGCAAATAAGTACAAAAGAACTTTATAAAAAAAGGCAAAGAACAGATCCCCTCCCACACACAACTAAAGGAATACGAGCATCTTGTAATGTGTTTCTGAACTCACACCAAGCCATGGAGATGCTAGCGTTTGAGGGCTATTTACTTCAGTTATGTAGGAACCTAAACAAACACAAATACCTTTGGAATTGCCTGTCTGCAATTCTCACTCTCCCAGCAACTCTTTCTTTTGCCCTGTGCTACATTCCTGCTTCAGAAATAAACTAAAGCTTGAAAAAAAACTGTGATAAAAGAACTGAAAGTGTCCAATTTTGTTAACAAACTTGAAAATGTACATGAAAAACTTTTCTTTAATGAGCAGCTACACTCACGACTATTCCTCATTTATTCAGCATCTTTTCTCTTCTTAGACATATACCTTCTCCTGGTTATTCTTTCACAGAAGATAATTGGTTTATTCATAGCCTGCCTTTGCAGTTGTTTAGATCCCAAGCACTGAAAGATGCACCAAAATTTTATGTCAGCCCAATCTCTGAATCTACGGCTCAACAACTCTTGGACTACACCCATCTGCTGGTACAGGACTATGAAGACCCTATTTTTCTTTTTTTTTTTTTTTTTTTTCTTTTTCTTTTTTTAAGAAAGCAAGTCAGTAGATCAGGGCAGGTAACGAGATGGAATTCAAGAGACAGTGATGTACAAGTGCAACCTTAAAGAAGAGGACCAAACATGAGGGTGCACCAAGTGTGGAGACTGAATTTTCGTATTCATTCATAAACCAAAAATGCCGTAGTTCCTAATACTTTTTAGTGTAATTAAAAAAATAAAATCTCCTAAGGAAATACAGAAGAATGGAAAAAAATTCTCTAAGCAAAGAATGCAGTTAGTTGATCTACATTATGTTGCATAGAGAAAATATAATCTTGCAGTTTTCAAAAGCAGTTTGAAAATTCATGACTTGATAAAGATGTAACAGCCTGCACCTACCCAGATCAATAAAATTAATGATTGTGTTAATGATTTAAAAATGAATGTGGCATTAAGACAGAGGGTCCTGTAGTTCAGTTACATGCTAACAGTCATTCTAAATCTCCCTGGGCTTTGTCAAATCCAGAACACAATATTTTCTCTTGACCATTTTATATATGTACTGAAAAATATTACAGTTATGCAGATAAAGATAAAATGGTACACTCAGTTCCCACTGGTAAATTTAAAGAACAATAAAAATGTATGAAACTCCAAAGGATGCTTTCCTTGTAAACCAGAAGACTGAGCAAAGTCTTATTGCTCTGCCTTTGCTGAGGCTCATTTAGTTCAACTGATTTATGTTTGACTATATACTAACATTGTGTGTTGCTTTATGTGCTTCTCATCAATTTGTTCTCCAGGTTAAAAAAAAAAAAAAAGAAAGAAAAAGCAGAGACCTTCTGGGCAAATGACACAGTGAGTCATTAAACCCTTTTAGCCATGAAGCCGTTGTTATTTATGTCATTCTTTAATCACATTTTCCACATCACTGTTTTTTTTTTTTTTTCCTCCACTGTAAGGCAGACATTTGCCAGGGCTCTGCACTGGTGCTGCACGTCCACCTGAACATCCTGCTTATCTTATCAGTTCAGAAATCATTACTGACATCACAACATAATTCATTTATATATACACAGAATTAACTGCTTGTTTTTGTTAATGTAGTATCTCCAACTGCAAACAATAAAATATAAGGCATTACTAAACTGCCTCTTAAGAGTATAAATGATTGTACATGAAGATCACAGCGTTGTATAGTATCTCAAACATCTCTCCAAACATTAAATGGAAGTGTATTAGATGCTGAATAAAAGCTAATTTAACTGAAGCCTCACACATTTTTCTTCTGTAATTTAATCACATTTTACTGTCCACTACACACAAAGTTAGTCCTCCTGCACGTGTTCAGCTCAAAGACCTAAGCAAGCATTCCACACCTAGCATTACGTTCTTCAAATGTTTCACATTACAGTCTTACGTTTCTCATTTTCTTCGTTCACATTCCTTCTCTAGTCTCATATTAATTTGATAGAAAATCATATTCCAAAGGCCAGATTTAAGCATATTAGCTTGAGGCCAAAGTTGTCTGGGCACCTCATGGTCCTTCTGAGCAGCTGTTTTGCTGTGTCTTGCAGTTTCAGTTTTCAGTGCTCATAAACCAATTACTTAAGTGGAAACTAAATGTCTGCTGGTACCTGAGTGGATTCAAACAACGGCAGCACAAAGCCTGGGGTGATGCATACAAAAGTTCCTAAATCTCCTTCCCTTTTGCTTATTTACTTCCCCACAATATCAAGTGTTTACCTAACAAATTAGAAATATTTCAAGACCAATATGTTTTCCAGTTATGGTTAACACTATACTTCTTAAGTATAATTTTTCTAACAAAAACAAAGTTGCAACATGAAATCGTTCATTTCTGAAGGTCTCCAACTTTATAGCATTAACATATGCCTATATGTGCTTGTGAGAACGTGTGTGTGTAAGGTGAGAGGAAATAAAGGAAATTGACTGGAGAGAGCGAACACACACACACACACACTCAATATAACCCTAAAGCAGCTCAGCCTTCTTCAAGAAAGGAATGAATAGGAATGATTTAAAGCAGCTGGAGGAAAAAAGAAAAGCGGGTTCAGGAAGCTTCCCTTCAGGCCCGTTTTCAATTAGCAATTTTCAAAAAAGCATGTTCACACCAGAATAGACACCATAAAACTTCAGGTTGAGATTCCCAGTAAGTGTATCATCATGTCAAGACTGCACTTTTCTTTCAGCTCCACCTTTAGCTCAGCAGAAGTTCAGTCATGAACAAAATTAAGCTTTCTGTCCTGTAATTTTCTGACATCTTTATGTGCTTGTGAATCCTTGCAAATCCCAGATGAGCATGCCCAGCCTCCTGGACAGCTCCACTTGGCTGCCCTAACATTTCTTCTCACTTGACTGACTTAGCAGAGTCAATAACCCCTGAAGAGTGAAGGGGCTGCTTGGACCACACACCGTCTGTTGGGCCTTTCCAATAAGGAAATGGAATCTGTAGCCAGGGCTACATGTGCACTTCTACCACAGAAAGATGCTTGTTACTGCTGATCGAACTCCCAACACACATTTTTAGCAGTGAAGTAATTCACTTAATTTAATCAAATCACATGAAATTTTCAGTTTGAAATAGAACCAAAGAAAACAAGGAAAGACATTCCACATTGGCATTTGATGACTTCTATGCAAGATCTTGGTCTGAAGTTATTTCATTTAGAAGTACACCAAATGTTTTACTTTGGAAACCATAAGAGAGTTCAACATGACTCTGAAGTCATGAGTTTCTCTTATTTCGTGATTTTACACCTAGCAATGCACTACAGGATTTTTATTTCATATCCAAGTAGTACTTATAGCAGAGAAATATAATGGATTGGTTTTCCTGCAAAACTCCTGTATCATGGAGTCATCGGTCAGTGATTAGTTTCAGGCTTTTGTAGTACACCTTTTCAAGAATTACAGTTAAAATTTGCGAAAGAATAGAATCTTTGACTGTTTATGTCAAACCCTTCAAACACACCTAGTGAGGAAAGAACAGATCAATTACATCTTATGTATCAATTATCTGCTGCTGTACAGGAGCACTTCTATTGTATACGGCACCTAGCAGTGTCTCCCAAAGCTGTTCAAACGGCAGTATATTAGAAGCTGTTCAGCTGAATCACTTACTAAAAAATCAAAAATAATTTGTGGATCAGGAGAGCCCCTTTTGTTCATGCACGACATGAGAAATTTTATGCCACAGAGGGGAGGTTTCTCAGCAAGCAGGGCTTCATAGAGACTGTAACTAGAATCTGCAAAAAAAACTCCACACTGTTTTCACCATTTACTTTGGACCAAATAGTATTAAGTCGGTATTGTGTGGCAGGTAGCTGTATTTCAGTGGTTCTGCTCAAACAGTATGCAGGGCTCAATCCTCTTAAGTTTCTGTTCATCCTGTTAGATAAGCACTTCCCAAGCATTACGTTAATAAACCTCCAATTAAGTTGGAAGCATCTGTGCACCAGTACCTGGCTATCAAACACTGCTAGGCTAGAAGGAATATGTGAAATTGGTTAGTTATTTGAGTTCCATTGTTCAAGCAAAGACAGATAGAAACAGACTGAAATCTTATAAAATAAAATTCACGCACATTTTTTAACCAAACTTCCCACAGAATAGGAAAAATATCTGTAAAAGTGCTACCCTCTCTCCTAATTTAATTAACAAAAAGACATATTTTTACTTGTTTCCTCTCTTGATATAAGAACTAAACAATTTATATCACTATCAAAACTCAAACAGATTTGAAATCAGACAAGTTTAAGCCACTGGAGTGAATCTACTGATGTTCATATTGGGCCAGCATTTTCCTGCTCCTCTGCTTCCCAAACACACTGTCCAGCTCAAAGCACCCCTCTCCCCCAGCCAGGCAACAGTTAACAACCACAGGTCTAACACCAGAGCGCTGCTTGTGCCCCCAAAACAGGAGCATTTTCTGGAAAATGCTGTAAAGCCTCTTTGCCTTGTCTCTTTGGTCCCAGCTCAACTATGACTATTAGTCAGCAAGACGCATAACTGGCAGAAGTAGCAAAACTGATTTTTTCTTTGCCCAAGAACAAAGCACAGTGATTTCTATCAGAATGTAAAATACTCAATAGGAATTAACTAAATTCTTCACAGCCAAATGATGTTATGCATTTTGTGACAACTTGACCAAAAATACACACCAGAACATTAAGTATATAACGTTTACTGAACAGTCATATGAATGAATGAGAGCTACATAAAACAATAGAAAATAATTGCAACATAGTTACTGAGTTGACTACTAGAAAACTTCTGATCCATGTTTAAAAGGCCAAGAGAATGTTTTATAGATCGCAATAGGGCCTACAAATCCATCTACAGCTAAGTAGTTCTCTTCCTCTGTTTTTATCTATGATACACACTACCACCTGCTGGAAAAAGCACAAAAGTAACATGACACCATGCAGGATTTTTTTTGCTGGGAGAAATTCTTCACAGCCATGTTTACCTGAGGCAGATGCAAAACAACCTGGGATGTGTGGAGACCATATAGTGCTGTAAATGACCCCTTCATGGCCTTTAAAAGTGCGTAATGACTTCCCCACAGCTGGATCCCACTAAATAAAAAGAAAAATATTGAGGTTTACATGCAATAAAGCAGGGAAAATTTTTCTTAAAAGATTTGTGTGTATAGAAAGGACTAAAAGAATTTCTTTTTACGGTGTATCATGAAAAGTACTTGAACACTTAAACTGACATCCTTTGAAGGCCAAGGTAGCATCTCAGATAAAACAGAAACGCAGCTTCCATTTAAAAATAAAGATGAAAAGTAAATAGACAATGTCTCTTAACACAAAGCAATATCAGTTTCAAAACAAATCACATTTTTGCCTTCAGCAGAAACACAACATACCAGCTTGGCTGTTTGATCCCATGAACCAGACACCACTAGCTGTTCTCCTCTAGTTTGGCTCCAGTCAACACTATACACCTATAAAAGATATAACGGCCTAATTTAGAAACAGCATTAGCAGATAAATTCAAATCAGCCTAAGTTCCATGAAGTACATCTGGATTTGCAGATTTTAAAACAGACAGTTAAAAAATAAATAAATAAAAGAAATCACAGAGCTGCTAGTGATGTCATTTACCTGAGGAAAAATTAAATTTATAACATCTCAGTCTCTCAATCTGGCACATTAAAAGCACGTATAGCTCAGGAAAATATCTAAAAAGATAAAACACCTTGAAACAATGAAAAGGACATTAAAAATCTGCATGCACTCACCATCACTGGAAGTTTCTTCCACTGTAAAAAGCCATAACTCAGACTGACTTCTTACCTCCACTCCAACATTATTTAAACATTCACAATTTCTAATCCCTAACAGTGTTAATGACACCTCTCTTCAGAGTTGACTACGGAGTCAACATTGAGGTTTTAGCTAACAATAACTACTTCTTTACCAATTCTAATTATGTGCATCTTTGGTTTTCCCAGAGTGTCCACTACCACAGAATATAACTCTACATAGAAAAGGAAGATGATGAGGTGTCAGGGAGAATACATACCATAAAATACTCTGATCTTCAGACTTTTTTGGGGGTAATATTCATATTACAAGGCTTCAAAATCATGCACAATTGCTACCTTCCAATTCACTTTATATACACACTGTATGGTTCAATTCCTTCTAATTTTTATCTCAGCCAGAAATGTTGACTATTCACAGTGTGACAATTACTGGAGCTCCAAAACCTCTGGATGAACAACATGCAGTTTTAACCTGAACCACTTCAGGGCTAAAGGTGGATAAAGACCAGCTTAAACAGTTCATCTGCCTGAGGTCCTGATCCAACATGGCCTTCCGTGACACTTCTCAGCAACGTGGCAACTGACCGCAGAGCGCTGCTCTCAGCAGCTGCGCCACTGATCAGGGATCTGCACTCCAGCGAGGACCATCTTGCTCCAGCACGTCGCTGGGTCTTATCCACAACACGCTACATGCCCTGTCTACGGCAGCACAGCGTAACTGGCCCCACTCTCTGGCACAGACAGAATCATACATTAAGTTAAAGCAACCCTATTTCAAAGGTAAAAGTGTTTGGACCTTTGCTACCAGAGGAGGGAAAGAAAAAAAAAAAAAAAAAGAGAGAGAAGCGAAATTGGGAAAGAAAATTAAAGGAGCAAAAGCCGAAGTCACCTAACTCCATTTCAGACTATGCTGGATTCAGTGTCAATTAGCTGTTTTTCATCTGTTTGCTTATTTTACATAAGTGGAAGACAGCCATTGCCCAAGGAAAAACAGTGCATCATCTGCAACATATACATTTTTTTTTAATCTTACAATGTCATGTTTCCCATGTACCAAAAAGCATGTTGCTCTAGCATCATGTGGTGCTAATGCCCTTTTGTTAGGGGTTCACAAAACACATGCGAGCAGTAGCAGTATTTGACAAAAACTATACAAATAATAAATCAAGAGTTACTGTTTTGTTTACACTTTTACATCCCCTTGGCTTTCTACTTTTGTCAACTAGCTAACAGTACCCCAGCTCATTAAAATATCCTCCCCTTCAACCTGCCTCAGTCCATTAAAATGAGGGGAAAAAAAAAGTTCAATTTTTTAGAATGAAAGACATTCTCCAAAGCAGCTCCAGGACTAACCTCCCTCCTTCCCCCGAGTCTGTCTGCTGTGTAGCTGATGATGTAACTGTGTGTATCTGGTGAGCTGTCGTGCCACAGTGCCCCTACACAGGTCACTAGGTAGCGGCCTCTTTCACGCAAGAGCTGGACAAAGGCAGCTCCAGTGGAGGCACTGGGCTCTCCGACCCCAGTCCAGAACTGCCGAGGAAGAAACATGTGTCTGCAAAAACATGTACCTGTATCACATATTCAGCTCACCCCACATATTTCAGATATATCAGATGTACTAGACAGACAACACAAAGTGCACATACGGCTTCCAGCTCACTCACAAGCTCAGCATATAGGTCTGCTACACACATGCTATGCTATTGATGTGGATACATATGGCAGCCACGAGTGGGCCTGCCCAGCATTCTGCAGCTGCACCAGAGGTAACGGCACCTGCAACAATTCTCCTCCTGGCAAGATGCACACACAGAACAGACAACAGGCTTAGGAAAGGCAGGAGCTATTTTCCATGACATGTGACAGGTTCAGGTACTGAGAAACGAATGAAGAGAGGAAAACGTGGGCAACCAAGTATGGTGAGTTTGAGTCTTCTTGCCTTTTCATGTCTATCAACCAACACTAATTTACAGATGCTTCAAGAGAAGCTGTGTTGAGCATCAGGAAAAGACTGAGAACACAGCATATACCTGAATTCAAAATGCCCGTCTTTCAGTGCTTTATTTATAATCACAGAATGTATTAATGCTATTTATGTATAAATAGCAGCAACAAATTCTATAGGTAGGATCAAAGAAGAGCGAAAGATGTAAACATATATATTAAGAAAAAATCAAAATAAATGTTAGGACACAAGTTACAGGACAAATTTAATGGAAATATTCTTTTGTCTCACATTGCACAGAGACTTCATCAAAACCAAAGTAAACTAGACTAATTTATTCATGAGATTCAGCAGTTGGTTAGTGCTGGAATAAAACTCATTGTCCTTTCATAATAAAGATGCGCTTTTAAATTAAAATTGTATGTTCTTTTCAAGGAAGGACAATGATCTCATTTAGGAAATAGGAAACTGATCCCTGTCAATCTTGCCTTAGAAGTAATTATAAAACTCAGTGACAAAATATTCAGTAAAAGTGTCAGATAGGGATTAAGGTAGTCAATCACTTTAAAGAGCACTGTCTGCCAGTGGTTACCACAAACTATTAGCTATATTCCCACTGAGATCTATCATCTTAATGCACACTTAAAAGAATCAAGACAATCCTTTCATATCTCACAATAAACACTCAGCCCACGTGTCCTAAACTGTCTTTCCAACTCATGGTTGAGCGCGTCAACCTCCCCATGCTCCCTGCTAAACCAAGACTTGGATGCAGAAATTCATATTTTACAGACAACAGATGGTGCAGCAGAACCAAACTAATCTTATGGACAGAATTTCAATGAGAAAAATGGTATGGACAAAAGAAGAATTTAGTATTATGCTTTGCCAATATTTTTCCATTACTACCATCAGTCTCTTTACACTATCATAAAATTCTCACCAAAACCACAAAGTAAATTCCTTACTTGCATAATTTGACCATTTTTGTCTATTGAGCCAAAGTAGGAAAATTACAAGGAAAACGGGTACAGAAGACTCTTGGATAACTGCAGTCACACAGCTTTTAGATTTGTGCCTTATACCTCAAAGAATCAAAGGTTTTCATGAATATATAACTGGCCTCCCACGGTCATTTTTTGCTGACTACATATCCACTAGCTGGTCCTCTGGCAATAATTTATTTTATTCATATAAAGTAGCAGTAATCTGGGCAACAGAGAAACTAAAACCAATCATATCAGAAGGCAAGAAACTTCAGAGAAGATAGCACAGGACTAGAAGGAAAGCACGAAAGAACTTTCAGTTCCTTCCTTCTCCTGCCTGTCTGTCCAACAACTGTCAGTACTGGGTGCTTACTTATCCTAAAATAGCACAGCATACCACCTGCAAAATTATCTTTATTTTTAGATTTTTTTTCCTGAATCTCTCAGAGACTAGTTTGTGATCTTAATACAATAGAAGAGTTAACTAAAATTCCTAATAGACAGCTTACAGCAAGTCACTGAATCCGTACTCTATCAAGTCAATGACTTTCTTCAGAAGCTACATTGTTTTAGGTCTCTAATCAAACAGTTCCTTATTCGTGAAAGAAGTTACTGGCAACTATTCATTTTACAAAGGGCCTGCATCTATAAAGGACTGAGAACCAGGTAGCATGCTAAATGCTAGTATACTTCAGAAAAAATCCTTAGGGAAAGACAAATACAGACACATAATGCAAATACATTTCTAAAGATGAAAATAATACATTTTTTCTACCAATATTGCATAACAAAGGTATTGAATTTTTAAGAAAAAATCAGTGGTATCAATCCAAGGCTAAGAAAGTTCATCTTTTCCCAATATCTATGTTACTCAGAGTAGGACCTCACAAATGTCAGAACAGGAAAAGGACAAGCAGCTCCTGACACAACAGAAGCCCTAAGGATCTGTATAATTTCTGTCACTGTATCCTCAAGCTCTCAAGCTGACACTGCTGCACACATCAGTTATCTGAGTTAGACCTATTCTATTATGTTCTCTGGAGTCATAAAATGGCTTCAATACTTTCACACAACTGAATAACTACTTAGCCTACAAGGAACCACAAACGTTACTTGGGAATATATTCATTTGATTAAGTGGTACCTGCTATAGGATACGGGTATATGAGTATGGACAGTTTGTAATTCATTGATAATTACAATAACATTAAGTTATAAATTCAGACCACAGACCCAAGCAAAGTGAAAAGATAGACAATAAAAATACAGATACTTTTGACAGTGATTCCTCGATAACCCCGTCAGCAATTCAAGCATTAGTCAGGCCATCAACATTTTCAAGCTTTCCTGGTTTACCTCCTGAGTGTGCTCCTTATAGACTTGCAGTGGACCTGTGGTTTTAGCTGTATCCCAGATTTGCAGAGATCCATCCCCACTAGAAGTGATGAGCACGTGTTCATTATTCTCACTCCACGTCACATCAAATAGACCATCATTCCAGTCAAAACTAAATCAGAACAATTAAGATATTTGTCCATGAGAAAGCATGACATACATGTTTGGACTAGTAGAGATTAATACTACTTTAAGTCACCCTGATTACCATTCTAAATATCCTTTTGATATATTTGATTTTGTACTGAATCTTTTCACTAGTGACTTGGTTGACATCATGGGAACTTTTACCTACAAACGCCAGAGCAGGCTGATTAGGTTAAAGTACAAACGAGTCAAGGACCTTCAACACAGAGAATCAAATCTGATTGCAATGCTATATTTTAATAACTGTGGCAAACAAAGAAATAAAACTCTCAGTTTTGGAAATGCTCTGTCCAATCCAGAATATCAATAAAAAGTTAAGGTATAATGAAAGCCCAGCAGAAGGGCAGTTATGAACATACTAAAGACCTGCATACCCCCTAAAAAGGGCTTCAACACACCAATGATTAAAAAATACCATGTATCAGGTGCTCTGCCAGTGACCACGCTGCTATCTTATGGTAAATAGGAAGTTATTCACTCCCTTTGACTTAAGGGCCAACTAAACTCAGATTAATTTCATGGCACCCTACAGTAATTATAAGGAAAAAGCCTACACATCAAAAGTTTCTGAAGAAAACACGACATAGCTCATGGGACAAGAAAATACAGGACTTTCTACCATAAATTGAGTCTCTAGAAATACAGAAATGAACACTACTAAACCACAGTGTATAGCAGAACTAATGGAGTGTTTAATAGCTACTTGTTATATAATTGTGAATTAAAAAGAAATGCATTGAAAATATGATAAACTGCAGCACTGTTTGTTTTGTATTTCTCTTTCAACTATCAGAGTAATAAGCAATTGCTGTTTTAAACTATAGGACATTGTAGGTGAATGATGATTGAGCACTAAACCCCCTCCTCCCTAACCTTTCTACTCCTTCCATCTCAGTCAAACTTCCTGAGAACTGTTATCTCCTGTAAAGGATCTGCATGAAAGGACTTCACGTTCCACTTTCAATAAAGCCATTCACAAAGGGTCAAATTTAGGTGGCAATGCATTGCTCCTAAAAAGCAAAAATTTCTAATTTCAAGCTTGTAAATATAAACCTGTATTACCTTCTGAGCAGAACAATCCCAGCTTCTTTCTGTTCCAGTACTACCAGAGTTCCACAACCTAAAACAACAAAGTAAAACAAATCATCACAACTAGCTCCCCTATGACAATGCAAGCTAGTCTTCAGAGGTAGTTATGCTGTACAAACATGGAAAGCATCTGGATTTATTTAACCAAAGAAATAATGAGTTGTAGGTATAAACAGCTCCTTAAATCTACCCTATGTTCCTAAAATAGTATTTCAGTCAGACTTTTGTTCCGTATACCTGTGGGTAAGGTTGGAAAAGAAGCAATGTGTTAAAAAAAAAAAAAAAAAAAAAAAAAAAAAAGGGCACAGAAAGTGTTTCTCCTATTCACATACATGCCCTATGTTATAGACATACCAGTCTGGTGTTCCTTACATCTTTTGATAATACGACAAAAACTCTTTACAAAGAGAGAAAAAAAGAATGCATCTAGCATACAAACACAGATCACCAAAAACAAAACAAAGATATTCACTTTATTCATTCTCGCATGGTACTACTCTCCTACTACTCTCTTTCTGGGGTAACGCCAAAGCAACATTTAGAAACTTTACATAAAATAAACACTTTTAGGGATATCGGTCCTGGAGAAAATGAAAGAGACTCCAATACTGCAAAAATCTCAGTTTGTCTCTTTAGAGGACAGGACAGGGCTGCCAGGGCCTTTCTGAACACTTAACACGAGAGACCGGAAATTCTGAAGTAGAATTTTTCAGACATTTTATTGCGTTTGCCTCCTCTACCCTGTATGAGGTATCATGCTTCTGCAAAGTCAATACTTCCCTGAGTTCTTATAAAATTAAGAAACAAAGTTTTGCATCTTCTTAAGTAGGAAAACTTAGCTGGTTGGGAGACTTAGAGCACAAGCATCAGATTAGCAACCTCATCTGAAATTAAGAGCTTCCCAAAATTAACAGCTTTCCCTTGGGGGAGAACTGAGGCATGAATTGTGTCCATGCAAAACAAAAACAACAGAAAGGGAAAAACATGAAGCGCTGTGAAAGCCCTGTACAACCTGTACACACACGCCATTCAGGAACCGATGCTACCTGAGGGCAGCAAACGCCTTTAACTCCAGACTCGTGAGTGAGGACATGAGCAACTCTACTCACTGTAATGGGGCCTGATTTGCTCTTTAGGGGTAGTTACCATAATAAAGCACAATACCGTGTAGAATAAACACAAGGGGAGAAGCACTGCAGCTTCCAAACGAGTGCAGCACCAAGCCCCCCGGCAGGACGGGTGACAGCCACTCCTGCCGTGGTGCTTCAAGGGCAAGAATGGCCTCGATGGGGGCAGTCACGCTTGTGTCCCTGGAGCAGGAATACCTACAACAGCACGCCACACCGCAGCTTATTTCTACGGCGGAGCAGCGCCCGTGACTGCGATTAATCTAAATAAAAGAAGCGAGCGCTCGTTGCCTGCCGCACACCGGGACTCGCCTCCCAGCTCGCCGGGCTCTGGATGGCCCAGCTCCGCGCTCCCGCCCGGCGGCTCCCTGCCCGCGCTCGCAGCGCGGGCGCTAACGGCTCTAACGGCTGCGGTGCCCCCCGCGCCGCACTGAGGCGCCCGGAAACACGAGCTCCGCAAAGCGGCGCGGGCGGGCGGCTCCACCACGGCGCAGCCCCCCGCCGCCCGCGGCGCACCTGCGATGCCGTAGTACTGCGCGGCGGCGCACGCCACGCGGCCCGGCCAGTAGGGCGAGAACTCGGCCGCGTAGCCGTGCAGCCCCGGCAGGCGCAGCGAGCCGCCGCCCGCCGCCCCCATGGCACCGCCGCCGCCCCCGGCCCGGCCTGCGCCGCGCCGCGACCCGACGCGACGCGAGGAGGCGCCGCCGCCACCGCCACCGGAAGCGGCCGCCCGTGCCTCAGGGGCGGTGCTGAGGCTGCGCCGCCGCCATCTTGGGTGCTGGCGCCCTGCCCCGTGGCCTGGGGGCTGCTGCATCCCTGCCGTTTCAGTCCCCGCTCCCCGCAGAGATTTATTTTATTTTATTTTTCTTTCCTTCTTTCTTTTTTATTTTTTTAAGGCTGTGGAACCACAAATTTGTGACTTGATAGAGCTACACTTTGATACCTGCACCCGTGTGATTCATGTGATTAACAGTTATCTGATCGGGACAAGGCTTCTAACCACTCACTGCCCGTTTTGTGATAAACAATTCTGATATTTGGTGGAGAAAAAAGTATTTCCAAACTGCACAGAGAATCCCCTTGAGATATATGTCACCTCATGCTGTCAACACATTGGAATAAATGTTATTTTTTGATCTCGAGTAGGTGTACAGTCATTCTCCTAAAAAGCCTCCTTCCAAACTATTCCAGTCTGCCATTTGTTGAGTCCATTTGCATCTATCAGTATTTATCTGCATAGAGCAGATATTATTTATCACCATTTGCCATGTTTCAGGCATGCTTTATGGAAGCTCTTTTGTGGACAAACTTTTTTTTTCTCTTCATATTGATGGCAACTTCTGTTAGGACGGTGGGAGTTTTGCCTTTTAAAGAAAGAGGGGCTCAGGCTTAGAAACACACATGAGAAGCTCATCAGCTGCAACTTTTGATAACGTTTTACCCTGGACTTTAGAATATACACAAAGATGATTCCAGTGGACACAGGCTTCCCTAGTAAGTTATAATGATCCATTTGCATGTGTAGTGATGAAGACAGAAAATTACTGTTTCACACATGAAGGAAGTGAGGCAACGGGCAGTCAGATGATTTAATCTGAGCTACCTCATGGATCTTGGAAGATACTGCTCTTTAATTTTATTTTAAATCTTAGCTAAACTTTTCAAACCTTCTAAACTTTAGCTGCAAAATCTATTGTAAAGTCACATGAATATATAATTCCTTAAACTGACACATTCACTGAATTATGCATTTTTACTTATCTTTTTATCTTGTGGTAAAAATGAAATCAAATGTTGTTTTTCAAACAGCCTCCAAGATTTTATAATAAAATCAATCATAGTGCAAGTGAAGCTCAATGTAGTGTATCATTTGGGTTATCTAGTAAGTACAAAACCTCACAGCAACTTTACAGCTGACTACTGCAGGTCAAATCCCAGGTAGCCTCTGTGAAGTCCTTTTAAATCAACATGTCTTTTGGAGACACGGATCACAAGAGAATCTCCTGAGCAGGTCTTTTTATGGTAGTTGTCTTTCGTGATTTGGAAGTCAATAATAACATAAAAATCCATATATTCTCAGTAGTAGCATAGTAAGTAACTGTGGACATTGCCCTTGGCAAGGGGTTGTTTTGGGCTCGCGTGTTCCATGGCGTAACCTCCAGCTGCTCTATGGACAAGTTACCAGTTGTACATCCAAGTATTGGAAAGGGTTCGTCGTGCATTTTCCAAGTAGCCTACAAATCCGGTTTGTCTTTTATAATCAGTGAAATTCCACGAAGAGGTTATACAAACAGAAAGCCATCCTCACATGGGGCACAGCTCTGTTTTAAAAACAGCATAGAAAAAATATAGTAGATATAAATAGCAGGAAATGGAAAGAGGATTACCAGGAAATCCTGAAAGAAGGACCTAGTTTGTTTTAATGGCTCCCAAGCATTTTTCTTTTCAGAGAAATGCTTGTGAATTCATGTCTTTTAATATACTTGGAAGTAGGAGACAAAACAATATTACAAGTATTTACATAGGAAATGTCAAGGTAGATACACTGACAGCTAAAGAAGAAAAGCTGTTTTATGAGCAGGTCTACCAAAGAGAGCTGCTAAAGGTGCCCAGTTCCTCCTGAACTGGGTGAGCCGAACTGAGATGTTACAGAAGTCAGGCCCTTCCACCAAAGAAAAGTGAACACAGACGCAGGCAGAAGGCATCAGTAGATGGCAGCGATGTTCCATTTAAACGCCCACATCCCACAGCTCTGGGATAGAATTCCCCACAACACTAAAGTGTTTTTTGCTAACTCAAGCTCACTCGATTGAACTACATTCCTATATAATAAACACATAGCTTGGACTTGTGTTTATACTGCAGTCACTTGGCTAAGCCTTGCTAGTGTCAGAGTAAGTAGCTGCGATGCTTACAGCAATATCTCTGCACCCAGTTCACCCCCTTTCCAGTCTGCTGTCCTGTTTTATTGCAGACTCATTTCCATCATCTCCTCGGCTTGCTGGTTGACAGCCAGCTTAGGTGTCAGCTGAGCCAGGATTTTTTTTTCTGCCTTCTAGTTACAGGTTTCATGCTATCATGGTTTTCTTTTACAACAGTGAGTGCTCACTGACTCAGAGACTGTAGAGACTAACAGAAAAGTAGAGATTTTCCCAAGTGAAATTCCAGGGTAATAAAAAGGCTCTATGAGTCAATGTCTTAGGAAAAACATTTAGTGTCTCAAGGTTCATGGTAAGATTGCAAAAAAGGCAAGAGTGGAAATAAAAACAAAGGTGAAAGTTTGGGAAAAGGGAAGATAAAGGAAGTTAAAGCAGTGAACACAAAAGGGAAAAGACTCAGTCGCATGGGGAAAGTGAAGTTAGTAAAAAGAAAAGGCAGTTAGCGAGGAGACTGTCTGGGAGGACAGAAAGAGCAAAAGGAACTAAGGAGGTAGAAAGACATTGGAAGGGAAGAAGAAAGACAGGGTGATTTAGAAAGAAGTGTGAGACTTGTCATGTGAAAAAGAAGTATGAGCAAAGGGCATGTTTTTACCCCACTCGGTCTGTTGTTTCACACACAGGGGATTCAAGGTCAGTCCTGTACATCTGTAACTGCTCCATTGGTTTTACCGTTTGGAGGGAGCAGGCCATCACTTGAGAGGTGAAGTTGTCCCATTATTACTGTTACATGATCAGCTGCCTTCCTGCAGAACCACCACCAGTCTCGATTTACTTGCTTCTTACTACTTGAGTACTGCTTTACACCTCGTCTCATTCTAGGTGTATCTTTAAATAAATAAACAAACTTGGTAGCTGGTACCCTGTTAATGAAATAGTGCCCTCTCCATATTGAGCATAAGGGATACCTCTAACTATCTGTCATGATATACTTAGGCTAACTTTCATTTTGCAAAAGATTTAACTGTTAAGAGCATTTGCTTATTTTAATAACCATACCTAGTTGCTTAGGAGAGTTCTCTTCTATGGCTCATGCAAACAGGATTAGTTTGTGTGCTTTAAAGATCTTATTTGCAATTTTGTATCCACAGGTTTCTTTATATGACGCCTCGACCCATAACTTGCTTTTTCAAACTATTTTCCTGCTTATTAATGAAAATTTTACAGTGTCTCCAATTTCTCTTTTTTGTCCTATAGTTAGATAAGAAGGTCTTAAAATATGGATGAAATTTAGCATCCACTTTAAAATCCAATAGGCATCAAGTAAACTCAATAGGCACAATCACCTACAATCCTTTTCTCCCTTCCCCCTTGCTGGAACATTGATGGTGATAAAACATTAAAAGCAAATTGGACAAAATCTTTTTCATTGTACCTGTACTTTAGATTTCATTTCTGTAAATCAGAACACATCCAGGATAATTGCCCTTTTTTGACTTGCATCTTTTTTTTTATTGCTAGCATGAGCAAATATTTCTGTTGTGTCTATCATATGCTATTTGACACTCATCAAAAAAACGCATTTATATTTGGAATTATAAAAACAGCAAATTCTTGGATGTTAAAATTATAATTTGGTTAAGAATAGAAGTCAATGGCTAATGACTGTAAAAGCATATAACGAGGAAAGGGTTGTTATTTCAATAATTGTACATTTAAGTGCTTCTTAAAATTTCTGCCACAAAAAAAAAAATTAGTGTGGAAGCAAGGCCATGTTTGGTGCTAAAAATCTTAGTAACACAGCAGCAAAAAAAAAAACAGTTGAGTAAGGCAAGTGTAGTTTGAAAAACAAATGGAATATTATTTTGGATTAAAAGAAAAAAAAACTGTCTTTTGAATGACCATCTCCTAATCAAACACCCAGACTGAAGAGCTCCTGAATGTATGATTGTTCACTTCAAGGAGCTAATACATTAATAAAAAATGCTTTTCCTGTGTATTAAAAAAATAGACAATGCACCTATTCTTCCATATTAATCACTGAGAGTCTTTTTTTTTTTTCTATTAAGGGCCAAACCTTATAGACAAATCAATAAGGGAAAAAAGAAAGCCGTGCTGAGTACGGGATGGACAAGGTATTAATAATGAAACAAGAGGGTCACGCTAAGTGAAATAGCGTGCGCCTTCCTCCTCCTTTCAGTGGCGACTTCCTCCCGCGCTTGACAAAGGGGCTATTCCAGGGAGCAGCACAGAGGCGCATTGTTCCTGCTTCCTGCGGGGTGCTGCAACTGCAGCCATGGAGGGCTGAATGGATTAACACTGCTTCTGTCTTTTGTGGAAAACTGCATTATTTAGAAAAACACCGAATGGAGCAAGAAACAATAGCCTACTGTAAATGGCCGATTAGCAAATATTAACTTTTGCCTGCAAATTGGTCTTTAGTTTGCTCTCATCTTCCCACCCCATTTGTTATCAGGAGAAGCAAATGCCAGGCATATCTCTTTGGAAAAGAGGACTGATCCACGCAAAAGCAAACAGGGCTACTGAAGGTACTGCAGTGACTAATCTTCCTTAATTAGTCCAGAATTGATCCTCTGTCTACAGAGGTCACGGGAAAACAGTGATACAGGAACAGGCTCAGTGCCAACAAGATGATTGGTCTTAACGAGATGAATTTTAATGGGATGGCCTTATTGATAATACAAATAAACATAATTATAAATATGTAGAGCACTGTTTTTCCTTCACGCTTCCCCTGGATCTACTCACTACAGTTCCCCCAACACAAGGAAAATCTAGTAATCGTTAGGATTTCGCTGTACTTTTGTTCAGACACAGACTGAAGAACTCTACTCCATTTCCTCTCCAAATCCATTTAGAAATTCCCAGTGATTCATTCTTGGCCTGCAACCAATGCACTGGTCTTAAAAAAAAAAAAAAAAAAAAAAAGTTTTAGCATTTACAAAACTTAAGGTCTCTTTGCATTGACTGCAAAGACTACTACACCAAATTAACATTCCTTTGCAGGATACACTAGTTATTTAGATTAGTTTGCTCTTCCACGAAGAAATATTTGTTAAATATTGAAAGCCAAAGCGCCCATGAAAGATAAGCTGCAGGTGAATACAGAAATACAATATATTTAATCAAAATACAGGGACCAAGTAGGCTACTAAGTACAAGCCAGGTACTGCAGAAAGTGGCCATAAATCCTTTGGCCGACTTGAGGCTATTCAGGAATATGAAGGGGAAAGTTTAAGCAGGAAGAAAAGTAGAAATCAGGGGTTAATGAGTATTAAATCCTGACAGCACTTTGGGCTCTGGGCAAACACACAAAGCCACTCGCTTGCCCCTATAAGGCCTGGCAGTCTAGTTAAGACCAGAATATCATAAGGAAAAACATAAACTAAAAAAAAAAACACGGAGCAACTGGAGCAGTCCTAAAGTACATGGCAAAATTCCCCGCGGCTCTCCGGAGCCATTACACATGACTTAGTTTTACGCCAGCACGGGTTTATGTAGGTTGAACTAACATCTGCTAGTAAAAACGCGCACTAAAACTCCGGGCAAGCCGGGGCCGGTTCCGCCCCGGGACCCGAACCGGCACCGCTCGGTAGCGCCGCGCCGGGCTGTGCCCGCCTCGTGGGCACAGAGCGAGGCGGGACACGGCGGGGAAGGGAAGGAGCCGCCGCTGAGGCGAGGGGCACCCTCTGCCCCCGCCGCCAACCGTCGGCGCGGCCGTTACCACAGGCGCGAACCGCCCCCAACCGCCGCCTCCGGCCCCAACCGCCGCCCGGCGCGTTGCGGGGATCCGCTCCCCGCTCCCCAGCGGAAGGGAGACCCCCCTCGCGAGGAACCCCCCGCGCGGCTCCGCGCCGCGCCCCGCCGCCCCCGAGCGCTCCCCGCAGAGGCGGCGCCCGACCCCAGAGCGGCCCCGCGGGCCCCAGGGGCGGTGGCGCCGCGGGTGCCGCCCGGGGGCGGTCAGGGGGAGGAGCCGGCCCCGCGGGCCGCCCCTGCCCCGGCCGCGAGGAGCTTCGCAGCTGCCGCTCGCTGAACCGGGCACGCGTGAGAGCCACCAGCAGTGGCGCCTGCCGCCGCCCGCAGCTCGGCGCGACAGGGGACGCCGCCAGCACCGGCACCAGGACCGCGCTCTCCAGGTGGCCGCGGCAGGTGACGCGGCGGCGCGAAGGCAGCGGCGCGCGATGGTGCCGGGCTCCCAGGGAGGCTGCGCTCGCCCCGCCGCCGCCGGCAGCCTCCCCTGAGCGGGGGCCGCTCCGCCGCTTCTCGGCTCGCGCAGCCGGGCCGGAGCGCCGGGCGGGCGGCGCTCCATGGCATCCGCCTGAGCGCGGCCGCGGCAGCAGCGCCCGCCGCGATGAGCGACGGCAGCGAGGGGGTCATCAGCCTGCCCGTGCCCGGCCCCCCGGGCGACGGCGGCCCCTGCGACGAGGCGCCCGGCCGACGGGCGCAAGGGGCCGACGGCGGCGCCCGCAGCCTCCTGCCCGACTTGGCCGCGCCGCCGGCCGGCAGCCTGTGGGGCGAGGAGGGCGGCGCGGCGCGGGCCAAGGGCGGCGGCAGGAGGACCGCGGTCACCTACGTGATCAACGAGGCGAGCCAGGGGCCGCTCGTGGCGGCGGAGAGCGGCGCCCTGCAGAGCCTGCGGGAGGCGTGCGAGGCGGTGGGCGCCGCGCTGGAGACGCTCCACTTCGGCAAGCTGGACTTCGGCGAGACGGCCGTGCTGGACCGCTTCTACAACGCAGGTGAGCGCCGCCGCGGCGGCTGCCGGCCGCTCCTGCCCCGCGAGGCCCCTGCCCGGCCCGGCGCGGCCGCCCGCGTGCCTGGGAGGCTGCTCTCTCGCTTCAGCTCCTTCCCCCCTTGCCCGCTTCTCTCTACTCTCTCCCGCCACTGATGTGTTTTGGGGAACAAACTCCGCGTCAGCAAGTGTGCTGGGAATCAGCAGCTGTCGAGGATGCAGAACTTGTGATTCTTTTTTCTTTGTTTTTAAACCTGCGCTCAAACCTCGACGTGACCGTTTCCTCCCGGTCACCATACCAAAGCATGCAGGGAGAGGACAGGCTTTGGCCAAAGCGCAGAACTGCGGTTGGAGTCGCTTACCGCTGCAGGGGCTTAGCAGCGTAATTGGGATGCTCTTTATATTGTTTGTGCTTCAAATATCAGCTGCATGAAAGGTTTATGGTGGATGGAGTGGAACTGAGTGCCTTGATGCAGTCGGCTGGCAGGAGCGTCCCCGTGCTGTATCCTCTCGCCCCAGGTTGCCCGCTTTGAGACTATGAAACTTGCAGCTCCTTGCCTGAAAGCTGTGGTGACCCTAGGTTGTCTGTTATGTTTTAGCTCGCCCTATTTCTTTTTAAATAATAGCCAAAAGCTTCCTACTGTTTCACTTCTTTTTCTTATTGCATGGAGGATAAAAACGGCTGCTTAGTAGATTCTTTAAGAACTCTAGTATTGAATGGATGCCTTTTTGCCTTAAACAGAAGCAGCAGTTTGACCCAGAATTTTAAGCCTAGTATGTGTGTGTTTTTGTGTGCATAATACACTGACAAATGGGTGCTTTGAAAATTTTGTCTAATACAGTAGTTTCCTCCACTCCCGGAGGAGATGGGGGGGAGGGTGGAAAAAAAAAAAAGCTTCTTCTGGCTGGATTGTAGGCCCTTTCCAGGAAAGGTTCTTCAGCATGAACATGTATATGCATGTCACTTGTTAGAAACCCAAAAGCTTTTCCTCATGGAGCACTGCTTTCACTCCGGCGGATGGTTTTGGAGCACCTTGTACCTCTTACAGTGCTGTGCCCTGAGAGTTTTCAGGAGGCAGAGAAGCTGTGCTAGCAGAGGGAAGCAGGAATGAGTAGGACTTCCATATGGATCTTGCACTTTCCCCACAGGGAGTAGAGACCAGATTTTTAAAATCCTGACACCTGTTAGTGGTTGGGCAGTTAAAACATGAGGCTCTTGTTTTGTTTCATTGTGGAAGCTCTATCAAAATACTCAGAGTTGGTTCATTTGTGATTTTTGTTTCTTTGTGTGTTTGTGTGTGTGCTCTTAGTTTTTGCACATGGGATGGGTCTCAGTAGTTCAGAGGCTTTTCTTGTAACAGGACATTTGGCTTGAAAGGGGGCCCCTTCAATCCTGCCAGTAGGCGTCTGGCATATAACTCTACATAACTGCACACTTATGTAATATAACATTGCTTATTTCAATGGTTTTTGAGCAAGCTGTTTAAGTGTGAAAGCCTTGCCTTTTCTTTCAATACTCTTTGGTTATGGCAACTTAATCAGAGTGTTGTAAAACAGGGGAAAATGCCTTGCCATTCTGCTTTAGTAGCAAAGACCATAAATAAGCAAAAAAACTGAGAGAAACATCCAGCTCCTGGGCTGAAAAGAACAGGACATAAGAACAAATTTGTGTCTGCTTCCAGTATGCTATGTACAGTCTGATCTGAGGAGTCATGAACCTGCAGCTTTCCAAAAGCAGTTTTGTGCTGTTGACTTTGAGGTTAGAACTTGGGTCTAGAAAAATCTGAATATTTTCATACCTTTTCCTTATTTCTGTCATACTTTATTCACAGTGTGCATTTTTAAGAACTGTTTTTCTTCCCAGAAACTTTAAGCTAGTAAAAGACAAGTATCAGTTTAGGGACAAGACATCATTACGACGTTGAGGCATGTCAGCTGAAGAATGCAAATACATGGCAAGGTGCAAATCTTGCATATTTGCATATTCCACATATTGTCACATGTCTTGCTATGTGCTTTTAGTGATTGAAGATAGCGGTATTACAAATAAAGAATCTCAGCCTACAACTTTATTTATGTAAAACGTCGTGCATGGAAACAGTACAGCATGAGCGAGCATCAAGTAAGGATTCAGTGTTGCAAATACTTTCAAACAAATAATTCTTATTCAAGTCTAGTGGTCCTAAAACATTAAGTAATGACTGCATAGAGGTTTGGCAATTCAAGCTTTTAATTTAGAATTAAATAATAAACTGTAAAACCTCTTAAGTCTTGTAACGTATGCAAGTCAACTGTGATGGAATGGCAGTAGATCTTGTATGATATATCTGTTCATCATCAGCCTCTCCTCTTTTAAATATCTTGTTCTGCTTTATATAACAAAGTCTGAACTCTCAATGATCTTGGATATAGATTTGCTTCATGCCTTTCACTAGTTCAAAGAAAATTTCAAGAAGTATTAAATAAACTCTAATCTTGGATGTAAATACTCTTCATCCGCTCTAATGTAGATTAGCCTATTAATAATCTTGTTCTGCCAGCTTCAGTCAACTGATGGTCCTTAAATGCTGAGACATAATTAGCAGTGCCTATGATTAGTGAGTAGGTTTTAGTTGAGTGTAGCTGAACCATTTCAACAGCAAATGGCTAAGAATTGGCTGGTTCTAGTGTCAGTGTTTAAACAAACACATGGTTTATTTTTTTTTTCTTTAATTGATTCTTATGAAGCAGGTGTTAAATCAGTCCTAATAAGTACTGGAAAAAATATCTGAGAAAAACAGGCACTTCAACAATTCTTGTATTTTCCTTCCCTTGGATACCAGGGTGAGAACAGAAAATATAGACTGGTTTCTTTCAAATGGCAATGTCTTTGAAACTGACCTGCTGTCTCAGGGGCTTATCTTATCCATAAAGAGAATATTTAGATTAGGTGTTTTTTTTTTTTTTTCTCCTCAGTTGTATTGAGCTGATGTGGTTGCATTACAAGTCTCTGTCTTCAGCTTCACTTCCAAAAGGGTCAGAAATATTTCAAGACTCAAGTAGGTAAAGTCATGCAAACAAATAGTAAGGCAGAGAAACCTATCGATAGAAGACTGTAAGTAGTAACTTTTAGAACACCATATGACTATAACCATTATTATTTGTAGTTCTAGTGCATTTTCGGCATGAAAATGACCTGTTGTTCATGTTTTGTTAATTCTTCTTCTTCTTCTTCTTCTTCTTCTTCTTCTTCTTTTTTTTTTTTAAATGCTCAGTTCCTTCTGAAAACTGATCCATGAAGGATTACAGGCCAGTCAGTTTGATTCATGTAAGCAACTCACTATGCCTTTTGCATCATCCTTTTTTTTTTTTTTTTTTTTTTTAGGACATAAAAATTAACCTCACTTGCCCTTTCTGCAGATTTCTAGATTGTCACTTTTTATTATACAGAAACAAATGCATCATGTGGGCTAACTGAACAGCAACCAAAAAAAAAAATAGGAATCATAAAGGAAAAATAAATATAAACTGATGATCTGGGTTACCAGATCTCTTCCTTTAATCCCCTTATGAGGGAAACGCTCAAAGTCAATGTACATTCTTTACACAGGATTTTAGGATTATGCCCAATTTTGCCTAGATGCTTGAACTAATGTCTTGTTTGACTTGAAATTTGTCTTTTTTATTATTTATTCTAAAGCACAGGGTGAATTAGGGCCAAATAAGTGATGTATAGGTGTCAGCACCAAGCGAATTAATGTTGAGAGGTTTCTGGAATAATCTGTATAGCACAGTAGTCTAAAGGTGAAAATTGTGCTCGCTCTTCTTAAAGAGATTGGAAATCTCATGTTTGAATATAGTTTAGAGGAGTTGCATAGATATCTTAAGAGCAGTGTGTCTTATTCTGGAGTACCTTGCCTTTTTTTTTTTTCCCCACTTGTTGTGGCCACTTTTAGTTGATGGATAGAGATGGTATTTTGTTAGCATTGTTAGGTCCCATCTCCTTGTCTGCCTTGCAAGACTAACCTATAAAACATTCTCACTCTGCTTAGTAAAATTAAGTTTCTTGTAAGAATGGCAATTCTGTGTGAGTTAAAGCACAACATATCAAGCTTCCTGCAGACTGTACAATCTCACAGAGGAACCGATGGAAGATAAGAAGGATCACAAAGTCAGTGATTGAAGAGGATCTGGCATTTCAGATCTGTGCACTCACTTGTTTAAGCTTGTTCTAAAGGTAAACATTTTGATTGATGTTCTTGTCACAGAAATATCTCCTTGCAACTTTATTTGTTGTTCTGTATTAGGAAATTTCTTTACTTCAACTTATTACCCTCATATTTCATGACTCAGTGGCCCTTGCAATATTGTTTTGTACTAACAGTGTTGAGTGAGGCTATTGAGATAACTCCCCACAGTGTCAATGATTAAATAAAATAGAGTTCATTGAATAACAGGTAATGGGTTTAGCTTCAGATCGCTGTTTCTGGAATTCAGTGTAATTGTTTTTGGAATCTGTGTAAATTTGGGCTGGCAAGTTGGTGCCAGCTCTCTGGGCTTAAGAATGCAAGGGAACTTACTGCAATGTACCTGGAGAATCTTGGCCCCAAAAGGCTAATCTTCAGAGAGCCAAGGCATTCACTTGTGTAAACACGAATTTTGCTTGGATGATGTTCTGCGTCCAAATTATTTTGTGCATACTTCGTAGAACTTGTGTGGATTGTGGTTTAAGCACTTACCAGCACACATACATGAAGTAAAGCAGCACCTGAGCCCATCTGTACTCCTGGGGTTTCTTTTTATTTATTCTGAGAGATGTTAAGTTTAAAGAATCCTTTATTTCACACTTTAAACACCTTAAGATTTCAACAAAATGGTTCTGTTTCTTTAAGAGATTTATGCCTTAATAGAAGTTTCCTGGAAGTCTGTGATTGTGACACAGCAGTGCAAACTCTCCCCTTATAGTACAAGGAAGTGATTTAAAAGAAAAAAATTAAAAAGTGTTCTTGATTTCAAGAAGTTGATTTATTTGTTTTCCCTGGTGTTAGCTGTTTGTAGTACCAGAGGGAGAGTGAGTGAGTGCTATTCCATTCCACTCTGACTCTTTTCCAAAACAATTGGTTTCTTCACTAATTTATTCTCTGTGCTTCATATTATTATTATTATTATTATTATTATTAAAATTTCACCAATAGAGGTTTTGTCAGACACTTGAAACAGTGCACGCTCTCTCTGCGATGAGGCAGCACTTGAATCCATCACGTTTCATAAGATTTGGACACTTCCTCTCTTCTTCCCCCCATGTCTGCTGCTGAAGTACTGTATTCTTTTTATAGAGGCCTGCCTAGACAGTCACCGCACAAATGGTAGTTTTTGTTACAAAGCAGGAGAAGTTCTCCTGGTGTGTTACCCTTGTCCGGTTTCAGAGTCATGGACAGCTACTTTAAAACAAACAAACTGAGTAGCAGTGTCAGTGGAACTCATGTTCAAAGAGGTTTGGTTTTTTGTTTAGCACTGCAAACTTCTTAACCGGATCCCAATAGTGATACTCTAGGCATAACTTCCAGTAGACTACCTGCCAGCAGCTGCGTGGAAGACCAGTATCCCATTTAGTTTATCTCTGATCTAGGAGGAGCTCAGTAGAAGTGTGAAGCTTATGTTTGCTGTGGGACCTGGATGCTCTTTGCAAGTGACTTCTCCTCGTTTTGTAGCTTTGCTGCTCAGCAAGACCTTCCTCCTTGCTCTTCCCAGGCACCCGTGCTCTCAGAGCCTCTGCAGGGATGCTCTGGGCACAAAGCCCTGTGGCTGGCGTGAATCTCCAGCTGATGCTCTAATGCAGACAGTGTTAGGATATGCTCTTGCAGTGCTGATTTATTAAATCTCCCAATGGCATCGATGAGATATTTGGGTAAGTGCAACGGTGTAAACAGTGCTCTGCACCGCATATGAAAACAGCTATATGAGAGGGCAGCAGGAAAATATATTCTCCAATGGGTGGGGGAAGAAAGCCTGGATGAAGCTAGATAAACGCTTCTTGAGAGCAACACAGAAGGAAGCCCTTGACTGCTTTATTTTCTGCTGTTTGCATTTCTGTAGCTCTGAACAGGATGTGTCATACAGAAATGACTCCTGAATTTACCACAGCCATTACTTCTCTTTTTAGTCACTTTCTAAAGTAAAGCAGCACAATACAGAGCTGCATATGTGTAACAAGTGGCAGCAGAGTGAAACAATTTGTTACAGATGTTTAAAGGATCAGGCAAGAAATAGAAAAAGCCAAATGTGTGATTTAGCATTATTACCTTCTGCAGTGTATTTTCTAATCTGTTACTCTGTTAAACAAAATAGAATTAAGCTAGTGAAAGTTTCAAATTTACACCAGGTTGTTTTCTTCTGTTTCACGGTGGAGAAGAGCTCACTTTTAAGAGTATTCTACTTAAAAGTTATTCCTTTCATCTCTAGCTCTTTGGAAAGCTGCAGTTTTTGTTTAAGAAGTGCTGTATTTTCATACATAGGTCATCTGCAAATTATATTTGTGAAGTGTAACTAAAAAAACTCCGCAGCTCAGTTTCAATGTGGGCTTTGCATGCATGTGGTTAGTAAAAAGGAAGCCCTTGCTGGGATCCTCTTCTTTCATAACAGCCCCCTGCTTCAGATTCCCCACAACATCTACTGCTTGCAGTAGTTATCTCCTCCTAAGTTTGTGTGGCTCATATTCATATGCACCAATATATTCAGAAATACAACATTTGCTTGAATGAGGTACATGTAAGAAGCACTGAGCGAAGTCATCTTTCATGGAAGAGCATGTGGGACAGAGGGCAGTTGGGACTTTTTTTTTCAATTGTAGGTAAATATCTGTAAAAAAAATTCCATTCCAACAGAAAATAAACCCTCAGACTGAGCTTTACATAACATAAGCGCAGGCTGCTTGTTTTTATTGTGTGCTATTTTTTTGTCTCTGAAAACTAAGTTTGTATCTTGACTGGGGCAAATGTAATCAAGAAAATGATTATGGAGTACTGCTAATGAGACCAGCAACAGTGGCATGCTGCACTTGAATGCTGCTTTAAATTGTGTCTGCCATTGTAAATAACCTTTAAGATGCACTTAAATGCAGCTAGATGTTGACTGCATCTTAAAGATTTCCCACAGACTGTGTCATTTGAAATCAGTGGGAATCAGCACTCTTGCAAATCCCATAAGAAACATTTATTTTGATTTAGCAATTGCATACCCTTGTGAAAACCTGGCTCTGCATTTCTCCCTTTATTATAATAAAGTGAATGAGATGCTCTGGGGCTTTCTTGCTGATGGCATCAGTGGATGTCTCTTGCTGAGAGTGTGGCTTTTTGCTAAGTTAGCAGCTGGCACTTGCAGTGGTGAGTACAGCTTTTCAGTGGTGTCCTCACAGAGGAGTTATCCAAAGTGGCTGGCAGGATTTGTCTGCTTCTCTTCCCCTTTTTGCAATCAGCACTGGATGCAGGTATGAGGTGTCCAGTGCATACTTTGTGGCTCACCAGGGACTATAGACTGAGACCTGTAGTGTGAAAATGCAGGATAAGTGATTGTCACGAGTTTAAAGTCCTACAACAGCCTCCCTTGACTTCTCATTTTTCCAACAGGAGAAGCAAGTCCTGCGATTTGCAGGAGTAACGAGTCTCGGAAAGCCCTGAGGCAGGAACAAAGGACAGAAATACCCATGAGACTGTAGGAACTCACTTATGATTCTGAAGTGCAGCCCCACATGCCTGGGATAAATTTATCCAGTTACGTAGACACAGCAGCCAAGTGCCTCATTTAACTCCACCATAGAGGCACACCCACTGATTAAAGTGCCTGCTTCCTCTGCTCCACCTTCGAGATGGTTTTTACAGGTGCATGCACTATTAAAAGCATGGTGGTGCTGTTCTTTCCCTGTGGAGAAATAGCAGTGAGGGGAGGCAAGCCGAGGCTAGAAGCCTGGCTTTATTTCACGTCTCCCTGGTTTATTGCCACCTTTCAAGGCCGTGCCTGAGGTAAGGCTGCTCAGACTTCTAGCATGAACTTTGCAGGTGATCTGTGTGCAGAGGCCTTGAGCTCAGCGAAGGTGCATGTGTGCTGGTGTGGTGTTCGCTCTGCTCCCAGCTGCTGGCTACGGCACAGCGTGCAGGTCCCAGTCAGGCTTTTGGGATGTGCAGCGCCCTTCCTCGCTCGCTCCAAGCAGGCCGAGTGACTGTTGCAACATGGAGCGTTTGGGCAGATGGGCAGAAGCCGGTCACTTCCTGAACACAATCTTTTCTTCCAGGTCACAGCAGGAAGGGGAAAGTCTTTGCCAGATAGTTGGTGTGAAGAGCTGGGAATCCTTCCCAGGCTCCTTAGGAGCGGAGTTTGGTTGGGTCCAAACACCATCAGAATCCCAGGAACATGCTATTGAGAAAGATGGGTAATACTGAGTTGATCGTGTTCCCTAGAAATTAAGAGGCTGTTACCTGTGCAAATGAGCTAAAATATATTTTCTTTTATTATTTCTTCCCTTGAGGTCAGTTTTATTGTTTTGCTTTCTGTAGAGGTTGACTGCACTGGTACTTCCTATAATAATAAGTGTTCTTAATTTGATACTTAGAGACCTGCAACGTGTATTTGCGTGGTTTTGCAATTTACTGAAAACATTTCCAAGCAAAGTACTACAAAAGCTGTTTTCTTCAGCTTATGGTGAGAAGCTTATTTCAAGAGTTAAACTTCCCCAATTAATTAATTCCATATACTATTATGTTTCAAGATTGTTGTCTTGCAGTGAAAGTCAGGCCATGCTACCTTCCACAGCTGCTTTTTGAGTGCATAGTGGGACAGAACTTTTTTGCTTTTAAATTGTATAGCTCAAAAGCTTAGTGCTTCTCATCTCATTATATTTCTGGCTGAGCATATTTTGCCCCTCTTGGCGCCTTTATGGATTGTCACTACAGTTGGAGATTTTCCTGATTTATTAGCTAGGAATAACAACTGTGGGCAAAGTGAACACGGTGCATAGGAGGCAACATGATGAAAGACTGCAGGGCATAGAGAAAAGTGGAGCTTCTGAAATATCCTGTTCAACTGCAGGATTCGACAATCCGGTACCTGCTGCTCAAAGCAGGAAGCTTCTTTGGCATTCCATGGGTGTGTGCAGAGCATGGTCCCTAGCACTGCAGCCCTAAAGGGAAAAGGAAGGGAGAAGGCAGTCTTTCCAGGCATTACCCGTCTCCGGAGCGCAGGCTCACGTGGCCCGTGCTGTCTTGCGTGAGGAAACGCTGGGATACCGCGGCGCTGTCTGCTTCTGGA
This sequence comes from Tinamus guttatus, assembly GCF_059628265.1. Lineage (NCBI taxonomy): Eukaryota > Metazoa > Chordata > Aves > Tinamiformes > Tinamidae > Tinamus > Tinamus guttatus. Next base: position 111,980 of record NW_028288870.1, on the reverse strand, counting down.
GTGTCCTGCCTTCTGCCCTGGGTCTCTCTCACAGAGAGCAGAGCGCTGTCTGCTTTGCCCCGTGCCATGCAGTCTCGCCGAGCAAGGGCAGCTGGCCATAGCATCACTTACCGTGGTCACCAAAAACCTTCTGCAGGGGTGAAGTCTGGAGCTGCCACAGAAGAGCCCTTCCTGGCCCCCTTGGCACAAGGCGGGGAGCCCTCCAGCCTGGCCACAAGCTCACGGCAGCTGCTGTAGCCCAGGCCCATGTGGGCAGCGTTCTCCAGGGGCCAGCTCGTGTGATGCTGCCCTGCTGCATCCAAAAGGTGGGGCAGGACCTGCCGCAGGGCGTGCAAGGCCCTCCTTCTCCTCTGGTGGGAGGCAGTTTCAGTGCCCCGTAGGCTGGATTTAGCTGCTGCTCGGACAGCTCATGCTGACACTTCACTCTGCACCGCTGTCTCTGAGATGCAATAACAGAAGGTCTTGTAGCTTTAACTTGGTTGACGTATCTCAGTGGATACTTAATTGGGAGCATTTTGTGGTTTTGAAGAAAAGGAAGAAATTATGAAAAATATGTTTATAAAAAATGTTCTGCAAAAGAAACGAGCAAACAGGATTGTTGGCAGGAATCCGTATCATCTGAATCCATGAGATTCCATTTCCAGCTGATGCAAGAGGGACAAAATGCAATAATAGCACTAGGGAAATGGACTAAAACTAAAGGAAGAGCTTCTGTTGCGAACCCTGCCAGATGGGTGTGTGACTGGAAAACTTCCCGTCCTTTTTGTTGTTTAACTGCTCACATTTTGGGGTTGTTTTCTGCTACATCCCTTAAGTGTCCTTGTTTTGAATGATCAGTGGGTTGGCAACCTGATAATTTTGTCTCTTTCATCTTGTCCTCAGTACTTTAAGGAGAGCTGCCTACCAGGAAACTTTCACCAGAGACTTCCCAAGCCTGCTGGCTGGTGGATTTCAGTCTATGTGGACTGCCTAGAAACTGGCAGGTGCCAGTCTTCAGGATTCAAATCTGTTCATAAGAAACTAGTTATTCAGTGGATATGGTGACTTGAAACTGTTGGTTGAGAACTACTATTGTAGGTGCTTCTGTGAGTACAGTTACAGTAAAGCTGTACCAGGCTCCAACACTAAAAGGCCTAGTGGGCACAACCTGTTTTGGCAAGAATCTGTGGTGCTGTTTAAAAAAATAAGTACTAGTAAGATGACTGTCGCAGCAATATGCTTATTAATATCAGATAAGAGAATCATCCTTCAGCAAAAATATCCAGACGTGTCTATAGTTTCAATGACTAGAAGGAAAAGAAGGTGGTATGGCTTAATCTTGTGTGTAGTTCTTACTAGAGAAGACTGCTAGCACCATCGAAGAATATTATGCATCTGTGAGGTGCTATCCTATGACAGATTAAGTAGGGAGAAAAACATGCCAACGTAGCTCTTTCTTGTCACTTGCCAGCTTTCAGCGTTCACGTAGTTTCACTGTAAGGCAGGTCAGGCAGCTGACCAGTGATAATTATGTATGTATATATGTATTTTTTAATTTCTTGTTTAGCTTTCAGCTGAGTAAGTTCCCTCAGCTGACTGAATGTGTTTCAGCATGAGTTCCAGAGGCCAGACTGGGAGTGGGACTGCAGCAACGAGTTTAGGTTGCCTGAAGGTGTGGTTTCATCGTTTTCTTGTCTAGCTGTGCATTGCTTCATACCCTTTCCTCTCCCAGTAAGCGTGGGTAAGGAGTGTATGTCGTGTTGGCTGTGCCAGCTGGTTGTGCTTTCAACTTGCTGTTTTTTTCAGAAACTTTCTGTTTTCCTGTGAACTTCAAAATATGACTTGAATTTTGCTCTGGACTGGAACAGAAACTTCAGGACATCCCAGCAGCTGGAAGTTCAAAGATTCAGGATCTCAGCTGGCAGAGTGGAGAGTGAATCTGCAGCTACCAGGGCTCTGCTGTGCATGCTGTTAAATGCCTAGAACAGTTCAGGCCTTAGTTTTAGTGCATTCTTAATACTTGATCCCAAATGATTGCTTGTAGTTTGGGAGCATTCCCGGTAGGCAATTTGAAGGGCTCACCCGAGGGCAGGAGAGCGCAGTACAGACGTGGGCCTTTCTGTGCAGCTTGGTCCTCATGCCACAGAGTGCTGTGGGGCACGTGTAACCCTTTAGCGTTCGTTCATGGCTTCCTAGCTTGGGCCCAGCAGGTGTGCCCGCTGAAAAATCATTTGGAAGTTTGTGTTGGCAGTGGAGTTTCTGGGCTGTGTGTATCCCAAGAAGGTGGGTTAAAGCTATCGTGTCTGTCGGGGCACAGCCCTGGGGACTGCCTTGTTAGCTCGGCTTCCAAATTCAGGGTACTTTTCTCTTACACCTAAGTGTAATGAATGGCGTGTGTAGTGAAGTAATGAAGTGTAATGAATGGCGTGTGTAGTTATCAATAATCTGCTAATATGCTCTGCTCTTAGGGGAAGAAAAATTTAAAACTTCCAAAATAGTAAATAGAGGACTAGGTATCCAGTACAGCACTTGAGTAGCATTTCCAGTACAGATCACAAATTTGTCTCTACATGTGACATGGAAAAGTTCATGACTGATACAAACATACAACACTTTTTTACATTGTAAGTGCAACATGTCCAAATGTTCGTAAAGTCCAACTAGAAGGAATAACTGAGAGAGTGCTTCTCTATTCTGATTTTGATGAAAGATCAAATTTTTCAGTGATGGATTGCAGCATATTTTAATTTTTTGAATTATTGCTGTTATAATGGAAAGACTTGTAATAAGCCTTTAATATGGAAAAGGAAAAAGCTTGACTGTGAAAGAAGCGAAGCTTCAGGAGCTTGACTTGGACATTGTAAAAGTTATGTTCAGTAGTGGAAACATTGGTTCCTGGTTTCATGGTTTAATATGGTGGTCCTTGTATCCTTGCATTTTTAGACAAATCTCCCTGTTTGTGGAAGATGGTTACTCTGTTAAAAATGAAACTGAGCAGGTGGTGGTTACTGCCTCCCCCCACCCAGCCAAGAATCCCTCTGATGTTTCTTAATTTTAAATGGTTTCATTTCTCCAGTGTTTTATTTAGAAATTTAAAAAGAGGCTGAAGCATAGGAATTAAAATGCTAATATTTTACAAATCAAAAGTGAGATATATTTCTTACCAGCTGTGTCGGTTGTTTAGTTCGTGTAAAGCTGAATATTGCTTTCATTAGCAATAGTTCAAAGACTTGCATCTGTGAAGCTTTCCTATTCACACCAGGAACAATGGGGTAATAATTGTTTTAGGAAAAAAAATAATGCTGAAAATTCTTTATTTTTAGCGTTAATGACTGTTACCATATGAGCTCCTCTCTTGAACTTGAATGGAGCTTGATGCTCAGGGTGAATCTTGCAGTTAAATCTTGCATACTGAGCTATTTTAGTTAATTGGTACCAAGCCACTTAGCATATTAATTGACTTTCAGAAATTAGTGGGATGGAAATATTTATATTTATTCTTCACATAAAGTAGAGAAGGAATAAAAATATAGGATAACTGAATACCTGCTAAATTTGTAAATGGTGAGTCACAGCATTTTGGGGTCTGCTAACCTGTCTTCAAACTCCCCCTTGGACCACTGGTTTAGTCGGTTGGAATTGAGGAGTTCATAAGGTTTTTTGCGTAGTCTCCTGAGTTCAGCTGTGGGCTAGTTAGGTTAGCATGGCTTTTTGCGGTCTGCTATGATTCAGAAAACCTAACAGGTTACTTTGTAGTCTAAATGGAAATATATTATTACAAAATAAATCTACTGTGTTTTTTCGCTTGTGTGTTTTGTTTTTTCCTTTTTTCTTTTTAGCTCAAATGAAATTCCTCATCTTTGGTCCTTATGATGCTAGTCCAGAAAGTGCAAAGGTATAACCTCACTTGTAGCTGGGGTGTTAGTTCTGTTTCAGAGACTGCCACTGGAACAGTGTCACTGCCTGAAAAGTTGCCCTTGGCCATTTGCAAGGTTACTGAGCACGCTCTCCCTGCATTCGTACCTCCTAGTCAAATTCAGCGTTGGCATCGCTTCTAGTGTCTTGCCTAAAGATTGCTGCCATTGGCTATAGGACTGGCTTATTCCCGTTAATTAATAATATATCTACTTGTTGATTTCATCTCTACATTTCTAGCACTTTACAGAGGAAGCAAATAGCAAACTCTGGTGAAATTGGAGGGCTAGACCCTCCAATGTGCGAGGGGCTACTGTCCACCTGAGGACAGTACAGGTTTTGTGAATTTGTGAGCTGTCCAGTAGATCACGGGCACTGCTAGCATGCTCACTAATATGAAAAGACATGACTCATTTCTTCCGTTAAGAAGCTATGAACTGATGGGATCCTTAAGGTCAAACCGGAAGAGGAGGAGTTCAAAATAAGTTTCTCACAGAATAGTTGGGTATGAGACTCTACTGCAATAATTCTAAATCAATTTTGTGTGTTAAAAAAGGCAGCTTTTGGTGCTAGAATTCTGTGCAAATATTGTTCACTTTTGGAAGCAAATATTTTTATTTTCATACAGAGAGTTGCACCACAGCAAGTCAGGGCTATTCTTTTCGCCATAAAACTGAATTGAATGAGAATGAAGTCATAGCTTTTGGCAGCTACTTGGAGTAGCAGACCTGCTTATCGGATCTGTTTAATCTAGTTTTACAGCAATTACCAGCCTTCATGTCAAGTGTTAAGAATTTAGCTCAGATGAGTCATATCCGTTTTCTGTTATGGGATGCAATAAGTGCAGTTACTTGTGAGGTTGAGCAGTTAGTCCTGTCTTGGTGACAGATGGTGCGGTAGTGAGAGCAGTAGTAATTTTAGGTGTGCAGTGTTTTCTAGTGAAATTTTATATATTAGTTTGTTAATTAACAGTTACTTCTTAGGAAGCTTTGAGTATGAAAACCCGGAAGATTAAATGCTAAGTTAATTTTTTGGACACCCACAACCAACTCTTTTTGTGTGTGTGTGTTACAACTGAAATAAAGTTTTGTCCTCCTCTTCTCCCTTCTGATTCCTCTCTAGGCCTTAGCTGCCCTCATATTTTATGAGGTATTGAGAGATGTGACTTGTGTTCTGCTTGAGCAAAGCAAGGAAATATTCTCCAAATTCTGAAAGTAAAGTCAACCTTGATCTACCTGAAAGGTTATTCAGTGGAATAAAGGAAGATCTGGATGAGCATGTGTGTGTTTATACTTGGAGAGATGCTCTGTTTCTAATAAACCTTTTGTGCCACCAGTTCCAAACACACTAGCCTAAAGTAGGAAGCTGAATCAAAATCGCAGCTTGCAGGAAAAAGTCATCATATACTTCAGCTTTGTGCAAGTGTGTATCATATATTCATTACTGTATGCAGTTTTACTTATTTCAAAAATGAATTTGCAATTTGGTAAAAGTCATAGAGAAGGGAAACAATTATTATCAGAGGCATTTGTGGATTTGTTTCTTTACAGATAAAACAAAATAGATATGGACTTGAGAAGCAAAATCAAGGAAAAAGTGATACAATTCAAAACCATAAATTGGAAAGAAAGAAAGAAAAAAAAATGACTTGACCCAGAAGGACACTGGTTTGCTCGTATCTGGCATCAGTTCGGGATCTGAAATAGCAGAAGGAGTGTCTATAAATTGAGTGCCAGCTTGGCTTTGGTGCTCCCTTTCTGTGCCCTGTTGCACTGCCACTTGTGCTGCCTGTTTAGCTCCATGACAGCAGAGCTCCGGGGACACTTGTGTCAGGATGCTCTTCCCTGGCAGCAGCTCCGCGTTTCTTTGTGGGTCACCTTCACAGTTAAGCCAGGGAACTCAGTGCTTGAGCTCAAGTTTCTTGAAGCATGGAGGGAGTCGTGCAACCTCACCTTGAGACCTGTAGGGATGATGCTGGGAGAGAAGTAGCATTTGCTCATCTGTTTCCCAGAGGTTCTCTCCAGATCACCGAACCCCCATATGTGCTTGAGAAAAGCTAGGTCCAGGGAAGTCGAGCTCAATTTGGCCTCTTGGTGACTAACACCATAAATAATAAGGCTAAAACTATAGGGATGCTTTGGCCTGTGCTTTTCATAGAATGTCCAATTTCTATCAAACACATTTTTCATTTGGAGGTAGAAGGGATGCCTATGGATATGTCGACAGTGGATAAAGGTGATATGAAAAAGCAGGCTGATGTAGCCCCTGTTGGCATGATCAAAACTCCCTGACAGTAAACCCCTGGACATGGTGCTCCGGGCCAACTTTCAGAGAGTGTGGAAAAGCTTAGGTTTTTCTAAGGTTCTTACAGTAACCCAACTCCTCTGTCCTTCACGACTATCTTACTGTTGATTTCAGTGGAAGGAAGTTTGACTAATAATGAGCACCTCTGAAGAAAAGATCCTCTTTGGACCTTTCTGGGTACATCCTGTATCTCAGATATGTAAAGAAAGCTTCGTAGAAGGCATCTCTACCAACTTCTTTGTTGTGTAAAATCACTTAAAGTGAATGAGAAACATCTAACGTGCTGGGATAAAAAAAGGATGTTTTCATAGGACACTTTGTTTTACTCTCGTGTAATTTATCTTCTCTGCTGAAATCAATCACACTGTGGTTGAGCGTGGTCGGAGCAAATCTTCTGTTTTGACTTTTCATTTCACAGGAATTTGAAAGAAGGTCTCTACCTGTTCTCATGCATTTATTCCAGATAAGTGTTTTATTAGAAAGAGGAAATAAAATGAGGTTGAGGGCTGATGGGTTTGTCTGCTTCTTTACTGTAAATACTGATTCCTTTATTTCATGAAAGCTTCCTGTGTGTATGTGTATATATACACACTATCTATTCAGGTATATTAGACTGGATATGTACATATGTTTACTGTATGTGCAACATAGATATTGGCATAAAAATATTCCTCATTTAATTAAAGAATAATTAAATTGTTGCACATTTTAATACATGGCAAAAATATACATAGTATTCAACTAGTATGAAGTCAAAACCCAACAGTACAGTACCCTTCTGTTAAGCAAGAGTAGCCTACTGTGCCCTCTACTTGCAAATAAAAAAGGGCGTGCAAAGCACAGAAAAATGTAGATCTAGCCATGGTGCCATGAGATCCCTAATCCACCTTGGGCTCCCAAGTGTGCATGTGATGCCCCAGGAGTGCCAGGTGGAGGAGGTAATGACCCCTGAACCATCCCTAAGCATAGGGAATAAGAAATACTCCAAATTACTGGATTTTGTCAGTCTTATTTCAGATAAATTTATCAGACTGATTCTTGCTTTCCTTCCTTCAGGGGGCTTCCCAAAGTGGAGATGACAAATTCTAGCAGTATTCATTTGAAAGCCAGTGAGGCAGACTTCGCTGCCGCTCACTCCTGTATGGTATCGCTTGACATGGCACTGCAGCTTGGCAGGAAAGTGCTGGTAAATGACCACCTTGTCCGATAAGGAAATTAAAAGCACAGGTTTTTCAAACTGTCAGGTTTACATATTCAAGAGGAAACTGAATAAAGTAGTTCAGTAAAGTAGAGGTTTGAACTCCTGAGTTTTTAAATTTAAGCAACACAGTATATTGCCAACTTAATAGCTACAATCAAACAATTTATGTGACACTTCTAATATCAAACTTTTAACAGAGCATGAAGAGCAGAATTACAGAGAACGTAATTAGGTTAGATCAAACCTAATGAGCAAAGATCTGTGCACTTTAAAGCAATGGTGGTGTTTTCTGTTAGATAACATGGTGTGTGAGACTCTTAAGCCCTTGGGAATTCAGTCTCTTCAGATTGGGGTCTTTCTGGGAGAACACTCTACAACTACCATGCATGTGCCATACACAGAGCTCCAGCTTGAGGGGAAGAATCAGAGAAGGTGGATGTAATCTGTACCTTCTGTTAGGTTTGGGCTTGGGGCCTAAAACTTTCAAATACCATATTATGTAGGAAATACATTTTCTTCTTAAGATAAAATATTTACTGAAGATATTTAGCAAATGTACTTGTTTACAAGTCTTAGAATATTTTTGCTTCCAAATATTCAGAAGTCTGGGAAGATCCCTATTTTCTACTGACATTCCAACTGCTGTTCATCATATTGTAAAAATAAATACAATGTATTTTAGATCTGTGCTGACTGCTAATGAGTTTTCCATGTTAAAAACTAGTTCTGCTCTCATTGAATGGGAAATGTTCACTCCCAGGACTTGAAAATAATGATGTGAGAAAAGGTTCCAAGTCTTTTAGCTGGAAACATCTCTTCAAAACCCACCTGGATGCCACCCTGTGCCACATGCTTTAGTTGCCCCTGCTGGAGCAGGGGGGTTGAACTAGAGGATCTCTAGAGGTCCCTTCCGACATCAACCATTCTGTGATTCTGAATTCTTTCTCAAGGGGCTGTGAGCTTAACAGGGTTCTGGCCTCCTCCTGAAGAAGGCACCCTCTGCATCAGCCTCTGGCTGAGCCTTTTAGTTTGGCTTGGCCTTACCTGAACTTAACGTTGGCCTCAAATGTGATCTTTGGTGCAGATCAAATTTCTACTAGGACTTGCATAAAAATGAGTTAGTTAACCAGAAACTGAAAGGAGTAGCTAGAAAGAGTAAAAGCTTTTAGATAGCAAGAAGGCTATCTAATTAAGGATTTTTTTTTCTTTATATCCTCCTATGCTACTTACTAAAAGATGTTTTAAAATAGCCCCCCAAATGTGGCCTTGTTATAAAAGATAAGGGAATAGAATGATCCCTTTTGAAAGTAGAAATTTCTTCAAATGGAGTAACAAGAAAAAAGTTGTGATCTACAGAAAATCAAATGGAAGACTTAAGATGGATCCCAAAAGCTTTTTTGAGGAATACCTAGCAGAGACAGCAACAACTAGAAGCTTTCTCACATGCTTTAGCAACAGGGAGCCCTTTAGGGATCCTATGTAATCAATTTGTAAAAGGAGGGCTTGGAAAAAGATGCAGCTTTCTTGATAGGGTCTTATGAAAGACCTTCTTTGAAGAGATAAGTCTGAGGAACTACCTCACATGTAAATTGCAGGAGAAAAAGGTTTTCGAACAAGCTGATGGTACCAGATCATAGGAATCATACAATGATCACCTCAAATTTCTAAGGAAGATTAAAAATGCAGAGCTATTAGTCATAGTGTGTGGCTCCTGACTTTGGTTGCTGTTGACCCCGTAGGAAGGGGAGTTAATACTGCAACCCCAGTGAGACAGAGGTGATAGAGACACATGGATAAAACCCTGCAGTAGGTAAGAGCTGACATGGCTGTTTATAGAGGGAGGTCAGGCTTCAAAATATTGAAGTCTTTCTTTGTGAGCAGGCAGAGTAGGCCTGCCTATTAAAAATAATATAGTTGGATGCCCCCAGAAGTTTTTGAAAAGCTCCTTCATGAGAGACTCTTAAAAAGACAAGTTTGACAATTAACAGAGATGAGATCTTTAAGAAACAATTAATCCGAAGGAGTAAAGAGTGAGAAATAGAAGATTCAAGGGACTTCAAGGGACTTGTGATTAGCTCTCTTCTGATGATAGTCGGCTGGTGGTGTGTGCTGATTATAATCAGTCTCGTCAAAACTGAAATTAATTGTGATGAGTGGCAGAAGGGTCTTATGCTAGTGAGCTAAAGGGCAGGTACAAGACAGTTCAAGTCTGCTGTTGCTGAATGCAAAGTAACATGTGAGGAAATCAGCTCTATGCACACAGTAGTGAGTGCTAAATTAGTTGCCACTGCTAAAATTCTGAGGTAGATCAGGAGTTTTATCAAAATGTGTCTTGAGCATGGATTGCTGGAAGCTGTCAGGGAATGCTGAGAAAGGTCCTCCTTTATCTGCCCTATGCTTACAGCCTTTACAACATCGACTGCTTGCTCCTCCTGGAGAGGGGACTGAGCTGAGCAGAGCTTGATCTGAGCTTGGAGGTGGATCTGCCATGACTGCCTCCTCAGAGTGAGCTTCCTAAAGAAGCCACGTTGTATAACCATGGTGTAAACCAAAAGAGCTGTGTTTTATCAACCTAAAAATTATGATACTTCTCTTATTAGGTGGAGAAAACCTTAGGGTGCTTAAGGCAGGCAAAACATAAATCGAAACTTATATAGAAATAACAGAAATATAGAAAAAAAAACAAGATAGAAGCTTGTCTAGGCTGAAGGAGCACTTCAATCTACGTTGAAAGAACCTGCTGCGATGCAGACCCTCTGGCCACGATTTCTGAAAGTAGAAGTATTGAGTTGCTGTAACTTGTTTCGTCTTCCTTGAATGTTTCTGTTGATGTATTTGGTGATTTATTTGCATTTGGTATTTGACCAGTTAGGTGCAACTGTACCTGGAGTGTTTAAATTAGGGTGTATTTGGTACAGGACCCTGAAGCTCACTAACTGCACAGCAGTTCAGTTGAAGACTTGAGCATCTATTAATTAACTCTCTGCACGCTGGGTATTTTCTAAAACAAAAAATGTGGTAACACTGTGTGATATTCCTGGGACTAGAAAGCCTTTCTCGCTGGGATTGATACAGATGCTGAGAGCCTGAGCATGCTGAGGTTATTTTTAAATGTATTGGTTTTTGTTTGCTTGTCAGCTTTTATTCTTGCCTAATCCTGAATTCCTCCTACATGCATCAAGGTGAGAGGGTTTTTTTTTGTTTTTCAGTTGTTTGGGATTGTAACCATGTGATAATGTCACAGTCCTTTGTTTTCGGTCAGGATAGACTGAATTCTTTGGTCTATTTTCTTTTATATTTTACTTTCTGCAGCAAAAGCCCTTTTATACTGTTGTACCTTCTTCAGATCATTCGAATAGTCCTTTAGATGTGGGCAGGTAGCTGCCGTGCTAGTTCCTACACACTCCCCTCTTTCGGGGAACAAATATCCTTAGGTTTGTCATCTCCTTTCCTCCCCCCAGCACGTGTTCCTCTAGCACCTGTATGACCAGCTAGTTGTCAGTCTCCTGTTTTAGTTCAGTTCAGTAGCCTCTGTTTTGCTCCCATCGGCCTGAGCTTGTAGAGTCAAGAGGTGCTTTTCCCCTCGCACTCAGGCTGGCACAGAGAAAAGAGACTTGTATTGCAGTCGACAAAGCCGAGAGTTCATGTGGAGACTGATTTGGGAAGAAACTGCAATCATGTGAGGGTGTTTCTCTTTCTTGTCTGGATGGTTCTGCTTTGTGAAGTCTTACCCTTGCTGTTATGAGAAGGCTCTGAGCCCCTTGGCCCTTTGTGCAGCTCTAAAAAGCACCTTGAGGCACTGTGGGCGAAACTGTCTGCGAGTTATTTAAATTGCCTGTGTGACAGTGGAGCAAATACCATGTATGGGTTAAACACTTGGTAGAAACTATAGTTTGTCCCTGCTTCAGTAGCTGCCCTTTAAATAATAGTAGAAGGGCTAAAAATTGCAGTCTGGACTTTCTAGCCAGTTTACATTAGGATTTTTCTTTTAATAATTACTTTATTCTCTCGTATATATACCTTTTGGTTGAGGTCCCACTTGTTGCATCTCCTTATTGCCTATAAGCTTCTTGAAGCAGAGACTGCCTTAATTTAAGGTCAGCAGCTGGTGCAGGGTGGACTCTGATTCTGTCTAGGGCGTCTAGACACCAGAACATATTTACACCATGCTTGGGGAAGTCTGCTTGGATTATCAGTTTAGGACCTCAGCTTTCACAGGCAGCCCCACATCTAATTCCATGTGCACGCTTAGCAAGCTCCACTTGTAGAGCAGTTGAGTTCCTTTCAGCCGCTGCTCCTGTGGGTAGGTGCTTCAGAGCGTTGTGGTTTGAGGGTCATGACCATTCTGGTGATTTCTGGTTTAAATTAATTTAGGGATGACTTACATTTGCTCTGCACCAAATTATCATCCTCTGCTTAAATAGCCCTTCCTTCTCCAGATTATTTATAGTAGCTGATGAAACGTTTGTTCCATGAAGCACTGTATGAGCAGTTATCAATATTTTTAAAAGTGGAAAGATGGTTTAACTGATTAGTTTTTGTTTGTTTGTTTTTTTGTTATTGAGTAGAATCAAGGATCTAAATTGAATCATACACAGTCTTTATAAATACAGGCATGAATGCTAAAATTTAGATGTCTCTAATGGGATGAGGCATACATTTTTTAATGGGATGAGGCATACATTTTTTAAAATCTTGTGCTGTATTGTGCTGTGAGGAACTTTTTTTTCTGTGCTGATGTTACATCTGAGGATCCTGAGCAAGTGGATGCTTTATCCATGTCAACACAAAAGGAGAACATTTCCACTTGACCCAGGTTTTTTATTGCAGTGCTTCCCCGAGCACTAATGCACACATTGCTGGCCCTGGGGTTCCTGGCACCCGACATGGTTGAAATAAGGATCCCAAGCCATAGCTCTTTAGACCCTAGCTAGCCAGGAAGTTGGAGGCTTCAGGAGATAGTAGCAAACCCTGTCAATCGCTTGTCTCTTCTGAGTGCTCTTATGCACTTTGTCCATGGGGCAGAGATTCTTGCTTTTTCCTCAGTATCTAGAGTGTTTAGCTCACCTGTGCAGCTAGTAACCTCTTCTTTCTCCTGTCCAAGCCTGAGGCACATCCGTGAAGTGCTTTTTCCAAGCAGCCTGTCCCGCAGGACTGGCTCAGCTGGCCGGGTTTCCTGAGGCGTCAGCCTTTCCCTGTGCTTGGTGTCCCACCCGCCTGGCTCACGCCAATCGTTTCCAGGCTGCCAGGTACCTGAGGTGCCCGGGACAGGACATGGCCAATTCTCGGTCTCCCAGCAGCTCAGCAGTGCTGAGTTTGATGGACAGGGAGCAGAGTAACCGAGCGGTGCTGCCGTGGGAGTGACTTCCAGAGCTGGCTTCCAAGCTAACGCAGGCAGTCTCAGAGGGTGTCAGTGCTGGACCTAGGGAATCACAAAGAAGTAGGCGAGGACGTCTCCCCTGCGCCCGTCCCTGAAGGTTTTCTCAATAACGAACGTCGCGCTCTGTTGAATCTGCGGTTACAGTGCTGAGCGCAGGGTTCTTACTGCAGCATGAAAGATGCCTCTTGATGAAGTTTGCACTGAAATAAACTTTGTCCAAAGTCCTTTTTCTGCCTATATCTCTATGAAAGGCCTCTGCTTTTGAACCCCGAGTGGGAGGGAAAAACAAAACAAAGTGGACAGCCCTCCCCAGACAACTAAATATTGGCCTGTCCAAGAAGCTGTTGCAATGGTTTTTGTGTTGCCTTAATTATTGGGCAGTGAACATGATGCAACAGTGATTGGCAAAAGTCAACTGGAAGATGACAGCAAGCCTAAACATTCATTAGGTTGATAACAGTACTCCTCGCACTCAATATTTTTCCGGGTTGTCTGGTAGTAAGCAGGTGGTATCCAGAAGCAGGATGCACATATATTATATCTGGGAGTATTTGTTTAAACTTTCTTCTTTCCCCTGTTTTTTTAATCAATGACTGGGAGAGAAACTTTGGCCTCTGCATTTCATTTATTGCTTTCTTGGAGACTAAAGGCCCTGGCAATAGCCAAGAGCAAAGGCCATTATATGCAGTAATGGATATTTACCCTTCTTGATCTTGTTATCGTATGATAATCTTCAGCTTTTCTCAGAAAAGATTAATTAATTATGAGTAGATTAAGCAGAAATTTTATATGTTAATGCACATATTGCTGGGAGAGAGCCGAGCTAACTGTCACAGCAGGAAAGAATTGCTTATTCACATAGTTGTAGCATATGGCAAATTGTAGTGTGCGTCCTTGCAGAGGCAAGTGTTCGAGCTCCCGCTGCTTCTCAGGCAAGAAGGCTCAAGTGAAGTTCCTCCTGTTCCCTCACACCAATCTATTTCTGCAGCATAGTAGGAAGAAGATTCCCTGCCTAGTGGTATTTGTTTCTCCTGCATGTACAAGCCTGTGTTTTGAACTGCTGTTGGTGCAGCCTCTGGCTAGCCTGAGCCCAGGCCCGTTGGCCGCGCGGTCGCTGCTGTGGCGAGCCCAGCTCTGCTGCAGCCAGGCGCTCCTGCCGCAGCACCGCGTCGCTCTCAAGAGGGCTGCAAAACGGAGCCAGGAGGCCGAGGCCTGCAGGCTGCCACGGCTACGCAGCTTACGTGGTCCCAGCCAAGAGAAGCTCTTGCACGGTAACAGCAGTACAGGCACACTGGGCAGTTAAGGCCGTGACAGTGAAGGTTTTGACTAGACATATTTCATCCTTTGTGAACTAGCAAGACATTTACCCATACGCCTCAAGATCATAGCAAAGAGGAGTGTCTACCGTTTTCTATAAATAGCCTTATATCAGTGATTCCACTTTCATTAGCCCAAGAAAGTGGAAATTTAAATCCTATGCACAAGACCCAAGTTCAGAGATAAACCTCGCGTTGTGTTGCTTTCCCGCAACCTGTGCTCTAGCAGCAGGGCTGCAGGAAGTGCGGTTCCACTTCCTTGTTTGGGTTTTCTTTTTTTGCTCCTGCCTCCCTAATTACCCTCCCCGCACATGATTCTGCCAAGGTCGGGGCAGACCTTCTCTGCTGCAGCATGCGGGGCACCCAGGAGCGTTTGGGGTGCTGTGAGTCCCTGGCCCTCAAAGCACTTTGTACCAAGGGCTTGAGTGTTGAGAGGGCTCTGCTCTGATTCCCTACGCATGGCCAGTTTTACTTGTCCTCAGAGTGAAGCTGCAAATAAACTTTGATAAATAAACAAGCTAGAAATAACTTGGATAAATGGGTTTGTTTCATTCCATTGTAACTGTAGAGATAGTTCTGCCACTGTTATTGAAATGCTGTTTTGCCACTTGTGAAATAGTGTTTTCCGGTGGATGGAAGATACGTCTCTCACTGCAGTTGTCCATTAGAGAGATTAATTTCATTTGGTGAAAATGAGAGATTCTGGTGGGATTCTGGTGCTTTCTGTACTGGTGGCCAAAATATTCTTTATGGTAAAATGAATCCTGTCTTTTCAAAGTGCAAGGAATTCTGGTGTAGATTGATATCGGGTTTATCTTGAAAACTGTCAGTCTCGACCAGCTTTGGATCAGGCCCTTTGTAGGAGCCATTACTCTGCTTCATAGGCAGATCTTGAGACAGAAAAAATGCAGGGACTAGCTGAAGTTCTCCCAGAAGATGAGCTCCCATTTGCTGCTCTCCATTTGACTGAACAGTCCAATGGTCCATATACCAGCACCCCTAAATCTCTCAATCAGAGATGTTTCTTTCCAGATATTGTTAAAAAAGATACTCAGGAATGGATCTGTCACAGGAACTGGTTTAGGGTACAGTTTTCTATTGGATAGACATTGGGTCCCCAAAGCGCATATGTGTTTTGTGGCATGTTGGACTTCCTAGTCAAGACTGTCTGGTTCCCTCGGAGTCTTTGATACTAACCATGGAAGACCAGCCTGAAAGACCAGCCTCTTTTCTCTCTTTGACTGTAGTCATGAACTTCATTTTTTTTCCTAAAAAGAGAGAGGCTCTGCTAGACTGAAGAGTGAGAGAGTGGACTAATCCTTATTCTGCTTTGTCAAATGAGATTATCTAGAAGTTCTGAATTCCACAGAAATTTTTAAAATACCAAGGAAATGAATCTCCCTTAGTTACAGAAGAACTACAAGTATCAAGAGAGTGTGTATGCCAATATTTTAGTGTATTTTTTCTTACAAATGTTTACTTATGCACATGGTCCTTCCTTCTTCTTTTTAAGTAATCCAGACTTACTGGATTCTTGTGGATGTAGTTTCTTGCTTTGGTTTTGCTATAATTTGAGGGATAGGTCAAGACCTAAGAACCCTTTTTATGCAATGTGGTCCAGAGTCTGGTGTGTTCTAACAGTTGTGCTTAATGGATTTGGCCAGATGATCTCAGACAGTGATTTTTTAAGGATTTTCTTCCTTCTCCATGGTTCTGTGAGGGAGCTTAACCTTTTAACATAGGATTTCTCAGAAAATTCCGTATTCTAATTGTGGTCACTTGCTATCACTTTGGTTTCTTTTTGTAAATACTATATCTATTTTCATCTTAATTTTGAAGCTTTTGCAATAGCAAACCGTCTTGGGAGATTTTAGAATTAAGTAATGGAAAATTGCTCAGTTTCCTTCTTCTCAATGTAACACAAATGTACCTTAGACTTAAAATTACTCAAGATTAGACTTTTATGTGAATAATAGCAGTTAAAAATCGAACTTGTACTTTGGCAACTTCCTAAAGAAAATAAACAAGTCATAGTTTCACCCAAACAAAATACATTAGGAATATCACCATTCCTATTTGACTTTTGCTATCTTTCACTTTCCTAAAACAAGTGAAGGTCGGTGGATGTGTGATCTGAGCAGTGCTGCCTTTTTTTAATTTCAGTAAAATGTGTTTGGTGGAATCCACGCTTCAAAATGTTTATGTGAAGTTAGAAGAATTTGTCTTTGTTAGAACACAAATTATAAAAAATTTTAAAAATAGAATTTTATTTTTGATTTATTAATAAAATAGATATTTTTGAATGCAGTGGTAATGGCCTTGCTTTAGCTTTCTGTCTTAAAGAAGTTACCTAGGCAAATATTGTCTGTCTGTCTCTCCGAGTCTCTGTTTTTCCTTCTGGCTTCTTAATAGTATCTAATATCGTGGATCAGTTACAGTTGTGTATGACTGAAGAGAAAAATAGCATCTTTGAGGCACTTACAGGAAGTTTGAGAGGCCCCCCAGTTGTCTTCCCAGTTGAGAGTATGGCTGTAAGTATGGCCACATGTATTCTGTTGAATGTATGTGTTATGGTTTGGATGATCCAAGGAAATAGGCAGGATGAAAGTTGTGGTTAGAGGTAGAATCTCATATTAGATCAGTTAGATCTAGTTGATTCCAAGCAGAGGAACTTCAAGGTGCATCTGCTTTTTGCCTGCAGAGCTTATCTTGCTCTGTGGATTTTGTCATAAAAGAATCCCTGGAAGAACAAAGCAGGGAGAGATGTTGGAAACCAGGCTTTGTTTGTGTTCCTTTCACAGAATTATGTGGTTTTTGAAATATTTTTTTCTCTGTCTCCTTGGGAGAGAAGAAAGAAGTGAATTGGGTGCAGAGACAGAGAGGTGTTGGAGAAGAGAGTTGGAGACGAGTCTGGCTTTTTGGTTTGTTCTTGTGCTCTAATGTGGCCATTGCAGAAGAAAGATGCTACCTGATATAAGAGAGGCTGTAACTATTTCTGCAGACATTTTGTGATTGCCTCTGGTTGCACTTTGTTGTGAATATGGAAAAGTAAAATGTGTTTTTGAAGAGAACTTGCAGGAGGCTACATTCCTCCTGCTGTAGGCATCATGCATGTGCTTAGCTTTATTCATAGACATGAAATTACTATGAACAGAATTATTATCTTGGTGCAGTAAATCTCTTATTTGGAGTTTTCTATGGCTTTTTTATATTCACTTCCTCTTTCCTTCCTTCCTGCTGTGCCGCCGCCTTGTCCCCCACCAGTCTTTCTATTTAAATTAAAATAATCTGTTTGGTAACTTATACGGGATTTTTACTTTTGCCTTGCATTCAATTTTACAGATATTTTCTTTAAAGAATAAATTAACTTCTTCCAAAATTCTAATACAGTATCTACACTGCATGTCATCATGCAGTCATGTAATCTCAATATGTTTTTAAGAACAGCTTGCCCAGAGGATGAAAGTAGGCATCAAATAAAATCTTTTTTTTTTTCCTCTAATATCATTAATCAATATATGTAGAATAAGCAGATTTTGTCATCTAAGGAACAAAATGAAATTTTTGTCTTTTCTTGATTACTGTTTTTTTTACTTTTTTAATCTGGTTCTTTTACCTATGGAAATGAAGATCTTGAAGAAAAAAAAAAAGGGTGAGGAAGAAGGAACCGAATAATGAAGAAAAGTTATACCACATCCTGCTGACTATACTCAAAATTCAGGCACAATAACTAACATGGGGAAATCCCTCTAGATCCCTACTTCTTACCTAATATCCCTTGGTTTATCAAAGTAAAATAAGTGAAAATAAACGGCTTGGAGATGTTTGTCTTTCTGACACATGTGGCACCGACACTTAACGTCTCGCTTCTTTCCGCAGATATTGCTGTGGTGGAGATGAGCGATGCCTTCCGACAGCCTTCCCTCTTCTACCACCTGGGAGTCAGAGAGAGCTTCAGCATGGCCAACAACATCATCCTCTACTGTGACACCAACGCTGAGTCTCTGCAGTCGCTGAAGGTAGTGCTCAATGGAAAAAGGGGGTGGGTGGAAGCCCCGCTTGTCTAACTCCGGCAATAGGTTCTCTGTTTCCAGGGGTAATTCAGAGGCCATTTGTGGTTCACAGAAGAATGACAAAAATGTTCTGAGGCCTGGAAAATATGTTCATGGTGAAATGCTGAAAAGCTCGTTAGCTTTGCCAAGGCAAGATTTAGGTGACTGTATCATAGCTGGTTAAATAGCCAGATATTAAATAGCTCTTCATGGAAAATTTGACAAATTTCAAATGAGAAATTACATACATGTTTCTGACATTCAACGGAATTACCAGCCTGTTTGGTAAGTTGTCATGGTGGAGAACAGTCAGGTGAGGACGGATGCTGTGTGCAGGTGTAGCAGGACAATCCTGACGCTTTAGCACCCACAGCAACAGCAGTTTTCTGGGCAAGCTTGAAGGGGCCTCCAGACGGTGTCTGGGCCCTTCTGCCAAGTTAGAAGGGGCAGCTGCTCTCAATATTGTTGGGCTGGGCATGGCCAGCAGCAGTGCAGAGTTAGTAGGAACAGTCATCAGTGACACAGCTCTCAGTGTGGTAGGCTGTCTTAAGTCAAAGTAGAAGTGTAAAATAATCCATGATGCTGTGAATTGTGGCAGCCAAGAAACCGACCAACATCTGCTTCCTCCTGCTTATTCCCCTAAGGGCAGGGATTGAGGAGGACAGGCAACTTGAGTGGCAATCTTCTAAATTACTTCCCATCCCTCTGAATCGTTAGCTCTGATTGACAGGTGCTTTATGTTACTGCAGTTCAATTCTAAGCGTTGCAAAAGAGAAGCATCTCAATAAGCGATTTGGTGAGCTAAATGCCCAACTCCCACACTTGGAGCAAAGCACCAAGCTTCCTTGGGCACCTGGAAAAATTTATTCCTAGCTTGCAAGCTGGCCACGTGCTGGGTTGATATCAAGGATCCAAGTCCTGCCCAGTGACACTTGCATGTTCTGGTTGCTCGCCGAAAGGCTGCCCTCTTTCCTTGGGCTTTCGGCCGAACCAGTGCTTTTGATTGCGGGCAGTGAAATCTCTTAAGATAGCAGGGCTCCTTCCCTACCTACACAGCAACTGGCTGTGCTGTGCCTTGCCTGTGTGGCCCCAAAGCACTGTTTACTCCTGGATTCCTTCCAGCCTGCAGTTACACTACAGTTGATGCAGGAGGATCAGTTGATGCAGCATGATTGCGTTTTCTCAGTGAGATTTTCTTGTCACTGTTGAACTGCTGTGTGTGTAATAGTTTTGATCGTGTGTAGAGGAATGGTGGTGAATTCAAAATGGAAAATGGTTGTGGGAACGTAAAAAGTGCAAATTTCCAACTTAGGTTAACTTAACTGAGGTGCAAAGAAATATAAGTAAGCTTTCACTGATAGGATATTCACGTGTATGTGTACATAGTAATGGCCCTTATTTTGAATGCTGGCAATGACCCTGTGTGAAACACGTCACCTCATTCAAGGGGAAGAGCTGTTGCCTGACACATGCAGTGTGGAAAGCGCGAGGGAGCCTCTGTTTGACACTCTTTCCATTCTGCCTGTTGTGAGGAAAACAAAGCAGCTCAGTGCTCTCCGTGGCAGGGCTGATAAGTAGCTGCCTGATAAACCCAGTGGGGTTGGCAGCTGCAGACAGCTGAAGCTGCTCATGAAATTTTTGAAGTGTCAATGGGTGGCTTGTGCTCAGGCAGCTTCTTGGGCTCTATGCTCAGATTGCTGGGCAAGAACCGTCTCTTTCCATCTTGGTGGGCTTGGAATTCCTGTTCTCTGAAATCTTATATGTAACCTGTGAAAATTTATTCTTTGCCACAGAGTTATTAGAGCAACATGATTTTCAGCCTGTTTGAGAAGCTAATGCTTTTCTGTCTTTCAGTGAAAGTCAATTTAAAGCTACTTGAAATCACACTTTTACTATTTTTAAGGCTTCTTCCTCTGACAGCATAATGGCCCTTATTTTAACTTCTCAACTATGAATACATATGTATTCATGCACAACTTTCAGCCAGGGGCCCTCCAGGAAAAATTTCCGCAGGGTGTGTTTGTATGTATGTATGCACTCCGTTCTGTAGTCTTTTGGTGTCTCCTGAGACAGAACTTTATTTAGATTGATTTGACAGGCTTAGAAAACATCTTTTACTAACCAGCCTTCTCCGATCATGTGTGCTGTAAATGTTAATATTGTCAAATCATACTGATCAGATATATCTTTCCTAGTAGTTATTCAGTGCTATTAACACTTTTTTTTTCCTTTTTTTTTTCCCCAGGAAATTATTTGCCAGAAGAATAATGTAAGTATGATTTATGGGTGTCAGCTGAATCCTAGGCATTCCAACCTTCTGTTCCATTTAACGTTGTTTATCTGGTTCTGTTTTCTGTTTGAATCATTTAACATTTTCCTACTGTATTTTAGAGTTAGATGCAGAATTCTGGAACTCCTAGCAGAAAGTCTATGTGTATCACTTTGTTACTAAGTACCAAGCTCACTTCTCACCTTGCCTTCATCTCTCAGTAGAATTTTCCTTGCTGCCTGTACTTCTCCATCATATTTTTTCCACACATCATTTTTATCTGTTAGTTTGGTTGTATTTTCTTGTTGTCTTTTTCCACTTGCTCCACTTGTCCATGTTGTTCTTCTAGAAAACCCAGAGTTTTGGCCATGGGAGGCCGGTTTCCCTGGGTGGCTTGTTGGGCAGCACGGGGCTGGCCTTTACACAGGCAAAAAGAAACTTTGAGAACTGTAAGGCCTTCTGTGCAAAATCATGTGCAGCCTTTTGTGTTTTTTTTTTGTGTGTATGTGTGTGGGGTTTTTTTTGTTGTTTTTTTTCACCTGTCTGACAACACAGATAGAGAGGAATCTAGATGATAGTGTGACTCTCCAACACAATGCCTCAGAGGAGCCAGAACACTGTTATCAGGCAACCAGCTGACTTAGGCTGTAACGATGGCTTGTGCACTAGAAAAAGGGGTAATGTTGTCTTGTTGTCCCACTTTAAATGACAATCCCTGAAGCTTAGGGAGAGGGATAATAGCTTGGCCTCTATCTGTTTGATAGGGAATTGTTCCACTTGAGCATTTAAATTTGGATAGGTGGCTAAGAAACTGTCATTTTTTTCACTTCTAGAAATGTTTCAGTAGAAGCTGCCTAAAGAAAGTGTGCCTGGAGAATCTCTAGTGTTTTCAGGTGCACCCACGTAACATTTTTTCTGTGAGGAAGTATTTTCCCAGGGGTTAGAACAGGAGAGCCAGTAAAATTAGCTTAGCAGCTGAGGTAATGGGTGCAATTCCTGTTTTCTGAAAATCATGTTTGTTCATAAGTTGTAACACTAAATTGATACATGAAAGGTATCACTCTTCAGAGACACTGACTTTGATGCCCACCCTTACTAAAAAGTTGTATGAGCAATTGAGTTTGCAAATATGGAAAAAATGTAACTGGCATCTAGAAAATGTAGACATGGAGGGGAAAAAAAATACCCATTTTCAGCTAGATCCAGCCAGGATCCCAATGCGCTTTCAACCAAAATCCATTTTTTCTTCTGTCTGGATTTTTCTGCTTCAAAATAAGGATGAATATGATGTTATACAGCGAGGGTAAACTGCCTGAAACTTGTAAGGGCAAAGCAGTGAGAGATAACATAGACTCATTTCCTGTTATATGTGGTTTTATAGCTATTTAGTTGATAGAGCTTGGATCTATTCCAAATGTTCCAGTAGTACCAAAAAAAATGTAGTTTTACAGGGAGTTATGCTTTGACAAGAGGCAGTTACTTTGATATTCAAAAACTAAAGCTTAGTTTTTGCTGTTATCTGATCTTTGAGGTAAGCCAAGCAGCAAAACCATTCTAGGAATTACCAGTAAAGAGTCTCATAAAGAGTTGTTGGAGTAAAGGTTACAGCACATGGTTGTACTTTGTTTTAGCTCACTAGTTTTTATTTCATTCTAGTTTTCCCCGGCTTGAACGTTACCAGATTTGGAGAAAAGCTACAAGGCAGACTCCAAGTGGTGGTTTTTTCCCACCTCTCATTTCATTTTTAACTGAATGTGAGGAAGATTAATGTTTACATGTTATATGTATGATTTGCAACCGATCTCAGTGGTGCCTTGACACAGCGCTCACGTTTGGTTTAAGGTTCTTGCCCACCTAGTACTGGAGGGACAAGTGGCCCCAAGAGCAGGACCACAGAGTGATGAGGGGTTTTAATACGGTCCTCTCTGTCAAGTGGGTTGGGGACAGTTTGGTCTTGGTATTCAAATATTGAAAATGCTGGGTAGTAACCATCAATAAATACTGGGTTGCTAATGACAACTGCGGTATTTATTGTTATTTAAGGTACCTCAGCAGCTCTTGCTCCTTCTCGTGCATTTAGAATTCCTTTACTAATATATGTGGCACATATTTGCCTTGGAAAAAGTCAGAACTTTTCATTCTCTGTATGAATATGATGAAAGGACCGAGCAAAAGATATGCTCTTTTTTAAGAAACATTTTGGATATAGCATGGTTGCAGTGGGCTTTCATTTTTGGGCATCAAAAAAAAAAAAAAAAAAAAAAAGGGAGCTATTTAAGAGAGCAGAGCCAGTCTCTGTGCTTTCATTTATTTGGGGTGTGTGGCCTGGTTATGTGCCTTTTGAGATCAATAGCAAGACTGTCATTCACTTGGGTGGGATTTGGAGTGAACCCAAACTGTGAGTTTGTGTTCATTAAAACATAAGCACCTGTAGATTTACTGTGTGTTTGGGGGATGAAGGGAATAGATTTAATAACTTGTTTTAGGATTTGGCCATCTGCTGCATGTAATACCATGTGCAGTCATAGAATTGCCTTTAGTAAATATCAGATCATCAGAAGAAATGAAATAAGAGCAGATATTTGTCAAAAGAGAACTATTAGGAAAAATACAAAAAAGCTTAGCTTAATTATAATTAAATGAGAGTCAGCAAGAAAAAATAGTTTCTATTGTGACAGAGAGTGGTAATTTTTGTCTCCTTTGCTAATCTTTAAAAAGCCATATTTAAGGTGTGCTGACCTGCAGACTGGACAGGTGGATGGGATTCTGCCAGATCCTGCTGTCCATGAGCAACGCGTCATGTTTTAGAAGGGGATGGTGGATGAAGTGAGGTGTGGGGGCTTGTGCTTCTTGTCTTCAAGCACAGTTTTCTTCTGTCTGTAGATATTTGTCTGCTAAATGGTTCCAAAAGGGTAATGTTAATAAAGAGCCTCAGGGAACTGAGGAGACTGGAGGCCATTGACTTGCTAGGATGTGGCAGATTTTCCTCCTGCTTTTGAAGGTAAACTCAAGGTCTGAGTTAAACATGCAGAACAGAAATGTTCGTTTAGATAGCACTGGGTCTTATTAAAACTTGCAGAGGAAAGTCTTGAACAGGATGCTAGGAAGGGACATTAGAAAAATATAGAGCAATTAAAACATTCCTAAAATGATTCACAGATTTAGTTACTTGATGGTAAACATTCATGCATGTATAACTGGCTCCAGCCAGTACTTCTGTTTTCTGATTACTTGGACTGATTTGATGACAAGGGCTGTGGCACCACGGTACAAATACTCTCTCTAATATTTGCCTGATGCCGCCAGGTACCGACTGTGCTGGCCCAAAGCCCATGTAGATATGTGTGCTCATATCTCCTAGCTGTAACCAGTGCAGCTGATCGGAGAGTTCAGGGCACGTTCACGGTACCCAGCGCCCTGAATTCCTGTGCCCCAGGCTGCCCGTGCACTCGCGGCTGGCCTGGTCCTGGCTCCTTCACTCCGTGTTTTCACTGCTGCGTCTTAGCTCATGGCTCAGGTGACCTACAGAAACTTCAGAACTCTCAGGACTCCATTTTGAACGTTTGAGCCGTAAATGATGATGACTCATAAACAAATAGGGCTGGAAAATGACACTGCTGTTGTTTGAGGAATCTGTTCCTGACTGCTTTTGAAGCTCCTTTATGCTGTTTGCACCTTAAGAGTGTGTTGATGTAACTGAGAGTACTGCAATAGTACTTTGGGTGCTGCTTCTTCAGAAATGGCCTGTTTTTCACAGAATCACAGAATGGTTGAGGTTGGAAGGGACCTCTAGAGATCACCTAGTCCAACACCCCTGCTCCAGCAGGGACACCTAGAGCACGTGGCACAGGGTGGCATCCAGGTGGGTTTGGAAGATCTCCAGAGAAGGAGACTCCACAACCTCTCTGGGCAGCCTGTTCCAGGGCTCTGTCACCCTCACAGGAAAGAAGTTCTTAAACTTTTTCATGAACAGCTTTGGTGCTGCTACTTTCAGTGCACATCATGGGGTGAGTGAGAGTAGTGGATGAAAGGAGAAGTAGCTATCTTGTCGTGGGCGCTCAGTAAACATGGTCTTGAGCAGAGTTAATTAGGGCTGGGAAAGAAAGCAGAGTTTGTGAGATCAGAGTGGGGATGGAGAGAAGCAGTGAAGCAGCTGGGCTGAGGTTGTGCGCCCTGGGAGCGAGGAGTGGGGCGAGCCCCAGCCTCTGCTCTTGGCTTCATGGTTTGGCCCTGCCTGGAAAGGGGGCAGCCCCTTGGGCCCTGCCTGGCAGCCACTGCCCAGCAGGCTCCCATCCCCGACACTGCGTTTGTGCTGACGACAAAGTATTTAACTTTTTCTAGAGAAATGACTCTTGAGGGACTGGTCCAGAGGTTGGTGGCAGACCCCTGAAGAACAGAGGTGGTGCAGTGACCTAGCAGCACCAAGCCTTGCTCAGCAGCTGGGGCAGGGGTGGTGCTGGCAGGGGTTACCCAACGTGTTCCAGCACAGCAGAGTGATGCTATCAGCTTAGCAGGGTGGATACCTTACAGCAGAGAACCGAAACGGAGTAATTCGAAAAACTTTTGCTTAAAATCTAAAAACCATGGTTTGCTATCTCTGTAACATGTTGCTCACGGAATTCTCTGGGTCCAGATCCTTAGGATGTCAGCACTGTTACAACCCAAACTGCAGAAACAGCCCCATTTGGCAACACTATGTTTCCTTTTTTACCTATAGACCAACCACTGTGGGAGACCATGAACTGTATTATGTGGGAGCAGTCTTGCCGTCACTTATCTTATCTTCCTTCTCCCACCTCCTTCAGTAAATAAAATATAACTTCGATTTTTTTTCATTAAGTCAGCTGTACTACGTTGTCTAGTCCAGCTTATTAATACCTAATATATCCTTTAACCTGGAGAGTGAAATTTAGATCAATATTTATTAGTTTCACTGAATGTGAAGTTTTTCTTTCTGTTTTTCTTTTTAACCTGATTTACAAAGGAAATGGAAACTTACGATCTTGCACCGTTTTTTTTTTTTTTTCTCCCCCACCCTCCTGCTGTACCTGCCTGTTTGTCTGGCGAAATTTTTGAGGTTTCAGAGATACAGAGCTCCCCACAAAGCATGTCTAGTTCAGCTAACACCCAAATTAAAGCCAGGCTGAGGACAAGGCAACTATGTTCCCACACTGCCAGACACCAAGGCATCCAGGTGAGACTTTGCCTTGAGACAAGTCCTGGAGAAACCTGCACTGCTTGTATGGCTCTCTGGACTCCTGCGGGTTTGCTTCATTCTCTGTTTCTCTCTCTTGCAGTTTTTCCTGCCTTTTGCAGTTCAGTTCATCACTGCATTTGTTGTCCTCTGCATCTGGAGGCTCATGGGTCTGCCTTTCCTCCTTTGCAGGCTCTGTAGCATTACCAGCTGCTTTTTTTTAGCAGGGAAAATGTGGGGAAATTATTTTTTTGCTGGCCTAGCTGTCCTGTCTGCAGAAAGCACATTTGGCATCAGTTGGTGAGAGTTCTTGCTCAAAAATAGACTCGAGCACTCTGTGCTGTGAGGGAGAAGAGTAGTCTTCCTGCTTGCAGAACTACTTATGAAGATCCAGTCCTGTCTCTGTAGGTGGCCTGACCATTATGCCAGGATAAACTTTGAGCTCTGTGGGTTTCAAAAGCTGGAAATGTCCTTTTTCAAAGTTGGCTTTTATTTAAGAACTGCGCTTTTGAAATCAGTGGACCAGAGGTCAGAGAACTCTTCCTGCAAGCCTCTCTAGGTTTATTTTTAATGCACTGAATAAACATTAGGAAGTAAAATATTTGCCCCTGGAAATCTGCAGCCACTTGTACTCTCTTGGCACCTTTATTAACAAAAAAGGAAAAAAAAAAAAGGAGAATAGACTGTCTACTTTTTAATAACAAAAGTATATAACCATATTCTATCAAAATCTTCTTTTCTTTTATGATTTTGACTGTGGAGCTTATTAGTTTTAGTGGAGTTAAAGGGGTGGAGGTTTTTTGTTTGTTTTTCTTGAAAGTAGAAATGTCCGTTCAGCTCTTACAGTCTGAAGAGAAGCAGTTTGGATTCTAGTATTGCACTCCTTAATTACTTATTAAAAATATTGTCATCACACATCCTAATTCTCAAGTTCGCTGTGGAATTGCTACACTCTTATGCAGTGGGATGTGTATGCAACAATCTCCAATCAAATTCTGAGTTAGTTGTAAAAAGCTCGGTGGATCTCATGAAAGTGCATATGCCAGGAAAGCTTAAATCCTACACAGTTTCTCTGTAGGAATCAGTAGGGGCCATATAATGAGGTCTTACGGTTTCACAGCCTAATAGGTATAATTAAAAAAAAAAAAAAGTCATTCCTGTACTTTCAATAGCCGGCCTCTGATCTGTACGCAAAACATGTTCTGTACCTCCTGACTTCTATGTTCTTAAAATCTTTACATGCACATTAAAATGCATATTTTATGTGCACACCTGGTCTTACATAGCATTTGAAAACTATGCATTTGACTGCATCTCAATGTATCGGGCCCTGCTTGCCAGACGAGGCTCTGAAATTGTCCTCACTGCTGTCATAGCTTCTAGGAGAGCAGAAGAGGCTGACCAGAAAGTAGGAAGGCTTTGATAGAATTTAGGGGCACCAAAATACAGGATTCCTTGGACTTTTTCTTGCTATGTTGCTAGACACCTCAGTAGTAGAAGGAATACAAGAGTGGAGCAGAGCCTGAGATTTGATAGCCAAATGGTGCAACTCCTGCTGCTCTTGATGGTACACTGTTTCAAAGTTGAGGTGTTTCAAAACTTCAGATATTCAGCGCAAATGTTCAAATATTGTACCTACTGCAAGCAGCAAATACTTTTCCTCCCTCTTTCCTGGAAGAAAATTTATTTTTTTCTCCAGAGTGTATGCCATACAGTGCCATATGGAAATCAATATAGTCTGGCAATACAAGACATTCCAGAAGTGATTATTCTGAAATACATCAGGTTGTAAGTCCCACTGATCAGAAAGACTTGCAGCACAGCAGTGAATTTCATTTGTCATTGTCATCCTAAACTCTGTCAGTTATCTTCCTGTTCATGTGAACAGTTTTCTCAGTTTTCATATTGTGATTCAAGTGGTCTGTGTATAACATCTGCGAGCCTGACAAACGATATAGTAAATCCCAAAGGGCTGTTGTCATCTTCTGAACATCACCTTAAAACATTGCCTTTCATTTAAGTCTGTCTGTCACTTTGTGATGACTCAAAATTGCTTTCCTATTTATCCAATGTGCTTGCTATTTTAAGGCAAAAATGCTGTCATTAAAAAGACTTATTTTATAGAAAACAGTTCAGAAATCCAAAAGAATACATTAAAGGTGTGTATCATGTTTGAGATGAAAATTGATTTATATAATCCTGGGGCTTACAGGCAAAATCCTTGCCTTGCTCCAGTAAGCGGCAAATCTCACTTTGTTTTTTAACAGGTGGATTCTGCACGTAATATCTGCAAATGTTTGAGGCTGAGGCTTGTCACACCAGTAGTGCGCTAACTACTGTATCTTGTTGTCCTACAGATGTGTACTGGTAACTACATATTTGTTCCTTATATGATAACTCCGCACAACAAGGTGTACTGCTGCGACAGCAGTTTTATGAAGGGACTAACAGAACTGATGCAGCCCAGTTTTGAGTCACTGCTTGGGCCTATATGTTTACCTTTGGTAGATCGATTTATTCAACTCTTAAAAGTGGCACAGGCCAGCTCAAGGTGAGTTCTCTTTTCATACTCTTTTGTAAAATGGATATATTTGTATTGATGATATAAATGTGAGACTGTTTTACCTCAGGGTGATGAGGTTTGTCTTCTGTTGAGACACACTGATAACGTTTCTCTCTGAATAATTTCGCTGGACTAAATCTTCCCCCTGATTCAATAAATGCTCTTTCAACAAATGTTCCAAATTCTAGCTGTAGAGCCAGAAACAAAAACATCAAGGACCTTGTCCCAAATTGCTAACATGAAGTTGTTGCTCTCCAGCCAGTATTTCCGGCAATCCATTCTCAATGATATCAGGAAGGCCCGGACCCTCTACACAGGCAAAGAACTTGCAGCAGAGTTGGCAAGAATTCGACAGCGAGTTGATAATATTGAAGTGTTGTCTGCTGACATTGTAATAAACCTGCTGCTGTCTTATAGAGACATTCAGGTATGAATTTAATGCTCAAAATACTCTAAAGTGCAGTAAATCAATTCTAGTCTAGTTTGTAGTGTTCTACTGTTTATATACATAACAGACACGAGTAAAAATCCCTTACAGTATCTTCACTGATGCTTTTTGATTTATTTTGTAGTTGTAGACTTTATAGTATGTCTTCAAAATAACAGTACTTTCCATCTACATATAACAACACCTAAGAACATTTGCATCATATATAAACTATTCTTTGCCTCAGCTTTAATATGGGATGAACGGCCTTTGGTGTAGGCGACTTAAAGGCTGTGGTATCTTCTGTGTTACACCAACGTGTATTCTTACGAGCAAGCTGTGTTGCCCTGCTTAGGATGTTTCTCAGGGCAATATGGCTGTATGCATTTCTACTTGTCTGATGGATGCTAGTAATTGCTCACTGTGTTGTTCATAATTTCAACTAATAATTGTTGCTTCTAAAACATTTGACTTTTTTTGTTAAATGTGTCTGAGTAAGCCACTTTATGAACTATGGTGTTGAAAGGTTTTGTTTTGTTTTTATGCTTTCATGCTAACTCCAGAGTTGCTTACTCCAGAGTTTTGGGAGACTTTAATGCAGATATAGTTAGCATTGTATTAGCAATCTATTAGCATCCAATTTGAACTCTGAAATGTGTTCATCCCCTGAATGTGTTCATTCATAGGCATGAAATCTATGTACTAAAATTTCCCTAGATCCATATTCAAGCAGCATAAAAGACCAAGGAGTATTTCCCTGCTGAATACTGTCCATATTCACAATTCGGCTGTATAGCAGGCCATTTGCAGTCTTAGACTGAAGAAACTGAAATCCATAAAACTTGCAATAATCTGCAAATATATCTCAGTAAGAGTCCTTAGTTCAAAGAGGAGTTTATATAGGCATACCTCAATGTAACCACTTAAAACTTCATTATTCTCTTCTTTTGGAAGGATTATGATTCCATTGTGAAACTGGTGAAAACTTTAGAAAAACTGCCTACTTTTGACTTGGCCTCCCACCACCATGTGAGGTTTCATTATGCATTTGCCCTGAACAGGTAAGAATCTACGCCTTCCTTTCACAGTTGAATAGTAGTAAATCAGTACTGCAAGCTTCACACAGAGTTGATGATCCTGATGAATGTTCTTTTACTGGAATCTTCTTGCTTAGGTCTTAAGTCCTTCCATTTTTCACTGAAGCATTTTGGGGGGACTTGGAGCTTTGTGATTAAATTAAGCTAGTGATTAAATTTGTCATTAAGTTATCCTTTTGTACTCTCAGATTCTGTTCTTTCTTTCATCTGTATGATTTGTCTTTCCATAGGTCTGTATCTATATTTAACTTTTTCCCTCCAGTACTCGAATTTGTGCTGAGCAGAACAAGTAAAATACACTCCTAAGTGGATGTTTGGGTGGCAGCGTGTTGCAACATTCATGCTGACTTAGACATGCTCTCATCTGAGTCCTGGGCGTTCCAGTGTCAGGAGACAGGAGGAGAACTTTTATCAAGGAATGTCAATCAGCAGACTTCATGCTATTGTAATTATTTACAATTACAAAAGCAATTTTTCATGGTGTCTGAAAGCACATACAAAATGTTCCACGTGCAGCAACATGCATTGCTTTCTTGGATTACATAAAAGTCAAGCCCATTTTTTCTCCATGAAAATATAGCATTAAAATATAGCATTAAAAGGGAAGTTTGCAGAGGAATCTATAAAGAATTACTGCTCCTTTGCTTTTTTCTCACAGTGAAGAATATGGTTGTGCCGTTGACATTCAGGAGAGCAGAATAAGGTTCAGCAGGAGTGCAGATTTTACAAGATATCTACAGATAAAAACAAATCTTTCTGCTTCTCTCAAAGCTTTGAATATTGTAATTCAGGTTTGCTGAGGAGTCTCAAAACTGCATATGGCATCCAAGTGATATCAAAACTGTCTCAAGTAATAAGTTGAAGGGATAGATTTGTTATGAAAAAACTGCCTGGCACGGTTCTTTCTGAGTAAAATGTCCAGACTCCTTCTGGCCTATTATAAAGGCATAAATATTGAGCCCACTTTGTTCCTACTTTGCCATAAATTTGTAAGCTTTGCAAATTAAAAATCCAGCACATATCTGCCACTTTTAAGCTTTCACAACAGTCACTATACACCTATGAGTCTGTAAGAAGTTATTTGGATGCCAAGGTCACCATTTTCTGAAATAAAGTCACTTTTGAAAACAGGACTCATATTCACTGGAGTGCTTAAAACTCCTTTTTTTTTTTTTTGGCTGCAAAAATACAATGCAGTCCTTTCAGACAGACCCATATATTGCCATGGTTCTGCTGGGAGTTCTTGCAGACAGAAAAATCTACTTTTAAAGATTTGACTAAAATGTAGTGTTTGGTCTTGCAGCTCATCTAACATGACAGAAATTCCATGCTGTACCTCCAAATGTGTTCAGATCATTTTTCCCCCCCTTCTTCCTTCTTCAGATTGTAAATTCAACCAGAATCAGCAACAACCACAAAAATATTTATTCATGCTTTGGTGTGTCTGAATCAGTGAGGAAGGCGTTGCTTGGACTAATTGTAGCTTTCTGCTTGTTGGGAATTTGAAGGGAACATCCTGAGCTAGGTCAGGTCTGGATGATCTGGTGCTGACTGGTGGAGTTCAAGATGCATGTCTGAATGTTTGCTATCAAAGAAGTCACATCTTTTGCCTGTCATTTAGGTCACAAGTGCTGAGGGGCAGAGCAGCTCAGTTAGGTGGGATTAGCCTGACCTAAATAACACAAGTGTGCAAGTGCACTGCTGGTGGAAGAGCAAGCGGAGAGAAAAGTCGGGATCTTACTCTCTGGAGACCAGCAAAGTATAAGTGGCTGTTATAAATAAAGCACTGCTGGGCCTGTCTTACTCTGATCACGTTCAAATAGCTATTGGCTTGATTAGGATTAGTGATAGTCAACCTGTGACTGCAGAGGAGTTATCTAACTGAAATTCCACTCTGAAAATAGCCCTTCTGCGGTGGAAGTCGGCCAGTAAACGTGAAGAAGCTGCAGACTTATCCCTGTTGCTTCACTAGCGAGGTCACTACTAGAAAAGACAGAAGGAAGCAAACAAGTGGACAAGAACCAAAGTAATGCTGACCTGGAAGGCTCTGTTATTTGCTCATGTCTCTTTTAGGGCTGGGGTTGGGGGCATCTGTCTAGTTGGAAGAGGCAAACCAGCACCGCTATCCCCCTCTGGAAATCCTTGAGTAGACTACTGCTGCTCTGTAGGCTGAAGGGATTTTCCCTAACTTGGTAGAACTGGACTGGTCTGAAGCTTGGAAGGAGAGGACTCTGGGCTTCATTTGTCCTTCCTACCAAGCTGAGACATCTGTAGCGGTTGTCCCAGCACATACATCTTGCACGGCCTGTTGGGCTCTGTGCTCAGGAAAGCAGTTCATACTGACTGCTGAAACGAGTGCTTTTCCTCTGTTCTTTTGATTATTCTTATGTTATGATGCAAGTGTTCATTCCTGTTGCTTAGTTCTGCTTAATGTAAATCTATACTTCCACATCGCTTCCTTTTGGAATTGCATACACGAGCTCCCAGAACTCGTTCGTAGCTGAGAGAACAAACGCTCTGGTCTCTCATGCTCGACATGCTGCCCGTGTGGACACGTCAGAGCTTTGGTGTGTTTTTGTTTGGCGGGAAGAAGAATTTCCATTGATCAATTTCTGATTAAGCAGTATTTGCTTTAAGATGCCCTCATATTTGCATCTCGTTGAAGAATGGGGGTTTTTTTGTTTTGTTTTGCTTTGTTTGTTTTTTGTTTCAAGAAGCAGCCTTCAAAAAGCCATTGTATACACTCCTAATACAAATTATAGCTACTAAAATGCTTCAAGAAACTTCTGCAAAAGAAAACAAAACTAAACTCTTCCAAATCAATGAAGAATGGCTTCTATTGAGAAAAGAGCCATTTGATTGTTCAGTACAAAAATATGTTTAAAAAATTCTGAAGTCTTGGTAATGATGTATGTATCCAAACTGTGACTCATCAGGAAGTGTTTAATGCTTGCAATTATGTGGTTTATTTGTATGGAGTGTTTTTATTAATATTACCTCATTGGCTTGACTCCTTAACCTTTCTTATCCTGAGAATTCAATCTTTTTTACTTTTTTTTTTTTTCAAAATATATGTATAAAAAGTCACAAACACAAGATTAAATCTCCTTTTAGGATGAGTGACTGTGAGAGAGATCTTAAATAGATATGAAATGTAAGTTTATATATTGATATTTAGTAATAAAGCACTGTATGCTATTTGAATTTTCCTTCTCCAAACTAAGAATTGCTTCTGAGGCTTTTCTTCTTGTTATTTCCACTGTTTTGCTCTTGCTGGTATTTTATGAGAAAGAGCATATTTCGAGACTTTTATAAAGCAGTTCAATAAGGGTGTCCTGCAAAGAAAAAAATATACATATACATGTATACACACACAAAATATAGTCCATTGTGTATAGAAAAGAAGTTGAGGTGGACAAAATGTGTATACAGATTTACAAGTGATCGTGAAAAAGTTCATCTTAACTTTTTATTTATCAAGATAAATATTTTAATAGGCGAAATCTGCCTGGAGACAGACAGAAAGCTCTAGAAATTATGGCTCCCCTCGTACAACAGGAAGACCAAGTAGCTTCAGATATGTATTGCCTGGTTGGGCGAATCTACAAGGACATGTTTTTGGAATCCGGATTCACAGATACAGAAAGCAGAGACAAAGGGACGTTCTGGTGAGTACTATTTTTCTGGTCTGTGTTCTTTTTGAAAAGTATTTCTTCAATAAGAATATACTTCTAACTTTTATTCCAGATATTTGGTGTTCTCAAGGGATACAATTAATCTTATAGCCTGTATTGCATATATATCAAGAATGAGAGATTTGTCTTGTTCACTGATCTGGTTCTAAGAAGACAAATATCCCAGTCTATAAAGCACTTCAGATAGTCCTCATCATAGCTTATTGCCCCTTCCCCCACATAAATTTTATTTAACACATTGTTCTTATGAATCTGGGGTAGACAATCATTAGACTTAAGCCAACTGACATATCTGCAACCTGCTGGATATTACCCAACTAGGCTTAAAGGTGTTGAGGTGTAACACTGAACAGATGTACCGCTCTGTTCTTTCCTGTCTTCTTCGCTCTCAACTAATGAAACTGTTTCAAACTCGTAAATATTTTGCCTCAACATCACCATATGTAATACAGGTGTATTGCAGCGGACTGAAGTACCTGGCACAGCAGCACACAATGTACGAGGCAAATTCTTACGGTAATTTTACCTGCAAACATCATGTTTTTCTTGATTTTTTTGAAATGCACCATATTTTGAGAACTGTCATGTGGAATATGTTTTTTGAGAGGTTTACTCTTATTTTCTTATTTTATTCCTCAGACTTTAATTCCAAAAAGAGAGGTACTCTGAATGGGGGCACTGGATGCCATCCCAGCCTTTTGCCAGGATGAGCTCTGTGCATTCTCCATCATAACAGAGCGTTTGAGAATACAGGCAATCTTTGTTTATGTTGTGCATACTCTGCTCATCAGATTCTGGTTCTGGTCTTATGTTCATCCACTGTATGTCAAAGTAAATGTTTAGATTTAAAAACATTCTTCCTCCTTTGCTATTGCTTTAGGTCAACTGCAGATTAAAACTGCCTTTGGAGAAAGATAATATGTAATTGTTTACCATTTATGGTCTCAAAATACATGTCTGACTTTCATACTTTACAGTTTTCTAATGCTAACTGGACTTTTAAAGATAAGCAGTATAGCAGTAATACAGCATGTTTCCCCCTCCACTTCATAGTTTTGAATTAAAGAAAATTTGTATTTCACTGAGCCAAAGTCCATAGCAAACTTCTAGGATTCTATTTTTAAAAAGTATTTTGCTAGTGTCACAGTCTAATGTAAAGAAAAAAACATTTAAATACTAGGTATTACTGAAGAATAAATAAAACTTGTGTTCGCTGCTGTGCATTTTGTTTTTTCCTCATTTAAACTGACCTAAAAACAGATAAGCTTTGAGACGTGCTAACATAATTAAACTAAAAAAAGCCCTATTTTAAAAGGGGTAGCATTCCTGCTGGTGTGTTCTTCTGGCCGAGGTGTGAGCGTCCCGGCTGGTAGCTGCAGGTCAGAGGTGCGGTGCTGGCAGCCAGGCAGAGATGTCACCCCAGGGAATAAGGGCAGGTCTCTCAGATGCGGGCAGGCGAGCAGACCGGCAGCTCCTGCTGCAGGGCAGGATGCTGACAGGCCAGTCTGGATAATCCCTGACGTCTCCAGCCAGCAGAACCAATATAGGCAGGTTTGGGGGTTTGCTTCCCAAAAGCGTTGTCTGCAAACACGGCTTCACTGCCCAGTGCAAGGTGGTGCATGTTAAGCCAAGCTGGGATTTGGCTGCCAGGTGGGTCAGCTGCCTTGGTTTCATTTGACTTCATGCTGGATGTTGGTTTAATTCCAGCACTACCCATAGGACAGGCCTGATGTGGCTGGCGGGTTGAGCCTCCGCCTCCCCGAAGGCCCTTGCAGGGGACAGAGCCCCAGCGAGGCTACCTCCAGCTGCCAGGGTGTGCGCAGGAGCGGTGCCTGCGCCGTGCTGCTGCTCTACCTGCCACCGAGATCCTCACCCCGTCCTACAGACACGAGGCTGTGGGCGGAAGGAGGGAGAGGGCAGAGGAGAAGAAGAACTTGGAGGCAGGACCAAAGCTTCGGCCTTGCAGCAGCTAGTAATGTCAAGCAGGTTGGCCTGTTCAAAGAAGAGAAGGAATAGGAAGGAAGTGTGCTTTTCTGACCAAAAAAAAGAAGACAAGACATTTTCCTCATAAATATGAGGCAAGAGATGGCAGTCTAATTATTAACTGTCACTTTTTGTTGCATTCTGACAGTGTAAATTGGGCTCACCAATACTGTCAAGTCTTTATTGAAATCTTTGCACTGCTTCATCTCTAATTCAGTGTCTGCACCACAACATCTCCCTAAATGTCAGTTTTCAGCTCTCAGATGGAATTTATAACTGCATCAGCTAAGCCAGGCTCCGCTTTAGGGCCTGCGTTCCTTTCCATGGCACCATACGGGTTCCCCAAGGATATTTCAGGCTTGACAACGCACAGTGATTGCACTGACTGAATTAAAATCAGTGCAGTTGAGCAGGTGTGATTTGTGAATTACTTGGGAAATTATGAAAGTTTTCAGCTTGCTAAGATTATTACTATAGGTTAGTTTTCAGTCTGCAGATTTTTCCTATTGAAGCTGTATGGGGAGATATTTGTTGTTCAAACTATATGAGGCAGATTTAAGGATGCCAGGATAAAATCACACCAAATAAGAAACATATAACCCTCTGATTTTAATGATTTAAGAGTAGCAAATGAGCTTTATGGGGCCCAAGTTGTTACTAATTCTTGGTGCAAGGTGAGATTTGAAAGCAATTTGCAGTGAAAAAATAGAGCCAAGGAACAGAAAGTCCCAAGGTGTCTAATCTGAGAAAATAGAGTGTGTGGGAGGGATGTTGTGTTGTGGATTTTTTTTTTTTTTTGGTACCTCAAGGAGCGAAAAGAGGTGATGGCTCCGAGCGGGCAGGGAGGGTGTCCCAGGTAGTCTGCCATTCAGCAGAGAGCCCAAAGCCTTGGGCAGGCTTCAGTGGTCGCCTTGTGGCAGTCTGGTGTCAGCCTTGCAGCACCACAGAGCCTGGCTGCACCTGGGTGATTTGGGCCATCAGAGCCACCTCCATGAGACCCTTGGACTTCCATAAGCCAACTCGAAGGCTTGATGAGTAAGATGAATACTGCTGCCGTGCCCTCACTCTCTTGCAAGCTCTTTCCAAGGAGAATCAACCCATTCCTTATGTAAATAGGCCCCTAAGGCAATGGCAACGAGACAGTAAAGAATAAAACTCATACTACCTGAAATTGTGCAAAATATAATTTGTGTGTCTCGTATTGCTCACCTTCATGTTAACATGTTTTGATATCCTCTGTCATCATAGTAGAGATCCAAAATATAATCTAAGGTTTTAAGCCAGTGAAAACTGATACCTTTCAGAGCGAATTAAATATTCCACAAATCAATATAACTGTGAAACAGGTCTTTCTTTTACAAGGTGATAGTATTATTTCTTCTTTTATCTCTTTGAAAATTGCACATCCAGTAAAGTATTATAGCTGTCCTGTGGTATATGAGTAGGGTCTATGTTTGTTGTGTGAGGAGGAAGGAAATGGGAGGAGGGTGTATAAATAACACTCCTAAGAACAACTACAAAGCATGTGTGGAAAACAGTAAAATGTTTTGGCTTCCATGAATTCTTGCTGTGTAAACAGACGATAAGCACTTAAAGTACCTGAAAGTATAATTATGCCCCTGTTAGATTGCGCTATTTAGAAAGTAAACTTGTATGTTTGTTTTTTCTAGGTTCAAGAAGGCATTTGAATCAGAGCCAACATTACAGTCAGGAATTAATTATGCAGTTCTCCTCCTGGCAGCTGGACATCACTTTGATACTTCTTTTGAGCTGCGGAAAGTTGGTAATTATAGCTTGCCAATTCACAGTGAAATCTCATTCTTCGTGTCATAGCAGAAAAAGTCTGATGGATGTAGAAGGGCGTTTTGATAGCGAGCATACAAATGTTTAAATTGGTCCCCTTGCCACTACCGATCCCGCTTGGTGAGGGTGATCTTAGCTCTGGCGTGAGAAAATGGTTCCAGTCTCAGGGTTTTAGCTGAGTAAGGTAAAACCTGGCAATCCTTCTTTGCAGTGACATCTTTTGTATCAGTCAGAAGTAGCACCTGAAGGGGCAGTTCTGCCCAGCTGGTGTTCTTGGAAAGTCAGCTCTATGGAACGATGGCAAATGTGAACAAAAAACCCATCCTAAGAGCGGGGCAAAGGAACTTGATTTCTCTTTGGGGTGGGCTGAGCAAAGAAAGGGTCATGTTTCTCTTCAGATGCGCTCTTTGAGGCTTCCTGAATCTGTTACATTGCCTATTTCCTTTGGGATTTTGCTGGATTTGAGAAGAATGCAAAGTCAGCTTTATAATATTATCTATATAAAAGGCGTGACAGAAAACACTGAATGTTGTAGTATGTAATAGCATATTCTCTGCCACTGCCATTCTTCTCCATGAGTCCATGTAACTGTTGACTTATTTTACATCTTTCTTTAACCTTTTATTCCTGAAGGAGATGTAAGAAGGAAGTGTTATTCCTCACAGAATGTGGCTGTAATGTAACTTCTAAGTTAGAGTGCTGGTTCATGAGCACTACAACTCTGGAAATAATTTCCTAGGTAGAGTCCAGATCCCATCTATCTGTTATGTTTTAGAAGTTTTAATGACCATAAATTGCCAGTTGGGTTGTTGTATTTTACCTGCATTAAAGTCCTCTTTTAAGATTATATTATTTTATAATGCTTCCAAATGTTGATTTGGTAAAGTTGAAATATTTTAGGTACAGGTAGCTTTTTTACAGGTTATTTTTGCTTCATTTGACTTTCCAAGTTTTGCTACTTTATTCACAACATGCAAAAGACAAAACATTTTAATCAACATAACATGGTTTTAAAGTGTAAACAATGAAGCTAAACAGTGTGATCTACTGAAACAAAATGTTTGTGAAATATTTCTTTTAGCAATCAGCTTTCAAATGTTACTTTGATTTGGGATGAGACATAATGTTAGACTCCCAAACTCCTCCACAGGATGCTGACATTGTCATCTGACCATCTGAACTCTCTTTTTCTTCTCCTCAAAATTACAATCTCATCACTTTGATCTGCTTTACAAAAGCTATCTACATTGAGCACCATGATGAGAGGAATCTCTGCTTTCGGTGAAGATCATTTTGGAGAATGGAGCACAGGGAAGGGATATTATGTGAATTTCTCTTTTTCATGCTGAGCAGTTTTTTGAGTGTGAAGCTCAAAGCAAGATGGTTATTTCCATAAGGATAATAGAATTGAAATTAAAATTCTCTGGTGGTAGAGGGTGTTCATTTGGATGTGATAGGCTGTGTAGAGTTGTCCTAGCTACTGTGCATGCCCTTCTGTGAGTGGGTGTGATTTCACTTTTGGGGTTGGGTAGAACGCTGTCATCTCCTACGCTGAAATTTGAGTCCTTGTGACAGTGTAGGAGGTAAAAATACATACATTTTGCTTTGTACATTGCATCTGCAAATTTTAACTCAACTGGCCTAATTTGAAATTACAGATAGCTTAGAGAATCGGGGCTATATTTATTGCCTAGTTTAATTTTGAATCCTTCCATTTAAGGAAGGTTCTCAATTCCCTGCAGGCTGCAGCCAGTTAGATTGGTACAAATTGATGAAATCTGAGTATTATTTATAGGGATCAGATGTTTGATATCTTCTTCCTGTGAGTTTGGCCAGTGCCGTTTTACCCTATTCTATGTATGGAAATTCCTTAAGGTTCCTTATTGCTTAAAGTTCCATCCATGGCTAATGAATGGTTTAGTGGAGAAATACTCAGCTGCTGGTAGGTGGAAGGATGTTTTCCCATATCAACGGGACAGTCACTTTCACATGAGCATTTGCTTGGCCTCTGCTGAAAACCTGTGACACAAATAATTCCTCCTGTTATCTGTAGTGTCTGGTCTTGCTTTGCTATGTTTATGGGAAACGTTAAGATATTCTGAGACTGTGACTGACTTAGCTGTTTTTAAACAAGTTTTCAAATCCAGATATAATACGAACCCTGCACATGTCATTAATCATTCATTTCTTGGCAATAAGACTTGGCTCCAGTGGATACAAGGAAGTTTGTCAGCTAACTTGAGTTGTGTTAGGTTCTGAGAGCAATTCAGCTTTTTTTTTTTTCTTTCCTGGACAAATTTCATTTTTTAAACAAAGATAAACCTAAGCAAAACCTCAGCAACTGTTTAGGAAAAATGCTTTTTTCAGCCCCATGGTCACAGGTTACTCTTTGGTGTCGCCTCCTGTTTTGGTCGGTGTTCGTGAACCCTCATGTGAGCGTTAGCTTTGCCCAACAGTGCTGTCGGCGTCATGTTTGCCCACAGCTCTGCCCATAGCGCCTGGAGTTTGGAGCAGGCCCTTCTTTGTGGAGAAGATGAGAGGCAGGTTGAAGCTCCATCCTGATTTGATGGAAGCGATATTGGTAGGTTGGGAATGGCTGCGCAAGGAGATGGCAAAACCAGACTAGCATTTCTGAGAGTGTATGGGGCTGTAAATAGCAGATACAGATCAGATTACATTTGCAGAAATATAATAATTCTAGTAAAATTAAGTCCAAGTAACCAGAGAATTTTTACCCGTTTGCATCTGATCTGAAAAATTGCCTACTAAATTTTCATATCTTTACTTGACAGAATAATAGTTCATAATGAAGTGATCAAATAAAGCTTCAATAAAAGTTCTCTGTATATTTTCTGAACAAGATGGTTGTTTTCTTAACCATACTGCAGAACTTTGGGACCAGAACATAAAGGCAGTACTTTGCATGGGCAATAGTGATCTCTGCAGACTGTGACTTTGGTACACAAAGAGTCTGCTAATACAAACTGGTTTTGTCAATATTTGATCGAGGAAAGCAGTTTAATCAAAAAACCTTCATAGTTTTTTTTTTCTTTTAATGGTAATACCTAGTT
This sequence comes from Tinamus guttatus, assembly GCF_059628265.1. Classification (NCBI taxonomy): domain Eukaryota; kingdom Metazoa; phylum Chordata; class Aves; order Tinamiformes; family Tinamidae; genus Tinamus; species Tinamus guttatus. Next base: position 71,731 of record NW_028288870.1, on the reverse strand, counting down.
ACTGTACGTTATTTTCTTCACAAGCTGTGGGTATGTTCTTGGTATTATAAGCATAATTGCTACTCTGTCATGAATGGCTCTTACACCTTTGTTCAGTTATTCTTAAAGCAAAATATTTTTCATAGAGTATACTGGAATTCAGCTTTTTATGAGAATACTTTTCTTGTGACAGAATGAAAGAAGTTTTTTGTTTTCAGGGAAAAAAAAAAGACCAAAACAGGGGAAAACAAAACAAACCCCCAAACCAGCACACTTCTGTAAAACAGTGGTCTCTCTTTATTCCATGTAAGTGTCTGTGCACTCCAAGTGCATTTTTTAACTATTCAGGGCCTTTCAGGGGTAGGTTAAGGTCTGCAGCTGGGCTCTGTATAGGAAGGTTGGCAAAGCAGCGTGAATTTCAGCACTGAGAACCTCAGCTGTCTCAGGGGAATACGAAGAGCCGCTGGTCCCATCTTCTTTAAGGTAGCAGAACCCAGTCCACTGAACACTTGGTTAAAGCTTGCGGCTGCTCCGGGCCGCACAGCAGCAGCGCTGCAGTACAAGACCTAGAAGACTGCACAAGCAGCATTGCTCAAAGTGTGCCAGGGTGCCGGGTGCTCCCCAGGGACTCGCTCTTTCTCAGCAGCCTGGGCTCCCGCTTGCTCCTTGCTTTGGACCTGCCCCGACGTGTGGAGCACGGTGGGTTCCTGAAGCGCGGCCCAGCCCGCCTGCCAGCCAGGGCCCAACGCTGCGGCTGCACCACGGGCCGCTGCTCCTCAGCCCCAAGGCAGCCGCTGTGGCCCAGAGCCGCCACCCGCTCGCTCACCGGGGTCACCCGCGCAGCTCAGCCGCTCCCTCCTCACTTCCCCGGCAGCAGGATAGTCCCCTGAGAGGCTTCTGGTGCCTCTGCCCGCACCACGGCCTTGCTTGCCCTGTGGGGCGGCCGTGTTCAAAGCCCATGGAATTCCATAGGTGTCTGTGTGCTGGTGTCTGTGCCTGTTGCTATTGCCTGCATGTGCTAGACGTGCTAGGAGAGCCCTTCAGCCTTCCGGGACGCTGCCGAATATCCTAGGGTCCCGGAGAAGATGATTTATCCCTTGTACTGTGTTACGTAGATAAAGCATAGGCTTCAGTTTCCAGAACCCCAAATGGAGTAAACGTAACTTAAAAGTCCCTCCTTTGCAGCCTACAACAGCAACTGCATCATGAAACAAACCATTCTGGAGCCATCTGTTGACACTCAGTGTGTGTGTGGCACCCTAATTGAAAGCCTAGAAGAGCTGTTGTGACATACATAAAAACAATGACTGCAATATATTGTGAAATTATTTGAGATAATATAGCTGCCATGGTCTCCTATGAAGACCGCGCTTTGCAAAAGCTATTGCATGTTCTCAGGAATAAATTAGCAACCCTATTTGATTAAGAAGCAAGTCATGTTTTTAATTAGATTTAAGTGTTACTTTGTTCTAAGTGTTTAGCAAATATGACAACTTCTTGCTGGCAAGAGAGCACAAAATGTGAAACAGACATGAAATAGGCTATAGACAAATTGTATTTAAATAAAATGTAAAATTGTCTCCATTTATTGTCTGGCTGATAAAATGTAAGCAGCATGAGAAAACAAAATGAACTTTGACTGAAATGTCGTTAATGTAATGACATCCACTCTGATAAGATTTATTGCTGCTGCCAGAACGAAGCGTAGTCATCTAGCAAGTAGAGTAAAGGAAAAGATAAATATAGAACAACTGTTCATCTTTCTTGGGAATATTCAGCCTTAGTACCAAGGACAAAGAAAAGTGATGTGGGAGGAAAACTGCCATAGCGGAGGAGTGTGGGGAAAGTGAATAAAAGGGTACTGGTGGTGAGGAGGCTTTTCTTGTAAACTGGGAGTTCTGTTTGCATCTGTGGGTGATGATGTAGCCTATCTTGTGTCAGCTATAAACATTAGGCAGCTAATGTGAACCAAAAATCATCCTGAAGGCCACAAGGAAACATGTAGTTCTCAGAAAACATAGCAAGTCAAGGTAAAACCTGAGCCTCTCCATGGTCTTGAATTGCTGGGGGACTTATGAATATTAATAGATGTCTTTCATTGGGGTAGGACTTGCGGCAATTAAAAGAACATCACTGCTGGAAGAAGCCCAATGGATCATCTCTCCTTTCTGCATGGGACCTTGTCTATAAAGGTAAGTTTGGGGCTTGGGGCTTGTAAGTCAAAAAAAAAAAAGGCAGAAAAAAACATAATAGGTGCCATGTTCAGCATCTGTTAAGTTTTTGCAGCTGTGTTGTGTAGCCTAAGGCCCCAATTTACCTTTACAGATGAGGTCCATGCAAGAACGTAGGTAATCTGGCTGTGGCCTTGTCCTGACAGTGATGTCTTAAAGTCCCTTTCTTGAGAGGCCTTTAGGAAGAGGGGGAGGGAAACATAGGATCTACTACAGCTTATGATGTTTGGAAGACATATAAAAAATGTCTGGTAAGTATAATTTCCATCTTAATTCATTGAAATGGAGAGGCTGCAGTAATTTATCAATGAATAGATTGAAATTAGGAAAATATTTATTTTAAAACTATGTCAATGCCTTTCTGTGACCTATCATTCTTATTACTACAGGAGTAAAGATCAGCAGCCTGCTTGGTAAAAAGGGGAGCTTGGAAAAACTGCAGAGCTATTGGGAAGTGGGATCTTTCTTGGGGGCCAGTGTGTTGGCTAACGACCACATACGAGTGATCCAGGCTTCAGAAAAGCTGTTTAAGCTAAAGGCACCAGCATGGTAAGGTGATGAGCAGGATCATGTACATTGCCGTGTTTTAAAGCATTCAAAATGTCTTAGCGTTATTTGTAACTGATTCAGACTTTTATGTATAACCCATATTTTTTTGTTGTTGTTTTTAAAATGAAAATGTGTCCCTCTTCCCCAGAAAATGTTATGTCTATGATTTCAAGAGAAATGCTCTCTCTCTTTCAAACCTTTCTTTGGGGCAAAATCTGGTCAATGTGTCATTTTGTGCTTTGTTTTTCTCCCGGTATACAAAATCACTTGATGTAAGAGCAAGCCAGAAATGCTTATGAACAGCAAACCTCGCAGGTGGTGTTCGGAGCTGGTTAAGAATGCATGTTCAAATCGTTTTTAACTGTTTGTTGGGAGAAACTCATGTGCAGAACAAGGAAACCAAGGTCTAACCATGTTCCTGAATCCCTGGAGGCACTTAGACCATTAGGATTTTTTTTTCCACAGCAGAATTTTCGAAAGCATAGACTTCAGAGGGATCATTAAAAAATTATCCTGAATGTATATGATAGATTATTTGACTGGTTGTTAAACAGTTTTGCTACTCTGTGTCTTGCTTCCTTACACTTCCACGCAGGCTAGGAATCATTTCCCCCTTTTGCATAAGGATGCAGAGAGGCACATGATGGCACATTTTAGTTCAGAGGCTGAGGAGGGTGCTACCCACTGGCGCTAGCCCCTCCTTAGGGCAAGAGCAGTGTAGGCACTAGTTTGAGTTCCTGTACAGTGGCCTTGTGCAGGAGGACAAGTGGTGGGGACGCATGGATTTAGTCACAATTGCATGGATGTTTCTGGGAGGGCAGGCAAATGAGCTGGTTGGGACAAGTCTCATGTGGTCATGACTGAGAGCAGTGCAGATCAAGGTCTGCTCAATGCAAAGGTTATGTAAATGGAGAGGTTGGAGAGAGCCCTGTGTGCTTGGCATCTGTTACGCGAGGGCCGTGACATCCGGCGCCCAGCACCTGCTCTGCTTTGCTGTAGGCAGCAGTCACCTGCCCACAAGGCCTGGGTGCTGCTAGCTCGGGAGAACCCAGGCCTTTCTGGCTAAAAGCAGTCCCTTTAACACTCAAAGTGCACACATCACTATCTATTTGCTTTTGCCCTTTTATATAGGCAGAAAGGTCTGTCTCCTGGGATTATATTGACATAACATAGGAAACACCAAGTCTATTGATTTTTTGACCAAATGTTTTATAAGCATATTGTGAACAGCTTTTATCTGCAATGCTTTCAATTTTTACTACATGCCATGTTTTACTAAAAACTGGATACTACTCTTTAGAAGTCTCTGATGAGAATTTCCTGGTATTTATAAATGCCTGCTTGTCAGGATTTTATGTACCAGTGCCCTTGGGGTTGGAGTCTGTGGCTTAAATTCTGAAAACACAGTACCCCCACTTGCTTTTCAGGAATTATTTCCTGTGAGAAATTCCTTCCCAGTTCATTGCTTATTCTTCAGCAGAACCCTCGTGGTACAAAGGGGAATAGATGTGGTAGCTTTCCCAGGATATTCAGCTGGCCTCCACAGGACAGTCAGAGCCTGCACAGCTATGGAAGAGTTCTCAAAAGGCCTCTGAGTTTGCGTCTTGCCACAGGTGTCTCAACTACATTTTCAGGGTAGTCTTAACTATGGTAACTGTGACAAATCCTATTTAGACTTGAGCATCTTGTTGCACAAGTAGCCATAAAAAATGTGGAAGATTGTGCTTACATTGCTTACATTTTTTTTTCTCTTCCCTCCTCCCTCCCCTCAAAAAAGCCAAGGGAAATCAATGCTTTGGGGAGGTCCATAAACCAGCCCCAGAAATAAAAAATACTGGAGAATGGTATGAGCTTCATTTAGGAGACAGTTTCAGCTATCCTTTCTCCAGTATTGCCAAAAGACTGCTTACAGTTGCTGTCTTTACAGAATTTTTTTTTCCTAAACGTGTCATCTTTAAAAATCTACATTAAAGATCTGTCAATACAGATGCCGTATGGAAGCCAGAACAGTGCACTGGGTTAAACTAGTGGACTTTTCATCCGAGTTTTCCCGTGAGGATGGTTACAACTGAAACAGCTTGTCATGGGCTCAGTTTAGTCTGGAAGTACAAGATTTAACTATTTGAGGAAGCTTTCATGGTTTAGAATAGCAGGCAGTATAAGGGATAGGAATATGTGCAGGAAGGAGGATCCCAGGACTCATTTATCTTTCAGATTAGTAATATAGTTCCTCCATGCCCACTGAGAAACTGTTATTTTTAAAAGCAGTCTTGGAAAACCAAAATCCTCATGGCTGCCTTGGAGTTTCAATCGTGAATGCTTAAGTTGTGATTAAATGTAGAGAGATTATTATTTACAAATTATATTAAATGTACTATATGTGTCTACTTGGATGATTACAGGTACCTGAAGTCTATTGTAGAGACCATTTTGATATATCAGCATTTTAAGAAACTGAATCCAGAGCAACATATGGCCAAGCAGGAACTTGTTGACTTCTGGATGGACTTCCTTGTTGAAGCCACAAAGACAGACGTGTCTGTAGTTAGATTTCCAGTAAGTGTTTTGTCTTGTTTTGTTTTTATATTTAATTGTGACATAAAGAGAATCAATACCAAGCATGGTTACTAAAAACACTGTGTTTTTGTAGCTTGCCAGGCAATAAATTCCTTGCCCAGAAGAAATTAATTTGGCCTGCACATTAGACTGATTTTAATTGCATGCATTTGGTTACAATGGGATTGCACAGGCAATTTCATATCAAAATAATGAGAGAAAAGTCAAGACAGAACTTTATTCAATGTTTGCTAACAGTAGATATGTTTTTAAAGCAAATTTTTCCAGTTTATGCCAGGTGATACTCTTTTATGTTTTGAAGAAAAGAGATTTTATTTCTTTCTCTAGCTCAGCAGGTTTTGCATGTCCTACTGCTGATAAATTCTGTCTTTTGTTAGATGTTGAAAAGGAACCCAAACAGTCAGAAATCTATTGTTGCTACTATCAGACAATAACTTTCAACAACATTGGATTATATGTATTCATAGGCTTTCTCAATTTCTCTCATGGATAATTTGTTATTTTTTTATATTTACTAAATATATTATGTTTATATTTATTTATGTTTTTATATTTACCTGATGTTCTAAAAGGAACTGAAAACAGCCTGTAAAAAGATTTTTGTTGCCCATATACATTATCTATGTAAGCAGGGGAAATAACATCTATGTACTCTTTTTTTTTTCGGTAACTACTAACAAATACAGCATTTAACATTTTAAATAGCAGTCGTTGTCATCCTCCAAATACTCGAAGCGCATATTGGTTTTGTACAGTTCTTTTGGTTTCTACGTTTTGGGTTCTGTGTAGGTGGAGTAATAAACCCTAAGACTGTAGTGTTGAACAGTACCAGTTTGAGGCAGTAAAGTGAAAACAGTGTGACACATGAGGGAGCTGCATTCTGCTTCGCTGAGGAAAATGGGCCTAAACTTTTTGGGGAAAGTAAAACAGAAAATATTTTGAATCCTCTGGGTCTTACAGAAAGGAAACTATGTCCTTTTTAGATTTTTTTTGATGATGAAATGTTGCAGTTAAATACTTAAAATAGACTCAGACATGCAGAACAGTCCAAGCCAAATAGTTTGGATTTTTTTTTTAATATTGAGAGACAAACTGGTCATTGAGATAGTGTGGGCTAAAAGATCATCCCAATGACCATATAATTTGATTATATTATACAGGAAACAGTTCTGGTAGTGCAGAGAGGAATATGTGATGTCTTGTATTATAAAATTATATTTGTGTCTGTCATTTGCTCTGTATTTGGAAGGAAAATCACACCATTCATCAAGCCAGCAAAATGAAACATAGTAACTTATTTTCTTTCTTCTCCCAGAAACTTACAAATAACTTCTTTTAAAATAAGTAGTTTTCTGCAGATTCCTTGGCATGAGTTGCCTCAAAGCGTGAGGGTAAGGACTTCCCCTGGTCATTTACACCAGCTGAGCTGTCAGTTGCTCTGTTAGCTGATGATGACTGCGTATCATTATCCTCCTCGTAGCCATTAGCAAAAGAAATAACACACCAACCACCCCAGGTTGAGAGATGATCTAAAACTACTTTAGTTTTAAAACTACTTAAGTGTCTGGAGGCTCAGAGAAGTACTTCTGAAATCTCTCTAGCCATCATCCATTTATTTTCAAAATTTGGCCCTGCGCTTCTGTCAGCTGCAAAGTGTGTGCCCACGGTGGCTGACTCCGTAGGAGCTGCCATGGCTTAGGTGTCTGACGTGGGCTCTTTCCAAGAGTTCCTGCTGCAGACTTCATGTATTTTTTTGAAGTGACAAAGGGAATTTCTGGTGGCATCCACAACACAAGCAACTTATTCATAAATCAGCTTCTTGTAGACCACATTGCCACCATCAATCATTTATTTTCTAAAGCATTTTTTAAAATCCAGAAATCAAACTGGTAGAAAAAAACTATTAAACAAGAAATTCTGCAGCTTGGATATTTTGGAGACGGTGTTTGATTGGGCCTTTATTGGGAAAAGGAAGTGAAGAAGAAAGGAAGGAGATAATCAGGCTGCTTACCAACTTTAAAATCAGAATCTTTCAGATTCAAACTCAGAAATCTTTCTATAAATGATACAGTGGAAGATGGAGTGACTTTTTCCTGAATTAATATCAATGTTTCACGTTCTTCAATTAAGAATGCTTTCTACACAGCCAATATACATTTAGGGTTTTAAACATCAGATTTTAAGCACTGAAAATCCTTAATGAAAAAAGAAAAAGCTTTAATGAGAAACTACATTTCTTCAGTTGATCTTTTTCTTTTAGGAAGTGGATCTGCAAGTAGTTCTGTCAGAACATTATTAAAGTAATAGATTTGGTTTCATTTATTTGGAAGTGGCTATATTAGTTAAAATGTTTCTCCATTGCATGTTTCTCTCTTTTACATGACTCTTCCAGATTTTGTTTAAATTTATTTCAAGAAATTTTCTATAATTATTAGTTGTCAGCCTGAGATTCTTGCAGTGGTGTCTGTTGCTTTTGAGAAAATCATTTAATCTAGCTTCTCCAGCTCACCGTAGTGCTAGAACTCTCCATTAACTCAAAAGCAGTTAATTGTAGCTCTAGAATTATGTAATTTTTTTTTGAGCTCCCCAAATATGCTTCTACAGTGAGATAATAAAGACACCGCCTGACTCTGCATGGGAGACACGCATTCCCAAATGACACTTTGCAACTGAATGACTTGCAACCAAAAGATTTCAAAGATTTCTGGTAGTAGTCAGAAAAACATTTGGGAAAAGTAATGTATGTGTTACTGAGTGATACGTGATAGACTTGAATTAAAAAAATAAATAAATTTGGGATTTTGTGTCTTATGTTAGCATGAGCCACTCTTGCCTAGCTCAGTAGCTGACGTTTTATTGTTCTTTGTGTTTCCCTGGTGGTCCTTGATATGACTGTAGAAATAGTTCTAACTGATTTTAATGCTTATAAATTTTGTGTGTCTTGCACTAACTCTTAAAATTGATTTTCTTTTACAAGGTTTTAATATTAGAACCAACAAAAATTTATCAGCCTTCATATCTCTCCATCAACAGTGAAGCTGAGGAGAAGACTGTATCTATCTGGCACGTGCTGCCTGATGACAAGGTATATGCCATCACAGTATCTGCAGTTGTGACTTATATTACAAGCAAAAGTGCATGTCACATGAGGTATATAGTATATAGTGTGCACAGTCATACCTAATGATGGATTCTGCAAAGGAGAGTGCTTTAGTGAAATGCATAAAGATGTCTTGCACATATCTTGCTGTGCATTTATTTTTAATATAGCATTCTTCATCCTTATTTTTGCTGCTGTTTAATGGACCTTTCCTTTTCATCATTAAAAAATCGCACAGAATCTCAGATTGTTTTAAACTAATGTGCAGTATACAACAAATCTGTAGCTTAGGATTTCATAAGGAATATACAATATACTGAAAATCACAAAGGATGCAGCATGAACAAATAGAACTTTCTTCTTTTTGCACCCTCAGTATTGCTTGTTATCTATGGTAAAGGCTTATTTAATGCATAAATAGGAATTATTGTATTGAAATAGCAATTGAATATTCAATAGTGTTTTGTGGTTTGCTTATTTATCTATTTACTTTGCTTCTAAGATATAGTAATGTGTTTCCAAATGGTCTATTCCATTCTGCTAAGTGGCATACATGTAAGAAGGTCCTAGGACTGTATTGTTGGGACTATGGAGCATGAAGCCAGGGGAGGGACTTTCCCTCTGAGCAGACACACTTGCTGTGTAATATTTCACATAACATAGTCAAACTTCCTCTAAGTGCTTGTTAGGTGTCACGGAGAAGCGTGTTGGAAAGTGGATACAGAGCGTGGCTGCCCAGCTGGAGGAGCTGCTGGGGAAGATGAAGGCTGGAACATGAAGTCTTTCAGGCAGAATATGTCCACAGCCATTGCATACTCACGTTGGTCCTTGTACCAATGTGCTCATGTTAAAAAGTTCCTCTCTGGAGTTTATTATAGGAGAATTGTAATGTCTCTTAATGTTTACTCTTTTTATTTTTTTCTTTAGGCTAAACAAGTAGGCAGACTTTGTGTCCTTCCCATGAGGGACATGAGGGTGAACCTGCCATGGCCTCTGTTTTTATTTCAGTTTGAGCTAGCCTTTCTTGAGCACCCAAACTGTAGACCACATTTAAGTCTTTTGTGGTGCATGAGTGTGTCTTCAGCTTCTGGGGATCTCTTGATACTTCTAGCATTGGCTGCCTTCATGACTGTCCTATTTGATGGCTCACAGTCATCATGTGCTTGGGAGAAGGATCTAGGTGTATTAGTTTGTACTTGTCTGCTGCGTGTGGTGACTTCAGCTATCCACAGTTTGGCCTTTGCTTTGTAGTGTTTTCTCATTTTGCAATTCTGTACTCCAGTTTGGTATTCCCATTTTATTTCCTTATTCCTACTTCCTTATTCTCCAAATTTTCTGCAGATTAGTGTTTCCTACTTTTGCTACCCTGGTTATTCATCAATCATGTTATATAAGGTCGTTTTTGATGGACTTGCGAGTACTTTTGCTCTAGCCAGAACCCCTCACGTGGTGAGTTTATGCAGTATCTTGGGATCTGATCAATACTCACTTCTGGCATTCCTGCCCTGCAAGCCGTGACATCCATCAAAGGAATGCAATGGGCAATACTGTAGTTACAGCTTCAGTTTACACAGTTTTAATCTGCCCTTGCAATTTTGTGAGCCTTAGAATCCACCAGAAGTGAGGAATGAGACTGAAAGAGAACTGGCTTTTTGGCTAGATAGAACCAAAGCAATATCTGTCTTCGATAAGAGATTTTTTTTCTGAAGGAACTAGATGTATTTCAGCCCAAGTGAGAAATACTCTTACTTTGTTTCTTCTTAATATGCAAGGCTGAAAACTGCCACAACAGGCACAGGGCAGCTGTCCTTGCTCAAGGACAAGACAGGCAGGTGGGTTTAGAAGCTGCTTCAACCCCCTAGCTTTAATCTACCCACTGCAGGTCTGTCAGAGCTTTAGCAGCTCATGGGTCACATTCCAGTTCATTTTGGCTCATAAATTAATGTATTTGCCTATCATTATTTTGCAAAATTCAGTCAGTGCTCTAAGAATGAAAAATATTAGTTCCAACGAGTATGGTTTTTGTTTGTTTTTTCGTGCGCAAAATGAATTTCTGCTTCAAATGCAAAATGGAGCTCAGTGGAGTCAGAAAGAGGTAAATTTCTAATGAGTAGGGGATAGACAGTCAATGCCAAGAAAAATGACATGTCCTTTTCCTTTTCTATGACTCTTTAGCAACATATCTGAATGTTTATGCCTTTCACAGTGTGAAGTTTTACATGGACAGATGTATATACAAGTCAGACAGCATTATATTTTTTAGCATGCGTGTTATGTTGCCTTCCAGTTCCCTGGTTCTAGCAGTTTTTTTCCCTCACAGGTTTAGAGGAATGCAGCAGTGCTGTTTGCGAGTTTGAAATAGAACAGCCTGTCTCTGTTTCGTGTTGGCTTCTGAATCCATTTTGAGTTTTGTTTTGAGTGGTTGGTGTTTTTTTTTGCCTAAGCAAAGAACAGATGCTGAATTTGGATAGCATGCCTGATATGTTTACTCCAATGTATTTGAAACTTGGCAAGATCATGAGGGACACAGTTTTTGTGTTATTTTGTTGCCTGAGAACATGATGTGGGAAATGAAAGATGTATGAATGCAGGAGACCTTAGCTGTATGTAAATGATGGGTAAAAACCCACAGTGCTTGTGCTTCTTGTTGTGCTGCTTGCACAGTTCTGCCTGTCACGGTGCTTGTTTTAGATTTAAATTCTAGATTATTCCCGATAGTTGGAATTGGACAGGCACCAGTAGAAAAGCACTGAAGAAAGTTTCCAATGATGGAAAACTGGAAAGTGGCAGAGTTCATATGTGGAGGGAGGGGCAGACCCTGCAAATCTGCTCTCCTTATCAGCAGAGGGGCTGAGCTGGTGATATTTATGCAAGACAACCAAGCAACTCAAATGGTAGCTTTGCAAACACTCAATATAGTACTTCTATTTCAAGATGGAGTCCCACCTTTTATTCACCTCTGGCTTCTTTCCTTCCACCTCTGCTTCCCCCATTGGAATTCCCAGCCCCCTGTTTTACATTGGAGAAGTCACTTAATTATGTATTACAGTTACAATCTTGCGAAGCTTGGGCTTCAAGAAATAAAACTGCATATAAGTGTGGCACATTGTATAAGAAATTTTGTATTAGCCTCACAATCTTTAGTACAATTTGAACAGCAAGGAAAGAGCTATGGAGGAGAAACTGATCCAGTCAGCCTTACAGAAAAATGTTGTATCTGAGAAAATAATTTTCTCTCTGATTTGTTGCACATACTGCAACTATTTTGGCAGTGTATCTGTTATAACTTCTCCAGATCTCACTATTCATGAAATGTGTTATAAGCTGCCCAGCTTGATGTCCTCTTTTGGGACACAGTTGGCTATGTCTGTGGCTGACACCGTGGCCTTATGCTAGAAAGGCTGCCACAGCTTTGGGGTGGTGTAGTTCAAACTTCTCTGAAAGAGTGTTTTCATCGGAAGATACAAAAGGCTTCTGATTCCTGAAGTTTTATTAGAACTTAAACTTATATGACTGTGTGTTGGGAACTCAATTCAGCTCTGTGACAGATTTCTGAAAATAAATGAGGCTTGGCCCTTGTTGCTTCTGCAAGATGATTTCTTTCTTCTGGGCTAGTTTCCCATTCCAACAGCTCTGGGGGCTTTAGTGGAGCCTTGCTGCTCTTTTCTGTATTCTTAGAGATAGTGTCTCTTTTCCTGGACAGTCTGCCTTTTGATTTGCTCCTTCCCCAAGTAATTCTGCCTGCTTTTTAGGAACTTGCCTCGCAGCATCAAAACTCCTGAGTTCTATTTCTCCCAGCCTGTTTTTCCCACACCATAAGGAGCCAAAGCATGCAGAGCTGGCTCTCTTATTCCCACAGATGCTTTTTTTTTCTCTCTGTTTCCAGAGGGTGGCACATGACCTTGAGTTCAGCACCCAGGACAGTCAGTCTGTATGGGCAGCCCTTCTGGTCTGATGCTTTCGCAGTTTCTTAAAAAAAAAAAAAAAAGTGGGGGGAGCACTGTGTTTGCAATGTAAACAGTGAAGAAATGAGAAAACCAACATTTCTACCTAGAACATGTCACATTGGCTATGACTGAAAAAAATGGAGAATAACTGTTACAGGGTAATAAACTGTTACAACTGAGTGTTTCCCTTGATTTCTAGACTAAAAGATGTACCTGCTGACTCTTTACTTTAAAAAAGGAATGTTTGTTTTCTTCTGTGTTGCAGAAAGGTATTCATGAGTGGAACTTCAGTGCTGCTTCCATCAGGGGAGTAAGGTGAGTTTCTCTTTCGTGTTTTGAATGGAAAGAGTAATTGAATGAGTATTATCTGAGCTAATGCTGTGGACCTTGTTGGAATAAAAGGCACAAAAGTGAATCAGGGTATTGCAGGTACTTTCACAGATTCCCTGATGCAAGGGAAGCCTGAGAAGTCATAGGCTGGATTCAGAAATGATGAGTTGCAGAGCTTGCTACGTAAAAAATAGCAAATAGCATGTTAAGTTAAAGCACTGTTGTTTTTCTTGATGGTAGTAGTCACTGACTTGATGCTAAGTAACGCTGAATTTAAAATAACTGCTTACATTTTATGCTGTCTTATTTCAGTTTTATGTTGTGCTCAGGAGCTGCAGTCACAGGTTTGAGATTCTGACATATTGGAGAATTCATAAATGACAAAAAAAAAGGCAGTTCTTGTCCTGAATGCCTAATGTTCAGAGGATAAAAGCCCAGAAATGACAAGTGGGGGCAGACAGGAAGAACATGAAGAGCTGGCGAGATGGTGGTGTTCTTCGTCTCCTGCAGTGTTATAGCTGCTTAGCACTTTTTGAGTTTGGGCTGGGTGTTCTTTGTGTTTTTGTTGTTGTTGTTGTTGTTTTTAATTGTGGTTTTTGTACAGGCATGGCAGCAGAGCAGAGTTTCAGAGGGGGCCCATGGGGAAGGCAGATTGTCCATCCATCCAGTGATGACTGATGTGGCCAAGTGGTGGATTGGCTGCAGAGTGAAAACTTAAGGATTGTTTGAGGGATTACAGAGGAAGTCAATAGGAAAAAGAAAAATAAACAATCTCCCGAAGGCTCCTGTGAAGCCAGTTTACGTGGGTTAGAGCAGTAGGTTCAGAGAAGCCACCTGCAAGAACACTTTGGCTGGATTAGAAGGACATGATGTTACGTGTCCAAGGCGTCCGTCTTTGGTCAGATGCTGACAACAGAGGAAGCGTAGCCATCTTTTGGCTTGGTTTCAGCAGAAAGTTTTCTATCTGCTATGGCAAAACCTTCACTGGGAGTTGTTGGGTTTGCTTTTCTTTTGTCTGTCTGTTTGTTTTAAATCTGGATTTTGCACCATATTGTTAGTAGAGAACAGCAGAAGTGGAGCCAATCAGTCTGCTAACATGCCCACATTGAACATAATATGTGCACTGTTTGCACCTACTGATGCTAAGAAAGTAGTCTTGCACACCTGCTGTGAACTATTCAGATCAATTCTTTGTCACAGTCTCACTTGCTTTTCTAGGATTTATCAACACTTTGGCATCCTGTGACTTTCCTCTTCAGTGTTTGCATTTAGTGTATTTTCTTAGCTTTTTTAAACAGTCGTTGCTGTGTTCTAATAATAACTGTTCCATACACACAAAGCTGTTGCTATGTCTGCAGTACATTTTTTGCACAGATGGATAATTCTTTCTCCTTCCAAAAAGTAACTTAACATTCATTCCTGTGAGATTCATTCCTGTGGGATTCAACTTATTTTAAGCAAAATTTGCAATGATGCACTTAATTCGGTCTGGTTTGGTTTTGGTTACAGTATGTTTTTATGCGTATATATGTATATAGATATATATTTTTTTCCAAATACTCATAGACACACTATATATACTTTTTTGCCTAGCTTTGTGTTTTCTGTGTTTCTTCTTCTTCTTCTTCTTCTTTTTTTTTTTTTTTTTTGGCACTGTTAAGCCATTATGTGGCCAGTAGTGTTTTTACAGTAGTGTTTTTATGTACCCTGCCGCATTTGTTATTTAAATGTTCAATTGTCATTTAATTTGCCAATTAAAATTCCAGTCTATGATCATCTAGACAAATGTCCAAGAAGACCTGGAAAACTGTAGTAAGACTGAGTAGAGCCAAGAGTCACTGAATTCTTAAAAAGCTCAGTGGCTGCTTCCATGAGGCGCTGCAGGGGGAAAATAGTCTTTATCCTATGCTATTACAAAACAGAATAAGGCTGTTTTTGTAACGTATGTGAGTTTCTGATCATTCCCTTTCCAATATCTTCAGATTTAAACTAGCTCTGTTGACACTAGATAGTCTTTGGAGCGGGACATCCTTTACAACCAGGCCTGCTCCTAATCTGCTGTTGTATCCAGGCTACTTTTGGCCCTTTTGAAGTCCTAGACTTAAAGCTGTCTAAGAAGGCGGAGTTTCAAGCTTAATGAGGCTTCTCACTCTTTCTAGACTAGTAAGAGGCAACTGTAGAGGAACAGGCTTAACATAGAAGGCAGGTTTTCCTCATGGTTTGGAGACTTTTTCAACAAAAGTCTCCATAAATCTTTACTGGCTTAGACAGGGTGTCTCTCGGCAGCAGGGCTGAGGCGACATCTAGCATTGGAATGACTAATGGTTTTGTTAAATACTTCAAGGAAATGATTGAGGGGACACTTGTTCCGTGTGCTACTCATGAGCCAGTGTAATCAGCACTTTATTTCATGAGTAATAGAGTTCAGCTCTGGAGAATTGCAAAGGGACCTGAAAAATAATAAGCAGCTCTGCACACAGTGCTGAATCACACTGTATGTGCAGGAAGTCATGATAACCAAGTTTGATTTGGCAAACTCGTTGGCTAGCGGTGTGTGCTGAAACATAAATAACTCTGCTTTTGTCATATGTCCTCTCACCCTCTCAAACACAAATGTATTATTGAATTAAGTCAAAATGTACTGTGAGTCTTAAAATCTTCATCAAAGCTTTTCGAAAATAGCTGCTACCCAAGGTGCTTCATGTCTTTCTCTGTTATTTCAAAAAAAAAAAAAAAAAGAAAAACACCCTGATGTTCTGCAGAGCCGACATCTTACGAGCAGGAGGATACAGTCTTCATTTTGCCAATTAAAAAAAGAACATGGCAAACCAAAGCTGCTAGACTGCGAGTGGAATACTCCTGGTATCCAGAAGGAGCCTTGGATTATGAAATAATTGCTACTTGTGTTGTTTCCATGGGAAAGTGCCTCACAGATCATACTGATAAATGTAGTGTTTGCAACATAGCAATAAGGTTGGATTTAGTTCAGTGTTCAGTTTCGCCATGGTTGAAGGATTGACAGCAAGGGTGCTCGTGTGCTATCTCAGCTTCTCCTCTCGTCTCCTCTGGCGTTCAGGGAGCTTGGACCCTTGTCACGCTACTTAATGCTCACCATAACCACAAAAGGTGTCTCTGCTTTTAGAAAATAAACAGAAATTTCGTGAAATTACTTCTCTGTGGTTGATGCCAATGCTTCTCTGCTTTCTCTGCTTCTCCATTAAGAATTATTGGTAAACATACTTGCTGTATTTGTCGCTGACAAGCAGGAGTTCTGGCTGCCCCCAGGAGCTGGGCAGGCGGCCACACAACATTGTCCTTCCCTGCTTGACTTCTCAGTCTTGCAGATTCATCTCCACTTCTGCCGTCATAGAAGCCAGTGGGTAGTACATATGTTTGGTAACTCTCAAAATGAGGCATTTCCTGAGCAAATTACCCAGCTTCTTTTTATAAGTTTGAGGGTTTTTTTAGTCTCTTTTTTTTATTATTACTTTTTTCAGGGAGGAAAACAACATATAAGCAAATGCAAACACTCCCTTAAAGGCTGTAAATATTTATGGATTTGCCTGACCTCTGTGTATACCCCACATTCTTACCCTTTTATTCACTCCTGTCTCAGTAACTGGTTTCTGTGCCTGTCAGGTTAATAAAATATTTTAATCACATGAAACTTTAGAAGAATGAGTAATTCTGTTAATATCAGTAGGACTCTGGTGAGTTCACCTATGCGTTTGTAAACCCTAGTGGATTACAAGTTAATTTATAAACTGGAGTCAGTGACTGTCTTCCCAGATATGTACCTCACTTAACACGTATGTCTTTTTCCTAACATACAAATAAATGGGTCACAAAACCCAAAGATATATGTTTTTATTATTAATGAAACTAATTCTTTTTCTAAGTAGCTTTATGAAGTACCTATTTAAAATGTTTTTATTATCCCCCAATTTACCCAAAAAGCCATTTGCTTATCAAATGTTGCCACAAGGAAACTACAGTTCAAAAGTCATAAAAAGAGACAATGATCAGATAACTCTAGACACTAACTCAAGGATGAAAATTACAATTTTTTGCTGAAATCTAAACAAATACTGCAGCTTTAATCAACTCTGTCTGCTCAGGAAGCCTTTGGCACAACATAGAATAATACTGTTTTCTCAGTGGATTAAAAACATGATCTTGATCCAGCTTAAGTCAGTTGATTTCATTAGGATCATAGATTTCATCCAGCATTTTAAGAATATTGTAGACTTAATTTGTCGTTTCCTCAAATATTTTATTATTCCCTCACAGTAACTCTAGTTGCATCCTTTTCTCTTATAATATATAATGTGTGACAAACTTGCAGAAAGCTCATTCAGATAGGGAATTGGTATTTTCTTTGAGGAGCCTGGTAATGACAATACTGAGTGGAATTTAAGGACCTTACTGTAAGCAAGACTGTCTTTTTGGCAACGTGCTAGCTAGAGGCAAGTAGAATCTGAACTTTGGAGGATAAAATAATATAAATTTGCGATGAAGTAATGCATCATGGCTTCCTAGATTTAAGTTGACAGTTTTTCACAGTAAATGGGTTGATTTGTGTGGTTTGACATAACTAGTAGAGTTCCAAACACATCTTCCCAATAACACGTTCTGCTTGCCTGTTCTTTCAGCATTTCCAAGTTTGAGGAGCGGTGCTGTTTCCTCTATGTGCTACACAACTCGGATGACTTTCAAATCTATTTCTGCACAGAGCTTCACTGCAGGAGGTGTGTGCCAGTTATGATTTCATATAGATCGCCTGCGATGGGGTAGGTTGTGTCTGCATGCACAACAGGGACTGACTGTTTCCAAACCACGGGAAGAGGTGGTCTCAGCATTCTCAATTCTCATCTTCTACCTGATAGCCCAGTACTGACCTAGAGGTTAATGAAATCCAAAGGGTCAAAGCCCAGATACAGGCAAATATTAAAAACAAATATACCTACAAATTTAACTTTATTATTTTGGGTAACAATAAGCTGATGTTTTATCTCTGATTAGAGAGGAGTGTACTTAATTTCCTTACGTAACTGTGGTCATGTTTACATAGGTAAAATTGTACCAGGAAAAAAATAGCAAGGGTTGTAGCACAGTTAGGGCAGTATCTCAGTTGCTGTAAGCCACAGTTGTACTCCCTAGAATTGAGGGCTGTAGTCTTGAATTGATCCAGAAGGCATTCCCTGAGGACATTTCATGTGCTTTCCTGCTAAAAAGGCAGCAGCTTTACAAAAAAAACTGCAGTACTCCATATCTCCATATTAATGTCTGTTGTACCTGCCCCACTCAATCCCTAGTTCTCTTATCTCTCCTGGTTCATATCAGTTCCTTCTGTAGTACCTTTCCACTCAAATAAAAACTGAAACTAGTTTTCTTGCACCTCACAGTCTCCAAATACATCCAAGACTAGGAACTTTTCATGTTTCAGTCCTTCTATTGGTCATTGGTATGGGATGATAATTTCACATGGTATATAGCTTTTTGAAGTGTGAATTTCATTGTGAATTTCATTCATCATGGACATTTAACATCCACTTTTTATATGTTATAAAAATATATAAGAAAATGCAAATTTTGGCTGTTAAGACTCCATGTAAAAAGAAAGTATTATTATGTTGCCCACAAACAAGTTGCTGTTGCACTGAGTTCGTGCTTATTGCTTTGTTTTGCTTTTGTTTTGTAAGTAAAACACTTTTGTTCTTTTCATTTATTTAGAGAATTATTCTTGATGCCCTCATATTAAGACTCAAGTGCGTATTTGTTTGCTTGAACAGGTTTTTTGACATGGTGAACAGTATAACTGAAGAAATAGGGAAGAATACAGATGATGGGGAATGTGATGGAGACTCTCTAGAGGTATTGTTTATTTTTTTCACCATAATAAGAATTAGGGGCTCTTAATATAGATTTTAATATAGATTTTCACTTGGGGGATGAAATTACTGATCTCTTCACTGGAAGAAATTAGACTAAAGCTATTTTTTAAATTGTCTCCTGTTTATAAATTAATCATTTTTAGCAATTGTCCTCATATAGTATTTATAACCAGCATAGCTAAATGTCTCCTATTTCAGTTAGCATACCAAGTTAAGAAACTTTGGAATTCTGCACTGTCTTGCTTGCTACAGAATGGCACTTGTTACAGTCTCTTGACAGTCACTGGAGCCGGGTGGTGTTAGGGTCTGTTTGAATTTTAAAGACTGCTTGCTGCCCGTCCCGTGTATCGCTGGAATCCCGTACCCCAGCTCCACTGGCAGGTTGGCTGCACAGCACACGAGACTGTAACTGTGGTGTGGGCAGGCTTGTCTCTGCTAGTTCTGCTCTGTGGGCAAGCACAGCAATGTGCAGCTAGCACAAAGCGTACGAGGGGTGTTGGCGCTTCTGAGGTTTGTATTTTTAGCCCGTGAAGTCGCCCCGAAGCCCAGGCTGCCCTGCTTCTGCTGCTGTTTCCCACGTTAGCTGAGTGATAGTTTGCCTGGGCATGCTTGTACAGCTGGCTTCTCACCTTCGTTTGCCCGGCTGGACGTTCACGCGGTGAGCACAACGCCAGGGGCTGCAGTGCAGGACTCGGTCTGTTTAGGCTTGCTTTCGGGTGGCAGGGAACGGGATAAAATACTAGAGCCCATGTCCCATCTCATGAAAATCTGGTGTCCTAAAGCTCTGGTGACTGCCAGAACTGATTGGCAGTGTCAGTATTAAATACTGAATCCAGTGCTGCATCTTACTTTGTTGCTGAAATCTTATAATATATCTAAGTTTGGAAATGGGGCAAACAGAAGCCACTAGTGTGACTCATGGAATAGGAAAAATGCTCTGTAATGAGAACTTGAGGGTGCCTAATTTGTGTATTTTAGGAAAAAAAAAGAAAAGACAAGCAGTGGATGACTTGATTACAGCGGATAAGTATCTTTACAGGGAAAATTGCTAGGTGCTAATGGGCTTTTTAATCTAGTGAAGAAAAGCAATGATGTGAAAGTGAAGCCCAAGAAATTAGAATTAGAAATAATAGGCGTGATTTACCACGTGAGTAACTAACTATGGAAACACACTAGTAAAGGAAGCAGTGGATTCTCTATATCTTGTATTAAAAAGATATCAGTCTTTATTTGGAGGAAAAGGGAGAGAAAAAAAAAAAGCTTTATTCAAGCATGAGCTGCTGAGCTCAACAGTGGAGTGAGTGAAATCCGTTGTCTGTGTCAAATGGGAGAGCAGACGATATAAC
This sequence comes from Tinamus guttatus, assembly GCF_059628265.1. NCBI lineage: Eukaryota > Metazoa > Chordata > Aves > Tinamiformes > Tinamidae > Tinamus > Tinamus guttatus. The sequence goes on along the minus strand of NW_028288870.1, from coordinate 51,778 downwards.
CCAGTGGCCGCATCGGGACGGGCCTTAAACTTTGATAATTTGAATTCAGCAGAAGATGCCCCTAGTGCCTGCAGCTCTGCCTGACCTCTGCTGCCGCGCTCGGCTGGTCGGGCCCTGCCTCAAGTCTGGGAGGCTGTGCCGCGTTGGGAAGATGCGGTCGGGTCAGGAGAGCGCCTGGGATCGCCGGGCACGCGCGGCCTCGCTGGGAGCGGGAGGCCTGGCCTGGGTGCCGGGTGCCCTCTGTCGCCTCGGGCTGCGTTTACCGCGTCTCCTGGGAGCAACACTCGCGTGTAAGGAGGCCGACCGGACGGAGGGCAGCTGAGCGTCGTGCCTGGTCTGACATGGCAGCCACTCGGAAGCCACTGCTCCCTGCACAGTCAGTGCGGACACAGCCGTGTCTGTGCAGTATCTGACTGTCCTTTTGTAGAGCCTTTCTCTCCTGCTCCGTGGTCTGCAGAGAGCAGCTAGTCTCCTAGAAGCCTTACTTGTGTGCATACTGTCAGATGTAATAAATCCATTTCATTTCTCTCATTTTGTGGTTTATTTTGCAGTATGATTACGAATATGATGAAAATGGCGAGCGAGTCATTCTGGGCAAAGGAACTTACGGCATTGTATATGCGGGACGAGATTTGAGCAATCAAGTCAGAATTGCTATTAAAGAAATTCCAGAGAGAGATAGCAGGTAAAGTATGTGCAGCTGATTACAAATTCTGTGTGCTACATACTTAGATTGTTAAGTAACGTATAACAAGTTTGACGCTTAGGGAGTAACTGACCTGCAAAGCTGCCAATAAATTACCTGTCTTTGGTATTAAATGGTCTCCTCAGTTTTTAGTTCTAACTTTGTTTTGTTTCTAGACAGAAAAATACCAATCCAAATGGTCACCACTGAGCATTGAAATGTTTACAAGTTTTGGCATTTTGGTTTACAATTGATCTTCTTTCCAAAAACAGAATCTCATCTGAATACATTGTGATAAGCCTTGTATTCTTATACGTGCATGTGCATGTTTTTATTATAGAACTATTCATATTCTTGGTCTATAGAACTATTTAAAACTCTGAGCCTGAATTGTTGATAGAGACATTTTCCTTTTCTGTTTATGCACAATTTGTTATGTAGTCTCTTAACAAGAGACTAAAACATGTGGAACTGTGGAATGGTCTTTTCTTCCACCATTTATAAGAGTCATTTTATGGGCTTATTGATCTACTCATTTATAAAGGTTACCATGTAAAGACCAAACAGTTAATGTCCTTAGTAACTGTAAATTTTGAGGATAGTAGTGAATTTTTCGTGAATAAAAATGTTTCAATACATGTTGTAGTAGAAGTGGCAGCAAATCTGAGCATCAAATTCAAGGTATTAGTTGTAAAGTTATTCTCACTCTTATATTTTACAATAACCTTTTCTTTTTTGTAGTGAAGTGGTGTAAGAGTTGTTTCTTAGCAGCTAACTTGTGTGTCTCAATCTTTAAAGTGACTCTCTGGCACATTGTAAAATATTACGGAAGTCTCTAATTCAGGCTGATTTTTTCAGAAAACCAGCAAAGTAGTCACCTTTTGGCATGGCTGATAACAGAAAAATAAATTATTCTTTTTTAATGATTATATAAGTATTTTTATAAAGGCAACTCTTCTTATATAGGCAGAATTTCCCTTGGTAGCAGGAGGAATCAAATGCTAAGCGAATGTAGGCAGAATATCAGGCATGCCAAAAGGTGACTTTTTGCCAATTATTTAAGTCGGGAATGGAATCTATATTTCCAAGTGTCTTGTTTTCTTTTGCCTATTTTGGCTTTTTGGTTTAGTAATCTGATCTATTGGATAGCTTCTCCGCCAACAGGATGCCCCATATTTTAGCATGCTACACTTTCTCTGTAGGAAGAAATAACTGGATCCTTGTTTCCACAGTGTTCAGTATACAGCTAATATCAGGAAGGAAACCGTTTTTAGCTATCTGTATATCCCAGTTGCCTTAAAGAAGGTGTTAGTGTTCAAACCAGCAGTTTCAAGAGGATATTCATGCCTGTCATGATGGCTGCTGTTCTCATTTTCATCCAGAATGTCTGACTGCGGGATAAACCCACCAGCTGTGAAAAAAGAGCATTATTTTCCACAACCTATCCTATTGTTATTATAATTGTATAGGATCCTACATGTTGAGAGAAGACTGTGTAAAAACTTCTACAAAGTTTTGTGTGCTGTAAGGGCACACTATTTATGAAATAGAAACTTTCTTTTATTTGTCATATTCTGAAGAGATATTCGGATGCCCCTACTTTTTCTTTCGGACATGTTTTTAAAAGTTCAGGTGTCACTTGTTGCTGGAGGCTGTAGCTGAGGTGAACGATGACTACCTGGTCCAAAAGGAGGGGAGCTCACACACACTTCTCCCTGCTAGCTTCTGGCCAAGCACTTAGCTTGCACTCCTGGCACTAGCTGCTCTTCTGGCTCCAGGGAGAGCTGCTTCTTCGAGCTCAATCAGCAGAAAGCGCAGCTACATCTGCCCTCTTTATACCCCCACCAAAACCAAACCAAACCAACAATAATCTGCCAGTTCTTCACAAAACCAAAACATCATCAGTGTTGGTGCAAAGGCTGGGCAGAGATCAGCTTGATGAAGGTGAAGACCTCAATGAAACTATTTCTTTTGGTGTCGAGAGGCCGCAAGGTGAAGTTAGCTGTTCTAGTCAGCATTTCCTCAGTGTGTCCTTCTGGCACTCAGCACTCTACTCTGCTTCTTGCAGCTGGACTGACCGAAGAGGTCTGTGTCCAACATCTACTTCAGCAGCCTGGACGTCTAGCTGCACATTTTAGTGCTTTAGTGAAAATGGCCATTAGACTCAACATATTGTCTAAATTTTGCCAGATAAAATATTAAATCTGGCAACTGATGTGATGGGGTGTGTGTGACTCACTGCTGGTTGGAAGGGAGCACATCAGCTTCTAAGGTACAGAGTCCTGGTGTTGTTCCACTCTGGAAGGGTTTGGACTTTAGAAATTTGCCTGGCAAAAACACTGCTGAAACGTGTCACTGAAAAATATTTCACCTTTGGCCAAGCTGCGCCTGATGAAATCGTTGTCAGTTCTTTACAACACCTCCCCATGAGAGGATCTGATAGCTCTCCACTCTTGCTTTTGGATAAGCCCCCTATATAAACTAATTGAAACTTAGATAGTAATTTGTTTTAATTATTGAGCTGGTTATTATTCTGTGCTGACTTTCTCATTTACTTTGGCCTTAATGTAGATCCAACTATTTGCCCAAATGTTTATTCTCTTCAACTTGGGCTGGAGAGTTCCTTTTCCACAAGCTTTATTTTGCTACCTCTATTTGTTTATTTATATATATGCTTATATATATGTATTTTATATATATATATATATATAAAAATATATATATGAGAAGTATATGTGTATATATATGGTGTATGTGTATATAGAGAGTATTATATGTTTTGCTGGATATAGTTTTATTTCTAGGTAACTATGTTTATATAATTTTTAGTACATGGAGTTCATGACCGCTGTTGTTAAAAATATCTAATACATAAAAATATCTAATACATACAAGTATTATATTGCTGTACATAGTGCTCCAGTATTTGAGGTGCCATGTGTTTCCTAAGACCTCAAGTACTATGGCAGGCGCAAGACTTTGCTTTTTAAACTCAACATTGCATAAAATGTTTCCTTTATTTGCAGGTACTCCCAACCTCTACATGAAGAAATAGCTTTGCATAAGCATCTCAAACATAAGAATATTGTCCAGTATTTAGGGTCTCTTAGTGAGAATGGCTTTATTAAAATATTCATGGAACAGGTGCCAGGTGGTAAGTTGTGGTTTAATGGGTTTTGGTTTTCTTTTTATGTTTTAAAAATACAAAGCCTATAGCAATGTAAAGAAATATACGTTATGCAAATATATTTTTTGTTACCATCTCTTCTTTAAATTAATGGGAAAAACTGGAAAGGTCAAGTACTTGAGTTCTGCTGGTCATGGGGCAGATAAGATGGATACAGATATAGCTCTGATCACTGCTGTGTCAAGTAAGCGCCTTCTCCCTGCAGACCAGAGATGATCTGTGGTCATCCTGCAAAGCAGTCTCAAGAGGCCAAATCCTCCTAATGTACATAGCCATGGAGAGGGTGATTGGTGACTGTTTCTTCTGTTTCACAAAAGAACTTGTAGCAGCCAGGCATAATAAAAATTCCATTTCTAACTTCTCCAGACATTTGGTGTATGTACACAGGCTCTCATGTGCATGCTTATCCTTCGCCTTTCTCAGTGTTCCTCTTAGGCAGCTTATGTCCAGCCATCGGAGAGAGAGGGGCACATTCATTAGGTGCCTTCGGATCGTCCTGTTTGCACCAGCGTATGCTCCTCAGCTGCAGCTGAGGCCAGTGGAAATACTTAAACTCTCTTTTTAATTACTTGGGCAGACGATGATGCAAATAAGCATTATCCATGAGAGGCCTTTGGCTGCAGAAGAGTCTACCCTTGATTTGAGATTGCTGTTCATTTTTGTTGTTATCTTTTTTTTTTTCTTTTTCTTTTTTCCCTTTGGAAAAGAAAGCATAATGTAATTGGGCTTTGCTCTCACTTTTCTCCTTTCCAAAATTATAGGCAGCCTTTCTGCTCTTCTACGATCAAAATGGGGACCATTAAAAAATAATGAGCAGACAATTGGCTTTTACACCAAACAGATTCTTGAAGGATTAAAATACCTGCATGATAATCAGATAGTGCATCGAGACATAAAGGTGAGAAGCTGTCATGAAAATAATGAGTAAAAGCAGTAATATACTGATCTTATGCTTTGCTTGGGAAAGAAAGGAAGAATAGTTCTCTGTACTTTGATATGATTAATAGATCACATGACTACAGTTTTATTGTTGGAGTGACTTGCAAACATTTAGCACACAGTTATGTAACTATCTAAGCATTTGTTTTGTATTTAAAAAAATTTTATGAGTTATTGTCAGATACATTATCTGCTGTTCCGCAGTGTTAATTTTGGTCTGCATCAACAAAATATCTTTTATTAGAAGAAATAACTTATATTAGCACTACCATTTAAAATGTGCTAAAGGTGATATATTTTTTCTTTTGCTGTTTTCAATTACATGATCAAACTTTCTTAAAAGCTATCAGGAGACTGTGGAAGGGATATAGGCAGGTGCTTTTGCAGTGAGATTCCACTCCTTCAGACCCAAATTGTTTGCTTTTTTTTTCTTTTTCTTTTTTCTTTTTTTCATCATTTTGGTATTCTTTGAGAACTTCCTGTAGATGGGGAAATTCTCTTTGAAATGAAGTTTCTTATAATGGGATTACAGAAGGCAGGAACACTCTGGAGTCCTATTTCATCACCCTAGCAAGAGCCTTGGGGAGCAATTGCTACATATTAAAGAGTCTATTCTAGAACTATGTGTTGCAAGAAATCTTAAGTGAATAGTCAGCAGAGAAAAATAATCAGCCTGAATGTTCTGTTCTCCAGGGTGATAACGTGCTGATCAACACTTACAGTGGAGTGTTAAAGATATCAGACTTTGGAACTTCTAAGAGACTTGCAGGAATCAACCCATGTACTGAAACTTTCACGGGTACGTTCCCAGAGGAACCTCTTCCTCCCTCGAGCTGTGAGGGTGGGCTTGCGTGCCACCATTGCTCAGCTTTCCTTGACTTTGAGTCAATGTATTAGGGTGCAGCTGCAGCTGTAAGCTATTTCTGTGTACCTGATCCTCAACTACAGATTATCTATGTGCACTGTTCAAAGAGAATACTGTCTGGGGAGCTTCATTTGAGAAAGGAAGGTCCTCCACAGCAGAAGAGTGCTGTCTGTCTTCTGTCATATTTGAGTTTGTCTCTTGCTTCAACTCCAGAATTGCCACCTGCAGAGTCTGTTCTTAACTTGATCCTCACTCCTCTTAGTAATTTGGTTTGGACTGGAAATCACTCAGAGGTACCATATTAACTAATAATGCAAGATGAGAAGTGACTTATTTTAGTTCCATCCTATTTTAAATTCCTGTGCTCCAAATTCAACAAAATGTAGAGTGCTATATCAGGATGATTCCCATATATCAGAGGAAATGTTCAGATCACCTGGTCATCCCGACTTCATTCATTTACTTCCTTTTCCTCTTTGGATGCAGTTCAGGATATTTTTCCTTATTTTAATCTTGATCTTGGAATACAATAAGTGAAAGTTAAAATTGATCTAAAGCTTATTGAAACCTCTAATAGTTGTTATTGACTTTGTAAGGGACAGGACCAGATGAGTAGATGATACCAGATGCTTTTAGCATCAACCAAATTTAGCACCAATATTATGATTTATAATTTTGAATAGTATTTTGAGTTTTATGTCAACTATTTATGAATATTTTTAAATTGTGAATAAGAGCTTTTTTTTAATCTCTTGATATTACTCATTTCCCACTGATTTCATTCTTGTCTCTTTTGTATTATTCATGTGTCAAAGTAAAAAATGAGTATTTTTTAAACAGGTACCCTTCAGTATATGGCACCAGAAATCATAGACAAAGGCCCCCGTGGCTATGGGAAGGCTGCAGACATCTGGTCTTTGGGATGCACAATTATTGAAATGGCTACAGGGAAACCCCCATTTTACGAACTAGGAGAACCGCAGGCAGCGATGTTCAAGGTCAGACGCCTTCCTTGTGCTGCTCAAACCAGTATTTGTAAACACAGGAAATCTTATGACTGTTTTGGAAAAGCTGGAAATAGAGATTGCAGGAAAATAAGATAAAGGAAATGCCTGGTTAATGAGGATATTAAGAAGAATGAGCTGATTCAACTGAGTGGGAGTATTGTATAGTTTTGAAGAGAGTAATTGAGCAATGAAGCAGCTATTCACCAGCCTGGGTATTTAAAAAAACCATAAAATAATAGCTGAGCAAAGTAGTTTTACATTTTGTGAGAGCTCCTCTTGGAACTGGGTTTTTATGTAGTTGAATAATTATGCATTTTGGAATAATTTTGTTCTTTGGATTAATTAATTTTTAATAAAGTAGTTACTGTAAGGTAATGTCCAAATATGGTAAAGCTTTTTTTGATACTGTTTGATAATTGAGAAGAGAACCATGCAGGCCATTGTGTTTTCCTTTGTTTGTCTCAGGTGGGAATGTTTAAAATACACCCAGAGATTCCCGAATCCATGTCTGCAGAAGCCAAGGCCTTCATTCTGCGCTGCTTCGAACCGGATCCTGATAAACGAGCTTTTGCTCATGAGCTACTTATAGATGAGTTCTTGAAGGTTTCAAGTAGAAAAAGAAAGTCTCCATCAAAGCTCTCAGGTATAGCGTTGCTGAGTGCACTTTGGAGTTTTTCTCTGGATAATGATACTGTTTCCTAACACTGCTGGTTTAGTCTTTAGGATGGAAATGGTAGATCCCCATTTCAGCTGAATTTTAATCATAATCTTTTCCAGCACCTTGCTGCGGAAGGGCTGTAGTATTTGAATGTCACCATGGCACAAAGTGATTCAAATAAATGCAGTTTCTAAGTCTTTCTCTGGTTTTGTGCAATCTATTTTTAATGTGCCTATTTTTTCCTTGAAAGAGTGCACAGTGTGCATTTTGTATAAAGCCATAATATGATGTTAAGCCTCAGCTGAGTTTTCTATATGAGCAGAAAAATCTTTATTCCATGGCAAATGTACACATATCCTGCATTGTTTTTCTTTTATGTGCTAATCCCCTGCAGCATTCTGAATTATAGGACATAACCATTGAGTTTTGAGAGTAGAAGTGGAATACTTTTATGTACATCTATATATGCATATGAAAAAATGCCTTCAGCAAGTTTTTTATTACCTAAAAGAAGAAAAAAACAGATAAAGGATAAAATTAGATGAGAATTTTGACTTATTTTTCTAAATTCATTTTACATTTCATGAAATTGTATTTATTTAAAATGAGATTGCAGACAGGAGAGTGCAGGTAGTTAGTACATAAAAGTGGGAATAGAGTTATCCTTTAGAATATACTTGTATCTTCTCAGTTGATTTTAGAATGCTTAACCTCTTTTTGCTTTTCTCTCACAGCTCTTTCTGCTAGCTCAAATGGTAAGTTTTAACATATTTTTCTATCAAGCCTGAATGTGTAGACACTGTTGTTGCCAGTTATTCTGTAACACGCTACACCACAACATAGCACAGAGAAGTGGGTATAATTATGTAAAGTGATCTTTCTCTGTTGGGAAGCTTTAATTCTTTGTGTGGATTTAAAATAACTATTTATAATCAAACCAGACTATGGCTTGGTTGTCTAGGCAGGTGGCAAATAGAGGTTTGAATAGCTACATTGCTGTTGTAGGGCCATTCAGGGGAAATTTGAAGAAGGTACCAAAGGGCTGTTGTTTGTTATAGCAATAGAGCCAAGGTTTGTAGAAAATGATAACATAAATATTTTTATTGGACTAAATTTTATATTTGAAAAATCAGAATGCATTTGGGATATTTTGTCTGGCCTGGGTACATAATACTCATCTGTTTATGAAAATGAACGGAGGAGGGTATAAATGAAAAAAGAACAGTTCTCTTCATGGTGGGTTTTAAAACATCAAAGCATGTTTTAAAAAATGTGTGTGTGTGTGGAATGTGTACCAATTGTTTCTTGCAGCACTTGGATGTGTGCTCTTGATTCAAAAAAATCTGACTTAACATAAGTGTTTATTATTCAAGATGATGAACTCTTTGAACTTGGACAAAGTACTCTCTGATTAAAAAAATCAGAAAATATATTTTCTTTTTTTTTACACTTCAGGAAATGGGGTTTAATGGAGCCAATCTCTTCTCTATTAAGTTAAATTCTTGCAAGGGATTTGGGTAGCTTACCTGTGTATAGAGATACCTCATTATTTCTGAGAGTGTATATTGATGATATGGAATGCATGTTCACTCCACTGGTGAAATTTGCCAAGTAAGCTTGCAAAGAGCCCAGTATTTCCATATCTGATGCAGCTTTTCATTAAAATTGTGACTATTCTATTCCAGAAGAATGAGTTCTGGGGACTTTTTTTTGATATTATTGTGTGTGTGTGTGTGTGTGTGTGTAATGACAATTAAAAAAAGACTAGAGTCTTTTTTTCCTCTGAAAGAGTAGCCTTTTCACTTCAAGACAGTGATAATGCTATTTATCTGTAATTTTCTGAATGTTCCTGTATGACTAGAGTATCTTCGGAGTATATCCTTACCTGTTCCTGTTCTGGTTGAAGATACAAGCAGCAGCAGTGAATATGGCTCCGTCTCACCTGACACAGAGTTAAAAATCGATCCATTCTCTTTCAAAACACGAGCTAAATCCTGTGGAGAAAAAGATGGAAAGGGAATCAGGTCCCTTTTTCTGAGGTAAAGAGCTACCTGGCATTTATGTTACACACTAGATTAGGAACGTTGCATTGGGATTTTTTTGTTAATGTTTCTTTTCATTGTCTTTCCTTAAGCATCCCAGATGAGAATTTTGAAGATCACAGTGCACCTCCTTCACCTGAAGAGAAAGATTCTGGGTTTTTTTTGCTGAAGAAAGACAGTGAAAGGAGGGCCACTCTTCACAGGATATTAACTGAGGACCAAGAAAAGGTGGTGAGGAACTTAATGGAAGCTTTGGCTCAGGTAAAGCAATTTCAGAGGGCAACAAAATTCTATATATTTTGAAGACTTGTCTACAATTACTTTAAACATTTAAATACTAAATACTAGAGCATTTTTTAAAAAAAAATCTTTGACCCTGAAGGCACATACAATGTAAGTTGTAGTGGTTCATTGTTTTACTGAGGCTCTTAAAAATAGGCACTAAATTATATTTATGCTGTCTGTAGTACAAATGCTTCATGTTATTTGTAAATAGTATAGCTGTGTCTGGATTTTAGTGATGGTTGAACAATGGAAAAACATGTCTTCATGTTACTCTATTTTCACCTGTGATTTTCAAACAGATCAAACTGGGGGTGTGAGATTGACTAAGGTAGAAGAGATCAGCTCCAGAGAGGATTACCTGCCTTTCGTGCAGCATTCTGTGTTCTAGCTGGGTGCCTTCATGGAGAGAAGGTTCGGGTTTGTGGTGCCCTCCGACCTTGTGTTAGGTTATTGCATATAAAATATGGGGCTGACTGGTACCTCAGTGTATTCCAGCCAACAACCACAGAAGTGGAAGGAAAGGATCAAGGAGCAGACTTTCCACACAGCAGTTGGAGATTATATACAGAGGAGAGGGAAAATAGAGTAGAATAGAGTAGGGAGTGCTGAGTTTGTTGCAGCAAACAAAAAAATGGCACTTCTTTGTGGGGATGGTCGTGATGTAGCAGTTCAGGATGACTCTGAATAAATTAGGTCACCACTATCCTGCTAGATGTTGCAACACAGAGTTTGGACATGTTGTGTTTGTAATTTCTTAGTAGTTATTTGACTCACTTCATTCTCAAGGCTGGGTATCACAGGGTGTTTGTATAAAATGTGGTAAATCGGTTTCTAAAGGTAGCAGTGGTTTGACAAACTGATGCAAACCAGTATGATTCTCATGCATATACCGCAGTTTACGTAGCTGGGTTTGTTTCCATGCTAATATGAGAAGCTTCTAACTCTTGGAGGGAGCAAAACAAAATAAACAAAATCGGTAATTGTAGAAAGTTTTAAAATGGAAGATGGCAATAGAGATGCCCATGATCCTTGCTCTGCTGCTATAACATATACATCTGTTAGCATGTGTATGAAAGGAATAACCAAAGTGAGTGTGAGAGGCTGAAAACCTCAAGGTGTAGAGAGATCTCTTCATAGTGCATGTAACGTGAGTATGGAATGCCCTTCAGCCACCGGGATCTGCTCCGGACTGGCCACCAAATGCTGGCAGACAGACTAACTGCCGATCCTTGGCTGGGCTTGCACCATCCAAAACAGGAGCAGAGGGATAGGGCTGTAGAGGCAGAGTTCAAAGCACACAACCATGGGGCTATTACCCCTTCAGTAGGATGCGGTTTACTGCCTCAAAGAGAGGGGCTGTCTTCTGTTGTGGAAATCAGTGTTACTTGTCTTTAGTCTCCATAAATACTTAATAAATACTTTCCTTCAGAATAAGAATTTGTATGTTGAACAGTCAGAATGGTTTTATCTTTCTGATTTCATTTGTAGATTTGGAAATGAATTTTTATTCAGTTGGCATAACTTTAGAAAGCAAATACAGTCCTCTGGCTGTTACCTAGATACTTACTCTGATGAATGCTTTTGAACTTTTGGCTGTCTTTGTAGCTGACACAAAACCATAAAAGCTTCTAAAAAGAGGTAGATGAGTGGTGGGTTATAGAGTATTCATTACACTTAGTGAGAGATTGCAGACATACTCTAAGAACAGGTAAGTGTAAAAGTCCCGTTTCAAGAGAAATTAAGCATGCTTGGAAGAAATAGTCTCTGAGTGTTTTGCTTGACCTTCTTATCTCCTCTTTTAAAAGCCACTGTGGAGCTTCACATGTTGTTGTCTCTCTGCACACATTGAATTTATGCTTGGAACAGAGAAACGATGTAGCTGTAACTACTGTTGCATGCTTTATGCTCACATCGAAGAAACAGAGGCACTGCAAAGTACCTATTTTGGCAAGTAAAGGAGTAGCTTGTAGTGGGCAGTGCATTAGGTCACATCCTTTTGCTTCTGTTTGGTCACGCATGCAGACTATAATCTGTATGTATGCTTCAGCAACTACCATAACACCAAGTCAGCTACTCATAAGTCACACCGCAGGAGCAGGGAGCTCAGTGGTAGAGCTCTTGGATACTGCACTGTAGCGTGACCTCAGCTGCACCATTGCGTTCGCTGTAGCAGCAGACTTTCTGGAAATCGCTATAGCCAGGTGACATTTTTGGCTTAAGTCCCTGGGTACCTTTCAAAAGGTAACGCTCAATACTATTTCCTTTCCTCCCTCTCCTTCTGACAGGGAGCTGAAGAGCCCAAGCTAAAATGGGAACACATCACGACACTTGTTTCCAGCCTCAGAGAATTTGTGCGGTCTACGGATCGCAAAATCATCGCGACCACTCTTTCAAAGCTGAAACTGGAGCTGGACTTCGACAGCCATGGAATCAGTCAGGTGCAGCTGGTGCTGTTTGGATTCCAAGATGCTGTAAGTTGTCATTCGCAAAACTTTTTGTGTGATGAAACCTCAGAAAGCATCCAAACTAGAAGTCAGAACAAATGAACTTCAGTAGCTTCTTTTCAGAGTTATCAGAAAATGAATATTTGAAGGCTCTGAGTTTCTAGTAAGAAAAAGAAAGAGAAAAAAAAAGACCACAATCACAATTTGGTTGTCTGTCCTTGGTTGTCTGTCTTTTTGTTGACTGCCCAGTTTTCTCTGAATAAAGATATAGAAGGTTCACCAAAGTTGTGCAAAGATTATACCATAATACTACAGTAGAAGAGCCTTGAAAAAAATCTCATTTTGAAGTGCTTTCTGCTAAATAAGACCAGCATTGAGCTTAAGGCTTATTCTACATAAAAGCAAAACTCTCAAACTCAATTTCCCTTATAAACAAGTTTGTTAAGCCACTTTGTGCCCCAAATTATAGTTTGTCTGCCTTATGATACTGCATTGAACTCCTCTTTTGGTGTTTTTGTCTAGTAATTCTGCCAAATTAGGCATTTTCATTTCAATTTACAATAATCAAGACAAATAGGAATAAAAATAGCTTATATTCTTTTTACATGAGGTGGAAACTCGAAAGATTTATTTTGGTCAGTAATTAATGCAAAAATTATGTTTTCTAAAGTGAGCGACCAAGCACACACATGAATAACCTTTAAATAGCTAGTTTACCAAAACCGAATGTTTTTTCTCCTTAAGGTTTGTATTTAAATGTTAGTCACAAACAATCAGACTTGATGCTTAGAGTGAATAATTGATGTGGGAAAGTGCAACTGTGCTGAGCATCACTGTGTTTGGATTGGCATCATATAGTAAAACCAGAAAGACAATCCAAGTAGACTTTCAAGGTGGATGATTTGTGAGCACTTAAGTCTTGGGCACTCTGAGAGGTAATAAAGAGCTTTCGGGAAGGACTGCACAGCATTTATACTGTTGCACAGACTGCACTGGCAGAGAATTAGATGCTGTTTACCAAAAAAAAAAAAAAAACCTCATGTGTAAGATGAATCTGTAAAGAAGAAGTTTCCCCAAATGAGAGGCTTTTCTTTGAGTCTTCACTTTGAGTATACTTCCTTTTAACTGCTCTCCATTTAGCTTGATACTACTCCTGTTTTGACCTATGAAATAAAAATATACTAGATTGAGAAAAAAAGAAATGATTTCTCTAGTAGGTGGAACACTATGTCTGTGCCAATCCCTTGGGCACCATAGAGACTGGGATATTGCTCACAGCGAGGCAAAACGGTTCCTTGTTCTCAGGGCTTAATAATGTAATCTGAGGTAATGAGGCTTAATACGCAGGATATCCTCATCAGAGCAACCAAAGCAGGACTTTTGTGTTGTGTTATAAAAATGGAAATCCCTTTGCTGTGGATGTGTGTGTTTTTGACGGAGCTGCGTCGTGCAGCCTCCGTGCAGCCGCGTGTTGGCCGGAGAGCGGCAGAGGAGCGGAGCTGCCTCCCGGGGCCTGGGGGCTGCATCCCGGGAATGCCGCCGCCTCCGGCCCGGTGTCCAGGTGCCATCTCGCGGCTGCCGGCAACACCCGCGCGGAGATTGAGCTCCCTGCGGGAATGCTGGGGCACGGACGAGGGGGTTTGTGATTAATAACACTTACTAATCTTGAACACGTCTTCTGAACGCATCGACTGTGTGACTGCGATTACTTCTTACAGAGAGGCTGTGCAGTTTGAGAGAATTAAATCAAACTCTCTTTTTTTTCAGAAGATATAAGAGTATCCTCAGTAAGCCATAGTTGCTGCTGATGTTTTTTTTTTTTTCCCCCATAAGGTTTGGAGTAGTTTTTATAACTTTCTAAATGTATATGTTCCTGCAACTTTTGGAGTTTTACAGATTCTGCTGATTTTGACTGTTTCCATGCCTGAAAAATAGCATTAAGACTGTTCTCTGCTATGTCGTTTACTGTGGCTAGCCATTTTGTTTCAGCACCATCACCTCACCTGCTTCTTCCCTGGCATTTGGATGTTGGAAAACACTTTACCTGAGATGGAGACATTCCTGCAAGTTGCACAGAGCATCCATAGGATCTGAAAACAAAGTTCGCAATTGGCATGTAGGGAATTAGGAATAATCCAGTGTAGGCAATAAACAAAAAAGAGAAGGAAAGAAAATGGTACAGAATACAAATACAAGGGCCCAAGCCATTTAAACCAGTATTAACTATTTTCTGAATCAAAAGGAAGTAGCATTACATTAGTTCTTTGATATTTCCTACAATTGTACCTTAAAATGGATAACTGTGTTACCCAGACAAAGCAGTCAAAAACCATGCCAAAAAATAAGGAGATTAATTAGCTTAAGTTATGAGACTTTCATAATATAGTCCTTGCTTTTTGTCTTTGGGCACGCATTTTTCAGTTTCTGCCCATGAACATGAAGGTTAAATAAACTTCAGTGTCACATTTGTCAAAATCTACCCATCACAGGAATTGGTACTTCATGAAAATACAAAATATTTTAAGGCTTGCCAACTACAGGCATTTTATGGCTATGTGATTATTTTCTTAATTTAATGACAACATGAAATAGTTTGAGTTACCTGCTTTGATATAGCACCTGTAAGTTTAAACTTTTTATGTAATGCTGATGATATATCACAATTTAAAGTTCTGTGGGATGTAATAGCTGACCTGACCTCTCTGTTACCAGGTCAACAAAGTTCTCCGAAATCACAACATCAAACCACATTGGATGTTTGCATTGGACAGCATAATTAGAAAAGCTGTGCAGACTGCTATTACTATTCTGGTCCCAGGTGAGTCATTTCTCAATATTCAGCAAGTATTCATTACCTGATCCCTTTAGATGTGCCTGAGAGCAGCAGTTAGGGTGTTTCACTTACTTAGTATTCTGAAACTAGCAATGAGCTTTATCCTGTTTGCTGGCTGTTTCACAGCTCAAACATTTCCGAGTGAGTTGTCCAAATTATTTTGGACAACACCTTTCTAAGATGTGTAATTAAAGCCATTTTGCAAGGTAGTAGCCAGCTACTGCTCACCAAGGCAGTCTGAGGTCTCATTTTTCAGGGCCCAATAGTGTCCCTTGAAATCCAAAGGAGAGCTGACCTACCCAGCACACGTGGATTTTTGAGCCTGTTTTGCAAACACAGATTAATGGTTTGCTTTTCTGAGCACTCAGAAGTCTCCTGGTAAGAAGCTGTCCAAAGCAGATAATCAGCACTGTGCTGCTTGAATACTCCATTTTATGGCAGTGGAATACGTGGCTTGGCTGAGGGAAGGCTTCCATATAAACGAAGCAGTAACCCACGCTGTTTGCCTGGTTTACCTATTTCAAGAGTTCTCTCTGCTGCTTCATAGTGTCTAATCCCCTCTCCCCAGCCCTCTGCTGGGACTAATGGTGAAATACACTTTATTGCTCCAACTCTAAAGTAAAAATGATTAAGTTCCTGTTTTCTGCAATGGGTAAAGACTTAAATTATCAACACGGGATCTGAAAATTCCAGTAAAAGGTATGGCACTTCCTGCTGTCCGTGGTATTTTCCACATCCCCAGCCCAGCCAGCAAGGCATAAATAGACTTTCTGTGAAGCTTGCAAGTCACAAGGAAAATCTAAATTTTGACTGGAATGCTGAGTATTTTTAATAGCCATGTATGTCATGCCTGTATATTGCCATACTGTAGAATTCCTCCTTAATAAACTCTTATTTTGGTGATTACACATGGTCAAAGTTAAACTAAAGTTGCTGCCTCAGTAGCTTTCAGACCCTGATCTTCTGCCTTTTCCCTAAGTGCTTTCCCCAATTTTTGATTACTTCTGTCACTTCTGTCACATCCTTCTGATTATTTTTTTCCTATGGATAACATTTAATTATCAAGGGTCTAATATTTCTAAAAACAATAGTGTTTAAGGAATGGTAAGAAGTAGATACTGTATTGTTATGCTTATTGGTGGATGCCTTACATGGCCAAAAAAAAAATCATTTTTGTTCCTATTAGTTCCAGACATTTAAAGAAAGCCCCGACATATTTGCCCAGTGTAATAGCACTATTTGAGTAACTGCCATACAATAAATCTGTTTTCCTTAATTTAGACTATAAGCACAGACTTGATGCATTCAGCCTTGAAACAGGTGTAACATTGAAATGAAGAAATGGATCAAGGAATAAATGTCAGTTTTGGAAAGAAGAGCTTGAAGGGGCTTGTCAGTTTTTTTTAAAAAAAGGAAAAACTTCCAGCAAATGAGTTTTACATAGAAAAGTGTATGTTTTGGTGAGGAGACTAAAGGGAGTGCTCAGCAGTGAGCAGTTACAATTGAAGGAAGGAAGGAAGGAAGATTTATTATTAAATGGTTAGGATTAAACAGTTGTTGTTACAGTAATGGATTTTGTAGGAGCACGACAGCCCTTGCATACATATTTTGCATACGTGGTAAATTCTGGTAGGTAGCTTAAGCAGGGTAAACTCAGGTTTACTCAGATTTGTATCACCACACAAACGCACGTGGTGGACGTACGTTGTTACAGAACAGGCAGAGTTATACCCGCTAGGTCAAAGGGAAGTTTGCCACTTTAATTCTTGGGAAGAGGGTCTGTTAGTTATTTCCTCTCTGTATGTTTGGATGAAATTTTTTGGTAAATACGGTGTTCTTATAGTGAGACTGCTAAGTACGACAGAATATGAGCATCAGGAATATTTGGATGAAAGAAAAATAATGGTTATTTATTTAATAAAATGATTCAGGTCAGATGCATGGAAAAATCACAAAGTGCTGAGAACAGAATAAAGGAAAACAAAGTGCTTTTGCTACATGGAGTACTTCAGCTTAGAGCCAGAAAAGAGATTTGGGGATTATTTTGAAAAATCTCTAAAGCTTCCAATCCCCTGCACAGCTGTGAGGCATTCACAAGACACACAGCTGTTTTGCTTCATAGCCGAGATATAAATCCAAGGCGGTAGGAGTGGTATTAATTAATAGCTAGCCGTGTCCTCAGATGCTGTGCATAGCAGCAGTCATTCATGACCAACAAGAGAAGAGCAGCACATTCCCCACGGCGCTTGGCGAGGCCAAGGCAGTCACTGCCCAGGGCAGCAGAGAGCACTCGTGCCCCGGTCTGGTCGCGCTGCGCTGGGCCTGGCGAGGCGGCGCGCGGGGAGAGCTCTGCACAGTCTGACCTCCAGTGCTAGCCTGCAGGGAGTCCCATTCATCCAGGTTTTCACTTCCAATGGTCACTAGGCTGCAACGTGTATGTTGCAGTTGTCCGAGTGGTCAACTCCTGGAAAGCATCTTCTGTTCTCATCTGTAATTACTCACTTAAGGCTAGTTTTGTTTTAACTTTGTTTGATATTTTCTTTTGCTTATGCTTTAATGTTTCTAATAGAATTGAGGCCCCATTTTAGTCTTGCGTCTGAAAGTGATACGGCAGATCAGGATGAGGTAGAAATTGAAGAAGACCAAGATGACCGGCCTCAGAACCAAGCTGTCCAGCAGCCCTGCATTGTCATGGAAGATGCAGTAGCTACCTCAGGCGTGAGCACACTCAGCTCCACGGTGTCCCATGACTCCCAGGCTGTTCATAGGTCACTGAGTGTCCAGCTGGGGAGACTAAAGTTAGAGACAAACAGGTAAGTCCAAGCAGGTGTCAAGATCCCCTGGACTATTTGTGACAATATGTATTGTTTTGCTCCTAAAATGTATATGTTACAATACAAATGACAGCATCAAAAATCCATAGTACTGCAAGTATTTAGTTTAACTGAGGGTCAGCATTCAGTGGTGCTTGGTATCTTGTATTAGTTTTGCTGTTCATTTCAGAACAATAGTGCTACAAGTTAAGGTCTGACTTGATTTTGGGTTCCCTTTCAAGGAAAGTCTGGAAAAGTTGAGCTTGCTGCCAAACTTCTGCTCTTTCTCTCCTTCATATACTGTGTATGGCTGATGAATGGTGTTGTGTTTTGTTTCCATACAGGCAGAACTTGCTGTTCCTTTCTGTAGTTATTCTTAGGGAACAAACACAAGCTATTTGACAGCCACACATAAACTGCTCAAGTAAACTGCATCAGACCTGTTTTGTGCACAGAATTCAGTGCAGGAGGATCAGTGTTTACAAGCCCTACATTTTTATAAAAGACATTCTGTTCATCAGAGAAGGATGGAGAAATAAATGTGTTTAAAAGAAGTAACAATGCCTAAATCTGTGTTTTGGATTTTTCATCAATATACATATGCCATTCTGAAGCTAAAAAGTGTTCCTTTTCTTTCTTTAAAAAGATATTTTGTTGTTTTATCAAAAGATTGTTTTCCAGATAATTGTGTTTTCTTTGCATTTAAAGTATATTAGCTAGTCTGCTCAGAGCAAATGTTTTAGCTGCAGGATTTGATTTATGGCAGTGGGTTTCCCAGTAGTCTGCCCTTGTCTCTGTTGGGAATGTCTCCAGTTTGAGTGACTCCCAGATGACAGTATTAATAAGATCTTCATTTTCCTGAAAGCTCTAAGCTATTTAAAAAAACGCATGCTTCCTTTCCATAACTTTACAGGCTATTGGAGGAGCTGGTTCAAAAGGAGAGAGAATTTCAAGTCCTCTTACATCAAGCTATAGAAGAAAAAGATCAAGAGATCAAAAATCTGCGTCTTAGATCACAGCCAATACGTAAGTGAGGAGAGATTTCAAAGACATTTTTCACACACACAAAAAAAGACAGCAGCAGCTAAACTTCTGTTTCTCTTGCTGACCCAGACTCAACACAAGTGTTTTACTGTGCTGCTTCTGGTAGGATCTGCTCTGAAGTAAGAGTTCATACTATGGGAATAAGTTAACTAACTTGTTTCAGTAATCACAGTACATAGAAAGGGATGATTCAAATATTTTTTGTCTGTGATCATATTGAAGAGAACGAGAATCTTTCCCACAAAATAAATATTATTCCTAAAGGGGATGATCTAGTAGTATTAAGTATGTGTCCTTTGAATTGCAGACTACCCTATTAGTTGCTTTGGAAGTTCAAGAGGATCTATTTCAGGCGATGTAAAGGCAGCTCTACTGGGGGAAGCAGTTTGGTGCGGCAAGGGCGGTGGAAGGGCTAGTGCTGTTTGGTGTTTCAGTGCAACGTGTTTCTGAGAAGTGTTACTTTCCAAAAGCTGATCCTCAGTCTAAGGCATTGCCTACACAGTTTTATCACTTACAGTGAACAATTTAGTTAAATCAACGGAAGAACCTTCTTATAGACACAGTTACAGTGATACTGATGTGCCTTTTACTAGTAAAGTTGTTCTTAAGAGAGGAGAGAAATTGCATCTGTATCATGTATTCATGTTGAAGACTTTACTTCTGAGTAAAATAGCTTTATCCCTAACTAAGCAGAACAATTTGTGTATAGCTGCTTATAGACTGTCATTCAGCATGTGAGCTCTGGGAAATGACATATATCTTTATTTATGAGGACACCGGTGTTCTAAGCTCGAGGGAAAGCTCAGTGCTTCACAGGTCAGAAATGACAGGAGAATTCTTCGGCAAGACATAACCTTGTCTCAAAAATACTTGTTCTAGATATTCCTGGACTGTCTGTCTGTCATCGTCATTCCACTGGTACAGGGACTGAAGACCCTGATCTCGTAAACTGGCTGAGTGTTCAAGGAGCAGATGAGGATACCATAAACAGGGTAGGAATGATATTTTCTGCTCATCTTGTGACACGGTTGCAGTATTATTTTGAGAAGATCCCCAGGTTTTTAATTTGCTTTTTATCACATTTTGAGATCAACTTGTGGTTGGTGTTACAAGAAAAGCATGAATATGGAGGGCTTTCATAAAAATGTAGCATTGTTAGTAGTCTGATTAGGCATAAGAGGATAAATTGCTCTGTTTAATGAAGATTGTTGCTTTAGTTCATAATTCCTCATTATCTTCACAGTTTTTGCAGCAGTTCCTGTTGATTACACTTGGATACAGAGTAGTTGTTCATGCTTAGCTAACTGTGTTAAGTGAAGGTTCCTGAAGTAGATGTCTAGTCTTCAGGAAGGACATCATTTTAGAGGTGTTGGACTTTTCAGAATTCCAGCTGACTTGGTAAAACCTGGGGGTACTTGTCACTCCTACAGATCAGATGAAAACTTCCTAGAAATTCAAGCAAGGTTAGATGCCACTTTTGAAAAGATCGATCTTAACTGTTTTTATTTCTTCATCTGTGTAACCCAGGGTATTAATTTTGCCCTGATTTATGTTAAGTACCACATTTCAGCTCAATTCTAGGTTTACTCTAAACTTAAACCTCTATATAAAACATAGAAAACTGGGTTATATTTCTAGCAAAATTGTTCACTTAACCTTTTTTTTTTTTTCCTGCAGTTCTTAGCTGAAGACTATACATTAATGGATGTTCTCTGCTATGTTACACGAGATGATCTGAAATGTTTGAGACTGAGGTAATGCTTCAGACTTAAATGAACTGTGCGGAACTGGAGTGTGCTCTGTTACAACAGAAAGTAACTGATACTGAGCAGTTACTTACTGGATTGTGCTGTATTAATTTTAAACAAGTAACAATTTTAAATATTTCTTTTTATATTGACGCATTCCTGGTAATACGCTGATAATGTTTAAGTTAAAAAAAAATCCTTTCACCTCCCTTTAGAAGAAAAGCTTATTTTTCAAAGTAAAGCTTTTACCTTATGTTTGGAGGCACTGGATGTCCCACTAGAGATTTGCTGTTATGTAAGAAGGAAGATAACATGACCTTATGTAGTTTGTTATCACCAGAAAGCTGCAGAAATACTTATGGACTGCAACTGATATTAGGCTGTATCAGCCTAGCATCAGGACACATCAAGTGTGTCCGCCAACGCGGGATCCATTTTAAACAGAAATGCTAGAAATTGCCATTTGCCAAAACTGTGTGTGCACATAAGTTTTTTGTAAAACATACATATATATATGTACACACATATGTATGAATATATATATACACACAAAATTAAACAGGTGGTAAGATTTTTCATAACAGACATTATCATAATGATGGTGGTCTGTTGTTGGTTATGCATGTCACTGGAAGCAGAAGTTTGAGTTCTGAAAGAGGCACCTGAAGAGTGGAAGCACTGCCCTGTACCACAAGCCGAGAAGGTTTCTGTCCCCCATTGGAGTGTCCTGTGTTGTACTGCACCTTTGACTGGCCTCCCCCTGAGTTTTAGTAACAGAATTGCATTGATCAAAACTAGAGCAAAAAATGAGTGTGCACCTGAAGGGGAGTGTTTGCAGGCTGTGGAGCAGCTTTGCACCTGAGCATCTCTGTGATTTCTCTTTCAGGGGAGGGATGCTCTGCACGCTCTGGAAGGCCATCACGGACTTTCGAGAGAAACACACCTGACTGAAATCTGCCTTGGCTCCTCTGCAGAGGGAGAACCTCTCCTCTCAGCACAGAGCAGGTGTGCTGTCAGAAGGACTGTTGCACTTTAATCCAGTATTTGTTTACCAATGTTAAAAACACTGCAGCTTCCTGACTGCTTTCACTCCCACAATCCCTAAGAAATATGTAAACAGCCTGCATTGTTATTTTACTTTATATGTTTTACATGCAAGTTTTTCAAAAATTAAGACAAAAAAACTCCACAAAGCTTTATGAATTCATGACCTGTTAAAGTGACCAGACGTTAATTTCGTAAAAACAATCATGTAGGATTTCATGTGACTGTGCATCACTGGAACAAAACCAAAATGTGACAACAACTTCTCAAGTTTATTTTTCTTTGTAATATATCTCAGTAATCTGTAGAACTTCATAATTTCAATCACAATTAGTTATTTTTTCTTTTAGCGTGCAAGATCTAAAAGCAATTGTTTTTACCTACTGCCTAGTTTAATATTGTTTATTTTTGGTAACTTAAGTTCTATGGTGCATTTGTTCTAGAGTTGTTTATGTACTACTGAACTGTACCAGTTGCATACACCAGAACCATAGTAATGTTAGCTTGTTCTAAAGCTATCTCTGACATACACAGTTAAAAATAAAGAGAACCTAAGAATTACTTTTTCCTATGCTTTTGGACTTTTCAAAAATAAAGGTGTAGAACTGGAAAATATTGGAATAAAAAAAAAGAGGACAAAAATCATACTGAGTATCAAGGAGACCTTTCTGACGTGTTAAAGTTACTATGATTTTCTTTTGATAATCATAGCATTGAATATTTCCTGTGTTCTTATTCAGTCTAATTCCAGCATTGATAATCCAGGTACACAAAAAAATATTGTCTGGAGAAATTCAAGAAATTAATATCCACCCTCCACACACCAAATAGTCATTCTGGAATGTGTGTCCTTCTGCTTTTGTTTAGTCAAGACGTCTTTTCTCATGCATCATGAAAAAGGACAGTGGATGTTCCCTCTCCATCCACACTGAATGTCCCTCCAGCGCTCCAGCTCTGGCTAACATCACATTCTTGGGAGGTGACTGCAAAAAATGCCAGTGAATAAGGCTTGATTTAAAAACAAGCCTCTTCATAACCAGTGAACAGTTTGTCCTGAATTCTCCCAGTTTAATAAATATTTTCAAATAAAATATATATTTTTTTCTAATCAGATGTTGTCCTAACACATACATAGTAAATTTGCTACCTTGGAAAACAACAACATTGTATACAAGAAAAAAACAGGCAAAACAACAACAACAAAATTGTAGCTCCCTGAAGATAATTTCATGGATGTTTGTGTACAGTCACCTTTTTGGAATGAAATCAATCTTCCTACATTTCAGGAGAAACATAGCTATTATTTAACAATCTGTACTGCTATTACAGGTGAAAGCAATAGCTTTTCAAGGTGATTTTAAGCACCAGGAAAATCAGTTGTGGAGCTTATGACATGCAAAACCCAAAGCAACTAAAACTTATTTACATGGAAAGGGGTACCTCAGAAAATATCCCTAATTTGATTCAACAGTACAAAATAGAATGTTCTGGTTGTACCAAATAACTGCAGCCTGAAAACCTTGGTGTTACACAGCTGAACAAAACGTGGTTGCAGCGCTCTGCGTGTCGATGCTTTGGGAGCCCTGTTGGCTGTGGCTAGTTACGCTGGGCTGGGAACATCGGCCTCCTGTAAGCTGGGGATGGAGACTGTGCAATTGCAGGAGATGCAGCCTGGCACCGGGGGGCATTAACACCCGCAGCTCGCCCGCTGGCTCCCGCAGAGCTGCTCGGCAGCCAGCCCCGCGCTCCTGCTGCTGGCCGTGTCAAGGCACCTGCGTGCTGAGGCTGAGCGCGGGTTCTGCGTGGTGAGGCTGAGCAGGGGTTCTGCGTGGTGAGGCTGAGCACGGGTTCTGCGTGGTGAGGCTGAGCGTGCGCTCTGCGTGGTGAGGCTGAGCATGGGTTCTGCGTGGTGAGGCTGAGCACGGGTTCTGCGTGGTGAGGCTGAGCACGGGTTCTGCGTGGTAAGGCTGAGCACGGGTTCTGCGTGGTGAGGCTGAGCGTGCGCTCTGCATGGTGAGGCTGAGCATGGGTTCTGCGTGGTGAGGCTGAGCACGGGTTCTGCGTGGTGAGGCTGAGCGTGCGCTCCGCATGGTGAGGCTGAGCGTGGGTTCTGCGTGGTGAGGCTGAGCACGGGTTCTGTGTAGTGAAGCTGAGCGCGTGCTCTGCGTGGTGAGGCTGACTGCGCGCTCTGCGTCCACAGTTTTCTGTGTCCCTGGAGGCCTCCCAGCGCTCGCTGGCAGGGGGTCTGTTCACAGAGCTTGTGCCACCAGCTCTGATCCTTCGAGGACACCACAAACAAGCCCAGCCAAACTTGCTCCAGCTCTGTGGGAAGGCAGGTTTGTCTCTTCGCTGCACTTCCCGCTATAATCCTGGCTTTGCAACATGTTGCAGAGAACTCTGAGGTGGCTCTCGGCGTTGCCAGCACGGGTTTCATGAGGGCTCAGTGCTGCACCAAAGCGCCCATGAGCAGCACCAGTGTGCTTGCACGGCTCCCATCTCTGCATCCCTGTCCTGGACACCCCCAGCCAGGCTGCAGGTTAAGTGTCCTGCTCCCTGCTGAGTGTGTCACGCTGGTCATTACAGGGCAGCACCATCGCTGGATGTTGCTGTTCTGCCGCTGCGGGCAGGCCCTGCGCAGTGTAGGGAGCACCCTCACAACGGCCTCCCTGCTTTCATGGCAAAAGGAAACGCGTGCAGCCTGCGGGCATGACGGCAGAGCGGTCGCTTCACCTGGAAGCAGTGCCCAGCTTTTACGACTACAGATGTATCGTCTGAGGGTAAAACATGGCTGGGCTAGAAGAGGCGCCCAATGTCTTATTGCTGGGCAGGACAACCCCGTCTATGTAGGCAACGACTGGTTTCGGAGAAGGATACTTATGAGTGTTTGTCCATATACTGGATAGACTTCATTCTCAAAATATTCTCACGCTTGAGAGCAAATTCTTTTATAGCACAGCTGCTTCAGGCCATGTATGAAGTGCTAACTGGCTCATTTGCAAAGCTGTTAACATTTACATATGCACAGCAGGGATTTATAGTTTCCCCTTTGCTATTCCATGTACACAAAGAATCTCAGGGAGCCTTACTTCATACAAAATACAAGTTGAATATAATTCATTTCCTAATCAAGGCATTGAAAAAAAAATGAAAAAACGCTCAAACACGGTGTGTTTACCCCCGAGGCCCTCTGCCTCGGAGCACGAGTGGCTCCTGGGGCACCGGGGCATTTACCCCCATCCCAGGAGAGGGCTCATGAGCCGAGCTGGGCTCTGCGCGGGCCAGGCCGGCTTTGCCCAGCCCCGCTTGCTGGTGCCCCCAAGGAGCGAGGCGCTTGGGTCGCTGCCTCCTGGCTGCCCCCGTGCCAGGCACCCATGTCGCATCCAACCTGCTTCAGCCACAGCTGTAAGAATTTTTACTACCTGGAAGCAGGTGCAAAATAAAACGATGTTTTAATCCTGATCTAGAGCTGTTTTCAAAGAGATGCTCAGGAGCCGGCAGAGCACCCGGGGCACGTCTCGGCCACCTCGCAGGAGCGCTCCCGGGACGGTGGTGTCGGTAGCTCTTTACCCGGCCCGGTGCAGGGCAGGGGTGCCGCTACCTGAGGGCACCTACCGCAGGGGTAACGCGAGCCGCGCGGCGCAGCTCCCCGCCCAAGGCCAGCGCCTTCCTCCGCCCGGGCCGGGGCTGCTCCCCGCGCCGCAACCTGTGGCGCTGCCCCGCCGCGGCCGCCATTCCCCGGCGGCAGCGCCCCGCGCGGCCCCGGCGCCCGGAAAGGGCGGCCCTCGCGGCCCGCAGGCGCCGCCTGCGCCCGCACCTGCCCCCGGCGCCGCAGCCGGGCACGTCCCGCCCGCGGGGCCGCTCGCGGCGCCCTCACCTGCGCGCGGCGCGACATGGCGGAGGCGGCGCGCGGCGGCGGCGCGGCCCGGCGCCCCGCAGGTGAGCGGGGGCGGGCGGCGGGGAGCGGGGGAGCCCGCCGGGGCGCGCGGGACGGGCCCGCGGCCGCCGCGCGTTGCTGGTAACGCGCCTTTATGTAACGCGGCGGGCGGCAAACGTGCGGGGCCCGTCCGCCCCCGTGCCGCGTTGTTTGCTTTTTTTCCTCTTTAATAACAGTTGGAGGCGCGGGGCTCTCGCGCGGGTTTCCCCTCTGCGAAGGGCTCGGGAAGGATGTGCGGGGTTATCCGGCGTCTGCCCACGCTGGTGGCCGCGCTCGCTGCCCCTTCCATGGGAAGGGCCGAGACCCAGTGCGCTGCCAGGAGACCTTCTGCAAAGTCTTTAGCGGGTCTTTGCCTTGCTGCTGGGCCTTCTGCTTTACCAGTCATCGGTGATTTATTTATTTGTTTATTTATTTATCAAAAAGGATATATGAGCGTCAAGAAAACACACGTCTTATGTATTTATTATTTATCACTTTTAAGAGTCACATGCCTATGATTTATTCTGATGGATTTTGCTGTTTATTTTCCTTTCATTTCACATTATTGTTTTGAACTTGACCTCTACCCGTTCAAAATATTTGCGGACGGGGGGTGGATCCGCTTGCGTTCCTCGCGAGGCGGCTCGAGCACGAGTTAAAGTTCATTCAGAGCTTCCTTGTGTGTCACGTAGCAGAGTTAAACTTTCATCGAGCTGCCCGTGTGCCTCCCTGCTGCGGCCCGTCCGTCCGTACGGCGCGGTTGCCCCCAGGAACGTCCTCCGGCCCCGGGGCCGTGGGGCTCGGCGGGGCCGAGCTGGTGTCCCGTGCGCCGCAGCGGGCGCCGCGGGGCAGCTCGCCCTCCTCGCCTGTGACACTGGCCTCCTGCTTGGCCTCCTGCTTGGCTCCCTGCTCCCGCTCGCCCTTTCGGTGTTTGCTCTGGTGCCTGGGTACACAGGCGCTGCGAGATAACCCGGGGAGGCTCTGCCGGCGCCGCGAGGGCCGGCGCAGAGGTGCTGCGGGCTGCTCCCTTTCGTGGTAGGCAGGTGCCCCGCTGCCCGGCTGCCTTCCTCCAGGTGCGCGGCTTGGCCACCAGCGAGAGCCTTTTATTCCTTGTCTTTCTGCTTTTCTTTAAGGCTGCAGTTCAGTGTGCAGGGGCCAGGCGAGCCCAGCAGCAAGGCTGCAGTCTAACCTGTGCTGGTTACGGATACATCTCCCTCCCTGATGTTTCTTGGGCACCTCGCAGTGCTGGGGAGCTTTCTGGGGCTGCCCATGTGCCTGCACCCTCAGGAGCAGGGAGCGTTTCGGAGGCGCCTGCCTCTGCTCCTGGGAATCACGTCTGCTTCTTCCCGCCAAACCCGCCTCGACCAGCAGTGAACAGGGGTAGCGCTTCGCACGGGCATCAAGAAACCACGCAGGATGGTGGTTTTGCTTTTGTTGCAAAGAAAACTTCAATTTAATGATGTTGCATGTTTTTTCCAGTCATTTTCTTTTCCTAAACAAATAATTGTAATATTAGTTGTGTTCTCCTTTACCAGCAGTGCAAATCTGTGCTTTAAATTATGCCAGATCTTCTGGCCGACTTGTTAAAGGAAACTGTTCAAGTGTTCTCTCTGTAACAGCTTGCAAGGAGGCTTTTCATCTGTCTCTTTGTTTTATCCTCATCTGTTTTCAGTGTGGGAATTACTGAAATTTTATTTTATTGTGATATTTGGCCTTCTGAACAAATAGATAACTTGCAAGGGAAATATAAATATACAGAAAGAATACAGCAGATGGGAGCTTAGAACCTTATCCAGTTTCCTAAAACTCCTTCCTATCTGTGATATAAATTGAAGTCTTTTGGTTAAGAGGTTGTTAGGATATCTTAATCCGGTCATTATTGTGCAGATAGATCCCATTAAAGTGAGCGAGAGCTGCCGGCCCTCCTCGGGAGATGGTAAAAGTCAGTGTTTTCCTGTAGGTTTTTGGAATGAGGCGGTGTGTGTGGCAGTGCGTCGGCGCTGGCTGCCGCCCCGCGCCGTGCGCGGGTTTCTCGTGCCCGTGCCGCTAGGAGGATCTCGCGCGCTTCCTGAGGGAGGGAATGCCGCAGTTCAGGATTCTGTTCTGCGGCTGCCAAAACTGTTCGGATGAAGTTTTCACATTCTGTTTTGTATCGGCACCAGAGGAGCAGAACCAAGAGTAACTCCAGCAAAGACTTTTGCTCTGGTTCGAAAGTTCAGGCTGTGTTTATCAAAGAGCAAGGCAGCATGAAGGTAACATTGATGTGAGACAAGATACGGTATTGCCTCGGTAGTAAGTTCTTACACATACTAGAACTGTAAGTTCTTGCAAGTGCTAGAAAGCGTACGTTTTGTCAGAGACGTTATACCACTTCTTTCACTTTATGTTTTCTTTTGTTATTGTCCTCTAGGTTTTTTGAACATGAGATACAGATTTATTGCAAACATTTCTCACCCTTTAAATATAAAAATAAAGTTGAGTTTGGTCATTCCATTACTACCTTTTTTCTGATTAGAGTCTATATCAAACTTTCAAATTCTAGGCCAGGTCTTACAATTACTTCAGTAATTTCCTAATAATGCTGCATCTCTGAGCATTATGACATAGAGACACTGATTTATTCCGTAGCTTGTAGAATAGAAGTGATATAACTAAACTGAATTCAAAAGCATGTGGTAGAGCGAGGGGAGGTAATGCTAAGGGATGGCTTCTGTAAAGATTTGTTAATAGGCTGCTAAATTCCTGTATCTTAGTATCTTTCCGTGGCCAAGTAATGTTTGTGCAAGGGCTGAAAGTGTCTTTTTTGTGTGTGCTCTGTGCAGCACAGGCCATGCTGCTTCCCTCACCCGCTCCCCCGCACTCCTGTGTGTGTATGTGTGTATACACGTATGTATATACTGCACTTTGGGGGGAAAATCAGACACGCTTGGTGGTGCCTGAGCAACTGGGTTATGTGCTGCTCTCTCTCGGTACAGACAGTTTGTGCTAATGTAGTTAAATCAGCATATTCGGTCATTTCGCAGGGGTCTCATCTGGAAATGGATGTTCTTTCCTACGTGCTGTTTCAAACTTTAACACATAGAATTTGCAAGAAGCCGAGGCTGACACTTTTTACGATGAGTGGTTTATACTTGTGCATATAAACAAGTTAAAACTTACAGCTGAAAATTATTTGTTGTGTTAAATGTAATTAAATCTGATCGGTGTAATAATTGCCTCAATTATGTGAGCACTCTGTGATTTTGCAACAACGTATTTTCTTTTCCCCTTGAAAAATGTGCATAAATCTGGATGCGTGCTGCAAGCCACAGCGTGTTGCTCACGCTGTTGCGGTGACTCTTTGCATATCCATGTTTCTTCCAGGAAGGACATTTACAGAATGTGGCTTCTGCCTGGGAACTGTGACATATAATATGCTTGTGCAGATTAGATGTGTTCAAGGAGGAAAAGACTATGAGAAGAAGGTGAACTTGGAAACCCGGTTCAGATTTCATTCTACAGCTGTTGCTGAGTATGGCTTCTGCAATCATGTAATGTTCATCTTCATGAAAATAAGTGAAAAATACACCCTTGGTGGCTTTGCAGAAAGAAACGCTTGGAAAATTTGAATCCCGAGAGACCTAATGAAATGTTTAAAGAAAGGAAGCCTAAAAGGTGTTTTATTAACGTGACGTGGGAGGAGTGGGCTGGTCTTGCAACCCCGACTCCTGTTGAGTTTGAGGTTTTTTTCAGAGAGGTAAATAAGGGCCGGGTTTGTGCTCCAGATGGATAGCTGAAGTGCAAATAGGTTGTTGGGGAAGAGTAATGCACCCAAGTACCCAAATTTCTCATCTCTTTGATGCGCTCATGTGTTGTCCTCTGAGAAAGTGGCCCAGACCTCCTGGTTTCTTGGGTCCCCCTCCTGATAAATGCGTTGGAAAGTAAGATATCAGGAGAGCGGTGGTAATTAACACAGCGTGAAGGAGCTCTCCGGATTTTCATCTGTCAGATGCTGTCAGTGATAGCAATGAAGAAAATTTTAATTTGGTTTTGGCATGTTGCCTTTTCTTTGAAGTTCACTCACATTTCTAGCAAAAAAATGTTAGTACATACATAAGTGCTCTTCATTTGCAGCGTGTTTTATAAGCACTTGATTCTTTTGACATGTGTATGAAGTAGGTATTAAAAATGTGGCCTGTTTAGCGACAGGAGCAGTGACAGGACTGCCCATAGAGTTAGTAGGGTAATTAATGGCCTTGTAATTGATTAACTCATGTCTTGCACTGTCCTGCCACATCCCTGTTTCTCACTGCCAGTCCTTATTAAACTGAGCGTTGACTGAGGTTATGTGATACACTGTACGATAGGGCCTGATCCATCAGCGTGCCCTTATGTGTGGATAAGAGGTATTGGCTAAGAGTGAGCTCATGCGTGCCGTGCTGCACAAAAACATGGTGCAATCTTCCTAGTTAGTCATACCCTGCAAATCCATTTAATTAGAAATGCAACAAGACTCGTCGACGTACACCCGGTGTTCGACTGTTGTGCTCGAGGTGTCTGCGGGACCCGCCGGTCGCGTTACGGCCCGGGAGACGTTCGTGCGTCGGAGCCTCTAAGTAGCCAGTCTGAACCGTGCGGGGCAGGGCTGCCCGGCTTCTCCCCTCAGTGTGGTGGCAGTGACTTCTGCTCTCCTTGTTTTTATTTTTTATTTTTATCTCCTCTCCTCTCTTTATCAACGGGAAATGGATAAAGGAGAGGGCTGGGGCTCCAGGACGTGCTGCTCTTTGCATCAAAACAGTGTCTGCAGCACGTGGGATAGCATGCGGGGCAGGTGGGCCAAGCCAAAGGAGACAGGGCAGTTCATTTCTGGACCTAGCGTATTTTATTATTTCTTAGGTAGATACTGATAATAAACAGTATTCTGCACTCTTACTAGAAGAAGTTACGGGTATGTAAAACCAGAACTCAGGCAAACAAACCCAGTTGTTCAAACTTTCAGGTGAGAAAGGGGAGAAGGGATAAACCTCTCCTCTTTCTGAGTTTGCTTTCTGAAGAGTTTCCGTAATGCACTGAGTCTCCCCTCTGTTCTCCCTGTGCATGTCTAAGTGGATGTTCACTTTGTCTGGAGGCTTTTGCTTTTTTCTTCTTGATTTAAAGCATCTAATTCAATGAATGAAGCTTAAATTAATGAAACTGCTGTGTTTTCTTGGCCTTGATGCAAGTCAACTCATTGCTTATTTAAAGCTATTCAGAGGATGCCTGAACTCTTGATGGCAGAGTTCTCATTAGTGAAAAAACTGAAGGTCTCACTTTTTGTGCTCTAGTATTTTATATCTGGTGTTAAGGAGTAGTGCAAGTGGTCTCTTTCCAAGAAAGTAGAAAGAAGAAATCGATAATTATGTCAAATATATGCTAAATACTAAAGCTGTTAAAAATTAATGTACTTTGAAATAATCTACTACAACTTTATTATCTTGTACATGAGTGATGCTTTAGCAACTCCCCTTGAGGGTAAACAAATTCAGATGCCTCTGCACAGGGCCTTTAGTGGCTTGTTCTGTCCTCTGTGACAGTAGGAGGTGGAGGGAAGAAAGAATACAAGTGCACAGTAGGGAAAAAATAGAGGTGTGTGATACTTGTGGTGGTGTTAGGCTTAAGGGCATCAAGTATTTTTTCTGTGATATATCAAAAATATTTAATGTATATATATTTCCAACTTCACTGTTAAGAAAACAGCATTTTTTTTCTTGTCTTTCCCGAAGGCTGTTTTGTGCTGCCCCAGATTTACATGGCATTGAAAATAAGGTTGCCAGTTCTTTGACGCTGAGTAAATAGCTGTTTGCTCATGCCAAAAAAACAACCAAACAAAAAACCTACTTTCTGTTTTCTGGCCTGATTGTACAATCTACTGAGGTAGGTCGAAGCAGAATGCAGGGATATGAGTCTTCTGAAGGAAATGAGGAAGAGATGAAAATTGGAGTTTTGTTAGTGCATGTATGTTCTAACATGCAGCCCTGCCTAGACATGACATATTTCTGAGAATTCTTGAAAGTTTTTGGCACAGTTGACTATTAATGTGAATAACGCTCATGCAGTATATGATTGCATGTCATGGTTAGCTTTTTCCTGATTATTATGGTTTTGATTGGGAAGCACAGTAGAAAACTTGGGTGTGTCTTTGCAGAAAAGAAGGGGGGTTTTAACCATAGCTTGACTTTGCTGGTCTTCATCCCAGTCCAGTTGTTCCGTATTGGGTAAAACACATCTTTAAATCTGAACTGACACGTCCCTTCTTGATGCTGCTTTGTAGGTAATGTGACCACCTTGTTCTGCACATTAGTAGTACCCAGGCACTGTGTAAGCAGCTTGGAAATAGCGTGGTATCTGCGACTGGAAAGGGGCATGGGTTGAAAGTGTGAGTTGATGTGATCTAGTTCTTGGAACACAGTGTATGTAGGCTGAGGGGCAGCTTTCCAGTCGTGTTTGTGGGCTCAGATCAGCACCCCAGGGCAGTCATGTGTTTTGCTTGACAAATACCTAGGCAAATACCCAGACCTCTCTCAGGCTTTGTGCTTTGATTTATTTATTTATCTTTTCTTTCTTTCTTTCTTTCTGATTTTGTGTGATGGGGGTGTGCAGATTGCTTCTGCTACCCGCCATGGTCAGTTTTACCTGAAAGTAACACATAAAAGAACAGGATAAGGGGAGGATTGTGGTCAGTGCTCTGAGAGCTGAAGCACCCACGTGACTTGTCTGTTCAGTGCCGTCTCTTCATGCGTTCAGTAGTTGCTGGCTATCTGTTACAGTAATAACAATGATAAGCTCTTGCAAAGTACTTCAGAAGAGAAAAATGTTTCACAAGAATTCCTCCCAGAATTCTTCTGAACATGTTTTGAGCGTGTTTAACTGAGACTCTGGTCTCCGTTTCTTCAAATATAAAACAGAATAATGTGCTTCAAGCTTCAGAGAGCCCAAGAGTCAAAGCAGTGGTGAGCTGGGGGCAATGCTGGCTCCTGCCCCTGGCTGCATATCTCTGCACTTCTAGATTTTGGTATTTCTGTATCCTGTTGTGGCGAGGAAAAGGGACCCGAAGGCTAGAGCTTACCTAGTGGTATCCGTGGAGGGTCACTGTACCTGGATTTCACAGTAATGCCTGATAATAGCTTGTATTTTGTGAGCATGTTAAGATTATTTGACCTGGGAGTGTTGACTATTTTCCTTGGGAGGGTGCATGTTTTTTTTTTTTTTTCCCCAGTCAAAAATAAACAGAAAGCTGGGACTTCTGCTTCTGGTTATTTCCTCTTTGGGTGCGGTGTTCTTTTAAAGTGATGTTTTAACTACGCTATGCTAGGAGAACAGCGGAATAAGGACGTGAAATTCCTAGAAAAGGTATCTTCCTGAACTTTCAGTTGTTCCCGAGCAATGCGAGAGAATTCTGGCTATATGTTGTGGTTCAGTTCTGTCTTACGAGTGCTGCCGTCTGCAGGGCTTTTCAGGAAGAGTTTTCCCCTTAGCTATTCTTCAAAATTCTTCCCTCTTTTTTTTTTTTTTTCTTTTAATAGTATATGATCTGGCATCAATGGGCTTGGCTTTCTGAAATACAGCCTGCCATGCTTGATGATACAAGGTTGCTCTCTCCTTGCGAATGTACACAGGTTTTGTTACCTCAGTCCTCGTGAAAAATAAAAATTACTCTGTCTTGGCAAGTGTTACCTCATTTGAGTTCAACCCAACCATTTATCTTGGGCGGTCACAAGGATCGAGCAACAGGACGAGGTGGGTAGAGCGCTTTGCAAGGCAGGGGTCTCTGAACACCGACTCATATGCAAGTCATGATGAAGCTCATCACTGCGATTTAAAATTATGTATTGCTTGGATAATTAGAAGTACTAACACAGTCTGGTGAATGAATGAAGGTAGCATGTTTAGTGTTCAGCCATCAAATGATTAGATTGGCCCCCGCAGACTGTAAATCGGAATCACAGTGACTATTACGAGGCTGGCTTCAACTTGCTTGATGTTCAATAGGTTGAGAGACCAAGACTTAATATGTGATGTTAAAACAGGAGCATCAATTAGCACCTTATTATAAATATTTACATTTCCCAGATCACAGTATAATTATTCTTTGTTCAGACTGCTATTTAAGACTGTTACATATCAGATCATACTTTGTAATTATGCCTGTGGAATCCAGCAATGCTTTCTGCAAGCAGTAGAAAGTGGATGTGTTTAAGTTCAGAGGTTTAACAGATGATGTGTTTGAAAATGTTGTAAAAAGGAGAGGGGTGGAAAAGAAATATCTACCACTCAGTCACCCAATTGCCCTCATTCCTTGTCCTGAGAGAATCTAACCCCATCAGTAAGGGCACTACCATGACTTCAGTGTCAGCACAGCTTTAGGGAGGAAATCTCCAAGGGGGATGGGGGAAACAAATGGCTATTTCACTTTTTATTATTCCTTTAAAGAATATAACAGCCCTGCTGCTGAAACCGTCCTTTGTTTTGCTCCCCTGGGAGAATTGCCTTTATCCAGGCCTCGGAGAGAAGCTGCCTGGGAGCTGAGGAGGCTGCAGCGCTCAGAGCCTTCCCGGTGGGGACAGCGCGTGGGGCCCCTGCCCTCGGTGCCGGCCCGGCCCGCTTGCACGCGGCAGCCAGACCCGCTTGAAGGTTTCTTTAAGGGTTAGCCTAAACTTACATGGTGTCTTCTTATTACGCTTTCATAGTATGTTGCAGGTGGCTTGGGTGCCATCTAATTAGGCACTTGCAAACGTGTTGTGGGTTGTTGTGATTTTTAGCTATTGTGCCCTTGAAATAACATCCCGCTGCCTCAGCTGAGCGTGCTCTCAGTCCCATTCCTCTGTCAGAAGTCGTCTTTTCATTACTAAGTCCATAGAAAGAAATGTGCCCCCGTGCCTCGACCTGCTGCGTGTCTGAGCCCAAACCTGTTTTGGTCAGCCCTCGAGCTGAAACGCTGGGCCTTGTCACTGCTGTTAGGCGGAGCGAGCTGCCCTTGGGAAGCGCAGAGGATCCTGCAGGGAGCGGGGAAGGCGTTCCCACTCTTGAAGCTGTTTCCCATGGCTCTTTGGATAACTTCCTGAGAAATAATTGTTTTAAGCATTTCCATTGCGCTATTAGTCATGCTTGTAAACTTGAATCCCCTCCAGACAGGTGTATTTCTCTCAGGTGATTCTTACGTCTTTTAAAATACTTAGTTAGCTAGATCAGCAATTCTAGGTGATAGGGGTTATTTTACAAATTTCTCCAGAACCAAATGTTTAAAAGGGGCAGGAGTTCCTTCTTACTGGCTTGAAGTGATATTTAGCTAAGCTGACATGTAGGTGTTGTCTTCAGTTATTTGTATCTGTTCCCATTGGAAACCAGTGTCACGCAACCAATGGAAGGAACTGTGGATCCAGCCACAAACACGTTTCTTGTATGTGCAGTTACATGTGTGTGTGTGACGAGCCGGTAAGGGGAGGGCACCTGGGGATGGAGCCCCCTTCCTCTCACAGTGTGTGAGAGCAGCCAGTGCAAGGACTGGAAGGCAGATTGCGGAGGTAACGCACAGCTTGGGCTGAGCTTTCCGTGTGCCTGTGCCTCCACACCCTTCAGTACAAAGTGTCTTCAGTGATTTAGACGGGTGTCATCACGGGCAGCCGGTGTGCTCACCCAGCAAAGCCGCGGGGCAGCCGCGGGCGGCAGGCTGGGCCTGGAGGAGGCGCCCGCAGCAGGCCGGGCCCCCCGGCCCCTCCACACGGCCCCGGCCCCTCCGCGCGGCCCCCGGCCCCTCCGCGCGGCACTGAGCCCACCCTTGAGGAGAGGGAAGCGGCTTCTGGCTGGGCCGTGCTGAGCCCGTGCGCCCTGAGGTGCCGGGGCCGGGCTGTCCTGGCGCTCGGCTCCCCCTGCGCCTGCCTGGCAGGAGCATCCCGGCCGCAGCGGTGCATGTAGCACGGAGCTGCCGCCCGCTCCGGCGCCTCTTGCTCAGAGCTGCTGTCTGCTGCTCGGCTAACTCTGCGGCTGCGTGAGATGCGTTTCTGATACGAGCCCCCTACAAAACGGTTAGGTAAAATAAGGGCCATCCTGTGGTTCTTGCTGGTGGAGGGGATGATCGGTCTGCATAAAATTCCTCTTTATAGTCTTAGCCACAGAGGGAGGAAATACCATCATTTTTGACATTGTAAAGTGTTTTTTATCTTGCATTTATTCTTCTATGGTATTTTAAAATAGTGAATGTGCATTGGAAGGCTTGAGGTGGAAGAAGGTGGTTTTGTGTGTGAAACATTCAGGGTTTTGCATAGCGGCTCTTGGAGCTATCAAGAACAGAGCAAATCTGAGCAGGAGCCGTTCTGGGAATGCACAGGTTGCAAAACCTGTAAGTGCTGTGTTGTAAATGACTAAAGAAGATCTAGGGTGCCAACATAAAAAGAGGAGGAAAAAAAAAAAAAAAGAGCAGTTTTAATCACTTGGTGGTTTGTATTTTGTTCATTTCGTACAAGTGGATGTTGATGATCCATGCTATAAACCTGATGTGGCAATGGAGAATATTCACTTCAAAAGTCCTTTTATAGTCCTCTGCTGTCTGTGCAGGCCAGACCTGCTGATTTTGGATTTTCTCGACCAAGCAGAATGTTCCAACACCTGCCCGTGTGTGTGGGTGTTTGCCTGCTTAATGCAAAAGGTATGTGGTGCATAGGAAGATGATTAAGCTAAGGGAAAAAATACTTCTGAGTACACGGCAGAAGACTCATCCTCATTGTTTTAGCCTAGATCAGGCTGAGATCTCTCGACATGAATAAACAGAGCAGCTGGCAAGACGCAGGCTCCCGCCCGGGGCCGCGCGGGCTGCGCTGCGCCCGGTGCTCACGGGCTTGTGCAAGCGCAGCGCCGTCCTCCCGCCATCCCGCGGGCGCTCCCGCCGGAGCCGCGCTCCCGAGGCCGCCTCGCTGCGGCCGAGCAGAGACCTCCTTGGACGAGGATGTGTCACTGTTGTCAGGGCAACTGCCAACAGCGGCGTATCGTGTTTTCTCCTCCTGCGTGGCGTGCTGAATATTTTACCGTGCTGTAGCTGGGAGCAGGGGAGGAAGGTGCCGCGCGAGGGACCGGGAGCTCCGCGCCGGGATCTCGCTGAGCAGGTTGAGAGCGCGACGAGCGGCATCCGAACCTGCGTGCCTTCAATTCGGGCTTCTCTTGGCGGGGAGAGCGGCGGGCCCCCCGCTGCCAAGTGGATGTTGGTATTTGTCAGCTGTTTGCACGCTGCTTACCCGTAGGGGATCTGTTACAAGCGCTCAAATGAGCAGGCGGCGTTGCAGCTAGCTGCTGCGCAGGGGCTGCCCGCTCTACTTTTTTTTTCCCTCTGAAATAAGCAAGGGGGAGCAGCACCATGCCCGGATCCACTGCTGCCCTCCGCCAAGAGAGGCTGAAGAAGACAAGCGCCAGGCCAACCCCGCCGGGCTTATTCACCATTAGCGAGGAGGACGAGCTGCAGAAGAACGGCAACCCCAAAAGGCCGAGAGGTGAGCGGGGGTGCGCAGCGCAGCAGGAGCATCGTCCGCGCTGCTCCTCGGCGCGGAGCCGCAGCCCGGGGACGCGTCCGGGCGCCCGCGGATGCGCTCCGGCACGTGCTGGCGTTTCGGCCTCTTGCGCCGTTATGCAAGCGTCTGTCTCGGGTTTGAGTTAAAAAACACACTTTTTAATAACTCCGTTTTTAGGTAGAGGTAAGCAAAGCTAATGCAAGACCCTTACCTCTACCTAAAAATGAAGCTATTAATGAACACTGACCAATATATTTTCTCTGAAAGGGCTTACAGGGACCTGTAAGAAGAGGTGGTTCTAGGCTTGCAGAATACAGAATGCAATACCAGCCTGTCTCGAAGGCAGCTTTGCCCAAGAGGATGTGAAATCAGCTGTACTTCCATTCCTGTGCCTAATTGTTCAGATACTGCAACTTTGACAAGTTTGACTAAAACGAGGGCACGCTGTGACAAATTGTTACTGCTGGATAAAAATGATTTGTTTGCCGTAGGTGAGCGGTGGTGCTGGAGGGATGTTGGTGTTTGATTTATAGCAGAGGTCTGTCAAGCCTGTGTAGCCACTGTCTATCTTGCATCATGTAATTAATGTTTTCTGCCTGGATTCCAGTGTTTAAATTCTCTGAGTCTGCATCTTGCAGTTGTGATATTTTAAGCTTATACTATTGGATTTTAGATTTTGTTGTTCTTGATCAAGTGATTTACAGTTACGTGAACATTCTTTTTTATTGTCTTATTTGGAAACAAACAAAAAAAAAAAGTATGAGTTTGTTTGTTTGTTTGTTTACAAAACATCTGTTAGTTGATAGCCTCAGGATAGTGCATCAAATTTCAGATGTTTCCATTCTACCATATAACAGGAAAGACTAGCTAGCAAGCAAACATTTAAATAGCAAATGTATAGCAGGTATATTTACATGGAGCTGGATTGTTTGCAGCTCAAAGGTTATTTTCTTGAAGCAAAAAGTTGATTTGGTGGCTGTAACAAAAGTTCCCCATGTCTGAATTTCTGTGTTTGTTTCTACGATAAAATCTTCTGCTTTTTATCTTGAGAGTAAAGAAGTCACAGATTTCAGCTTCATGATAGCATCTGTATTGCTAGTCTTTGTTAGTGTGGCTACTGTGTTGTTCTTGCTCTTCCGTATCTTTTAACCTGCCCATATGAAATGAGGATGCAAATTTTATTGTGAGGTTATTGTGGTTTTCAGTGTTTTAAGAAGTGTATTACTTTCCTTTATCAGCACTGGATGATTGCCAGAGTCAATAGTCCACAAAGCTACAGATCAACAGTTTTCCTGGTTGTTCAGTGCCACTGATAGTTTCCCAGGATAAAAGTTGGTGTTGACTTATTAGTTCACTTTGTGTTGTCTTTTCACAGCAGTCACATAGAGCTGCCTCTCACTTGCCTCTCTCGTTAAAGTTATTTTGATTTCTTTTTGATCATTCTTGTTTTCTCTCATTGCAGTGAAATGTGAAAACAAATGTACAGGGTTTTACTAAGATGAAAGTGAGGTGGCCTTGCTTTTGAATGCTCTTAGTGAGAGAAAGCATGAGAGGTCGTGCAAAAGCTTTTTGAAATACGGCTTTTTCTTTCCCTGAATACTTAAAATAGCACATTCTGCCTCTCCGCCACCATTTGCATACTGGTGTATGTAGCTTTTTTTACCTTTCTGCATATTTGAATGCGTGATCAGTGGAAAGGTGGCTAAAGATGGAATCCTTGGTCGTATGAAATGCATGTATTCAAGGCTGCGTTCTCCTTTCCCTACCTGATACTGGGTAAGGTCGTAGTGCAGCTCTGAGCAGAAACGTAAGAAGTTCAGAGGATCCATGTGTAGCTTCCTTGAGTCACCCGAGCCCATGGGGTTGCTGCTGTTTTGCAGTGTTGGCTCCGTCTTGGTGCTGGAGCTGCCTTGTTTGCTGCATGCTCAGCGCTCTTCTGCAGCGCGTGTTTTTCTAGCACGTACTGAATTAGTGTCGTCTTCGTGGGAGACAGGCTAGATAATAACTGTTTTTCATCGGCAGTTTCTGTGAGCAAGCTGGGTTACCTTGTGCACTTCTGAAACCCAGGAGGCCTCTAATGGATCTGCTACTCCAAAGCAACAAAACAGTTCACTTCTAGCTAGGGATGTTTGAATATCATCGTGAGTTTTAAAATATTCCTGTTGGTGGGTAGTCCAGATCTTCCTAAAACATTATGGCTTGCTCCGAGTTTGTATGAGAGTTAATACTGTCATCAAGGATAAGAATATTTATGGAGATTGTAAACTGGTTAACAGTTTAGATTTCCTGTGAGCTGATTCAAGACCAGCCATTTCTCAGTGTCCTTGACTGCCTGTACTGTAATCTGAGAGGCCTGGCAGGCATTGAACTTGTTCTTCCAGTGTAAACAAATATTTAAATGAAAATGTCAGGGTTTTTTTTTTTTCTTTTCTTTTTTTCTTTTTAAGCTGGAGGTATTAAAAGGCTTCAGTGGTCTCTGTTGCTGTGTGCTTCTGATTCCTTTTACTATGAATTGTATTCACTGCTTTTCACCCTGCCTTAACTTCCTAGGCCCCTCTTCTCGCTTCCTCACACCTTACCGAGCTGGGAAATGATTGTTTGGGGAGGATGGAGAAGGCAGCAGTAGATTTCTGCGTTCTTAATCGTGTGTCTGCTTTCATCTGCGTAGCAGGTAGCAAACTAGCAGTTAGAACTAAGCAGGACTGTTTCTGTTTTTTCCCTCCAGTCTCTACCTGAGAATTTTCTACAAGCCTCTGTGTGAATCTCATCTGAGCCTGTGTCTGTTAAAAAGTTTTTTCTTAATATACTAACTTTCACTGGTTTGCTGGCTGAAATCAGTGGTGGAGAGAGTATATTCCATTTATTGTAGATATTTTTAGTAGGTAACTAGTGTTTTTTTCTACTTAGGTACATTACTTGAAGGTGCTGATGTATGTTTTCACAGGGAGTGCTCATGTCAGAAAGGTTGAGTTTCGTTCTCATCCCATAGGCATTCGTAATGAGGCTGTTCCTTGCTGTTTTATTTCATTTGTTGCAATGTTGTAATGTTTTTGGTTTTGTTTTTAACTTTTATTAGTACTCTTATTATTTGTTGATACCTCCTGTCTTTTTGCCAGGGTGATAGTTAAATCAAGAAAGTTTTAAGCAGATGTTTGAAATAAAGCCAAGTGAGTTTAAGTGCTCGAATGTCTGGAGAGGTATAAAATAGCACTAAGGGAAAGCAAATGTAGCATCTCCAGCATGTTCTTTGAAGAGATGTTTTTATTATTATATTTGAACGGAGGAAAACTCATGACTTGTTTGTGAAGGCTGTTTGAGTGGTGGGAGTTGTCACTGGTGTCCAGGCTCTGTGGTGCTTAGACAGCCTTTTTCCAGAAGTTGCCCAGGTTATAAATCCTGGGGACTGTTTGTTTCGCAGTTGAAGTCTGAACGTGAATTGAGGATCAGCATCTATCTAAAATGCATATTGCAGGTGTATCTGGTTCTGTTGGGCTGAGCGTTCTTGGAAATCAGTTCACAGACAAGTAATAAACTAAGGTCTCCAAAGGGACATTTTGGATGTTTTAGCATTAGTGCCTAATTTTTCAGTTGTTAGAGCCATGCTTTTGAAGGCACTTAGAGCACGTTTTTCCTTCAAAACATGATTTTAGTTGGAAAAACATTATTTGCTGAAACACCTCAATCTTTTGGAGTGAAAGCCTCCCTCATGGTCATCCTAAATCTCCGTTCCAAAGCGGCGTGCCCTTTTCAGAGATCTCCCATTCAAACTGTAGTGTACGTAGCCACGTGTGAAACACGTGCTGTGTTTCACTTGGGCACTGTGTTTGCAGCCCCAGAGCGAGCGCTCCGGGTAGCACTGGGAGCCCCTCTGTGGCCTCTGCGTGTGTTTAGCACCCGCTATTGCCACTGTTGGGGCCCAGCTTTGCTGCTGCCAAGGCACCGAGCGGTAGCAGCGCAGGCTGCTTCAGTCTGCTCTGCCCTTGGCTTTTACCGCCCGCTGTTGTTAGAATCTCCTGCTCTCCTCTCCCGCTATAACACACTGATTTTGTTACGAAGGGCATGCTTTTCAAATACGGCTCTCACAGGACTGCAGAAGCTTATTTTGCACGTGAATTGTTTTTGTTTGCAGTCACCAGCTTTCTGGCAGTGCTGCAACTGCATCCCCAAAGTGGCCAGACAAAACAGGCCCCGAATTGCACACTTAAAGCCTCGTTGCTCCCTTAGAGTTTGTGTTGTGCACGAGGTATGGTGTCTGTGGCTGCAGGTAGCAGTGAACGTGCTTTTTCTATGTAAATCATACAGATATGTCCAAGTAGGCTAATATGAAACTAAAGAAATGCATCCTCTCAGTGCATGAGCTGAGACTGCAGCCATTCCTTTACCTCAGACACAAGCAGTTCAGTTCGCCCTAGTGTGTCCCTCTTCCTCTGCCTTGTTGGTTTTTGTGCACCTGGGATGTAGTCTTAACAACTCTTTCTTGGATTTATTAAATGTTTAAGTGATACACTCTGTCCCTGGAAAGGTGATGGAGCAGCTCATCCTAGAGACCATCTCTAGGTATGTGAAGGAAAAGAAGGCGATCGGGAGTAGTCAGCATGGATTCACCAAGGGGAAGTCGTGCCTGGCGAACCTGATAGCCTTCTACGATGAGGTGAGCGGCTGGATGGACGATGGGAAAGCTGTGGATGTTATCTACCTTGACTTCAGCAAGGCTTTCGACACAGTCTTCCGTAATATCCTCATAGGAAAGCTTAGGACATGTGGACTGGATAAGTGGACTGTGAAGTGGATTGAGGACTGGCTGGATGGCACAGCCCAGAGGCTGGTGATAAATGGGGCTCAGTCTGCTTGGAGGCCTGTGGCCAGTGGTGTCCCACAGGGGTCAGTACTGGGCCCAGTACTGTTCAACTTGTTCATCAGTGACTTGGACACGGGCACAGAGTGCACCCTCAGCAAGTTTGCAGATGACACCAAACTGGGAGGAGGGGCCGACACTCTTGAGGGCTGTGCTGCCATTGAGGGAGACCTAGACAGGATGGAGAGTTGGACAGAGAGGAACCTCATGAGGTTCAACAAGGACACATTATTCCTGGGGAGGAATAACCTCAGGTACCAGTACAGATTTAGGGGTTGACCTGCTGGAAAGCAGCTCCGTGGAGAGGGATTTGGGAGTCCTGGTTGACAACAAGTTAACCATGAGCCAACAATGTGCGCTTGTGGCCAGGAAGGCCAATGGGATCCTGGCCTGTATCAGAAGGAGTGTTGCCAGCAGGTTGAGGGAGGGGATCCTCCCCCTCTACTCAGCTCTGGTGAGGCCACACCTGGAATATTGGGTGCAGTTCTGGGCTGCCCAGTACAAGAAGGACATGGAGCTTCTACAGAGGGTCCAGCGTAGGGCCATGAAGATTGATAAGAGACTGGAGCATCTATCATATGAGGAAAGACTAAGCGAGCTGGGCCTGTTTAGCCTGGAGAAAAGAAGGCTGAGAGGAGATTTGATCAACATGTTCAAGTACCTGAGGGGTGATTGTAGGCAGGATGGGGCCAGGCTCTTCTCTGTGGTGGCCAGTGATAGGACAAGGGGTAATGGGTGTAAGTTGAAACATAGGAAGTTTAATCTCCATATAAGGAAGAACTCCTTTCCTCTGAGGGTGACAGAGCACTGGAACAGGCTGCCCAGAGAGGTTGTCAAGTCTCCTTCTCTGGAGATCTTCCAAACCTGCCTAGATGCCACCCTGTGCCATGTGCTCTAGGTGCCCCTGCTGGAGCAGGAGGGTTGGACTAGATGATCTCGAGAGGTCCCTTTCACCCTCAACCGTTCTGTGATTCTGTGATACCTCCTGTTCCCCATGTTTTGAGGGGAGCGAGACCACTTTAGACTGCTGCTGATAGCACCATGTTTCCAGAAGGATCTTGGAAGAGCACAGAAAGGCAATGCTCATATTTCAGGATTATAAACTGGGGCAGTGAATCACTCAAAGAGCTGCCTTTATAATTTTGAAATATTTACAGCAAGTGCATGAAAAGAAATCTCAGCCAGCCTAATAATGGAATCCTCCACCTGCCTATTTAAAAGTGATTAAGGGAGTGGACCTCTCATCTGCTGAGTGAGCACTGCTGTTAATGCAAAGCTGGGCAGATGTGCTTTAGACCTCTGAACAATTGCATCTATTCTTTGTCATCCTGCAAACAAACAATAAAAGTGTTTTTTTTTTTTTTTCCCCCACTCGTGTGGTGCATGGCAGTGCTGTCGGTGTTGATTACCAGCAGATTTTGCCGCTGTTGCCAGGATGATGGTGTTTGTGTGATGCTCGATTCAGCTGTAAGCTTTGTTCATTCAGGGCAAGGAGGGAGGTTTCTGCTAAGGCGGCTGCTGGTGCAATTGGGCTCATGGTCTGCATGTGTCAGGGAAATGTCTGTTAATTGTGAAACTCGGCTAACTTATTTAGTAGCGTTTTTTTCCACTGTGTTTATCATCACACACAAACTTCAGGGATGTCAAAAGAGGTGGGAATTTGGCATCTTTCAAGGGCATTAAGTCGACAGCCCTGGAAACTGAAACCCCACGCCTCTGGGTGTGGGCTGTAGAGATGCAGCGTTATCCCACCCTGCAGAGCCCGGCGCGGGCTGTGGAGATGCAGCGCTATCCCACGCCGCAGAGATGCAGCGCTATCCCACGCCGCAGAGGTGCAGCGCTATCCCACGCCGCAGAGGTGCAGCGCTATCCCACCCTGCAGAGCCCGTCGCGGGCTGCAGAGGTGCAGCGCTATCCCACGCCGCAGAGGTGCAGCGCTATCCCACGCTGCGGAGCCTGGTGTGGGCTGTGGAGATGCAGCGCTATCCCACGCCGCAGAGGTGCAGCGCTATCCCACCCTGCAGAGCCCGTCGCGGGCTGCAGAGGTGCAGCGCTATCCCACGCCGCAGAGGTGCAGCGCTATCCCACCCTGCAGAGCCCGTCGCGGGCTGTGGAGATGCAGCGCTATCCCACGCCGCAGAGGTGCAGCGCTATCCCACCCTGCAGAGCCCGTCGCGGGCTGTGGAGATGCAGCGCTATCCCACGCCGCAGAGGTGCAGCGCTATCCCACCCTGCAGAGCCCGTCGCGGGCTGCAGAGGTGCAGCGCTATCCCACACCGCAGAGGTGCAGCGCTATCCCACCCTGCAGAGCCCGTCGCGGGCTGTGGAGATGCAGCGCTATCCCACGCCGCAGAGGTGCAGCGCTATCCCACCCTGCAGAGCCCGTCGCGGGCTGCAGAGGTGCAGCGCTATCCCACACCGCAGAGGTGCAGCGCTATCCCACCCTGCAGAGCCCGTCGCGGGCTGTGGAGATGCAGCGCTATCCCACGCCGCAGAGGTGCAGCGCTATCCCACCCTGCAGAGCCCGTCGCGGGCTGTGGAGATGCAGCGCTATCCCACGCCGCAGAGGTGCAGCGCTATCCCACCCTGCAGAGCCCGTCGCGGGCTGCAGAGGTGCAGCGCTATCCCACGCCGCAGAGGTG
Organism: Tinamus guttatus; assembly: GCF_059628265.1. Classification (NCBI taxonomy): domain Eukaryota; kingdom Metazoa; phylum Chordata; class Aves; order Tinamiformes; family Tinamidae; genus Tinamus; species Tinamus guttatus. The sequence continues at coordinate 7,261 of NW_028288870.1, read as the reverse complement.
CAGCGCTATCCCACCCTGCAGAGCCTGGTGTGGGCTGTGGAGACGCAGCGCTATCCCACGCCGCAGAGGTGCAGCGCTATCCCACGCCGCAGAGGTGCAGCGCTATCCCACACCGCAGAGGTGCAGCGCTATCCCACCCTGCAGAGCCTGGTGTGGGCTGTGGAGACGCAGCGCTATCCCACACCGCAGAGGTGCAGCGCTATCCCACGCCGCGGAGCCCTGTGTGGGCTGCAGCCACAGCAGCGGTTCCACTGTGGGCTCCCACAGCACTTTAAACCAGCCGTCCTTGCCAGGGTGGTGGTTCCCCAAAGGGCACCTCTTCACTGGGGTGCCCACACGGGCTGCCCGTCCCTGGGGCAGGCGCGTGAGCTGCTGTGAAGGGCTGGTGAGCGGCTCTCCCAGATGGAGTGTCGGAGGTTTTTGTGATGCTTAGCAGCCTTATCCTGCCCATCTGCAGGTGAGGGGAAGGAGTGGGTGGAAGGACGGGAAGACGCAGACTCTCCCTACCGTGCTGGTTGCGCAGCGGGGCAGGGCTGGGAAGCAGGGGAGCCAGGTCTGTCATCCTCCGCCTTCCACCCGCTGCTGCTGAGCCCTGTCTGCTTCCTTCTTCCCGCTGGCCAGAGGCTTCTCTTGAACCCCAAGAGGCCAAAAACGCCCTCGATTCGCCCATCACTATTAGATAAAAACAAACACCTCCCAAGGTACCTGGAAGGTGTAATGTTTCTTAACCCCATGTTCATAGCCCAGTCTAGAATCGTTGGGAGTGCAGAGGGAAGCTGTTTCTGGAAAGCTACTGCAAAGCTGCCTAATTCGTAGGGTTTTGCCTTTCAAAGCTATTGGTGCTGGAGGCTGTCAAAAAAACTTATGAATAATAAAGACAAAGTGCTCCTCACACGAAGCAATTTATTTTTAATGAAACAAGGAGACCCAACTGAAAGTCTCGGGAATAGCTGAGAAATATCTTGAGCCCATTAAAGCTACTCCAATCTGCTCCTTTCTTCTGGCTTTCAGAGTCAAGCTCCCAGGGTTGAGCACTGGGCTTGGGCTGTAACTCAGTATGTTCATCAGGGTCCTGAGGGTTTGTCCCTGCTGGGCCAAGAACTGTCTCATGCTTCCTGGTGGTTTCAGCCCAGCTGTGCTGGTTCTGGAGGAGATTGCTCAAATATTTTCTTGACTGACCATTTTTGGAGAGGAAAGCAGCGTGTGATCTCTGTGCGCTCAGGGAGCGTGCCTGATGCTGTGGTTTGCAAAACTCCCAGAAGTATGCCTGACAGCCTTCAACTTCAATAAGGTATTTGTTAACATGGGTCCAGCTTGACCTGGCACGCGAACTGAGAATAATCTCAATTACTGAGAAGATTGTGTTCTTGCAAAGTAACTTCTGTAAGTAAACCTAGATATTTCAACCGAGATATGAATGATCTTAGAGCTGTCAATGTGAGAAGTGGGTAGAGCATTTAATTACAGTGTTCACAAGAGAAAATGCTTCTCAGAGTTTCAGAAAAAATGAGCTCAGATTAATTCAGACAGCTTTTTTGAAACCCTTATATAACATGGAAGGAATTCCACCTAAGGAATATTGATAGTAAAATGTGGAGTTTCTTCATCATTTATTGTTATCGCTGTAAAAAGGGGCCCGCAAAGGCTTTCCTCTAAAAACAAAGTCTCGCTTTCCTCTGCGTGGATGAGGAAAGCCTTTGCGGGCCCCTCGGATTGTGCAGAACTTAAATGAGTGCCAGCTCGGCCTGTGTTGCTGCTGGCTGGGAGCGAGCGTGGCTGGACCCCGCTCATTACCGCGCTGAGCTGAGCCGCTGGCAGCACCTCGTTTCCCTCCTGCCCTAGCTCAGTGTGTGCAGCGCTCTGCTCTGCACAGAGCACTGATCCTGCCCTGCCCCTTCCCGCCCCAAATTGGGTCTGCAGCTGGAGAACTCGTTTTTCTGGTACTGCGGATTAAGAGCTCTAAGCGGAAGCATCATGAAAGAGGGTTTTTGTACTATTATCAAAAGTTCCTTCAGAAGTGACTTGCAATTTTGAGTTACGCTAATGAATTAACCCAAACTATCCAAGCTCAGACCACAATAATAATGTGTCAGGAGAATAACTACCATGGTTCAGTTTGCTGTATTTTAATGAACTAACTCGCTGTTGAAGGCGCGTCCCGCAATCCACTGTTTTTGCCACCCAGCGCTGCTTTAACCTCATGCATGAGTTTCACCCACGTTGAGTTGAAACATGATGTGAGTGGATGCTAATGTCTGTGGGTCAGACCTGAATAATAAAGATGATGAAGACTACAGGCAATGTTTTGTCTGTGTTTTATTTACTAATTAAACCTCAGAAATGAAATTTGGGAGTAATATAAAACCTGAGCTTTTACATCCTGTTCCTGAGGCAAGGTATTTCTGTCTTCAGAGGTATTTCTGTCTTCAGAGGAAAGGAATTGGTTTTACCTGATTCTACAGGAACATCCTATCTCGTTGATTTATGGATTTGATTGTGACAGCAAGTGAACATCCAAATTGTTCCTTAAACTGATCTTAATTATCTGTTATGTGTAGATGTAATGACAGTGGTTTGTCAAGCTCACGGTAGGAGTTATTAGGGCTAGAATGCAGATACTTATGTTTCTTTTTCATAATAGCTATTTCAGGAACACTGAGTAATACTGCCTTCAAGTATTTCTGGCCTTCTCCTGGGCTTCCCAGTTTCTCTCCCTCGCTGTAGAGACGACCCATTTTTTCTCATAGGTTGGCCAAGCTTCTGTAGACTTAAGCTCATGTCAGTGGCATTTTAACTTATGGAAGCTTTCTCTGCAGGTGTCAAAAAAGGCAGACTGGCTTTGGGGTAATCTGTCTGGGGAGTTTCTTTAAAGAGAAGTTAAGAGTTTGAGCAAATTCACTTCCAGCGTCTGCTGAGACTGGTGGGAAGCAAGATGCGGAGAATAGCAGAGATTCCAGGAAATCCTCCAGGTGATACTTCCTTCACTTCTGAGCTGTAAAAGTCAGTTAGCTGAAGGCTTTTTACTTTGCTAGGGCTAATGTCTGTAGACCTAGCTGCAGGGAAAGCAGGAGTTTCCCATTGGGAATGGCCACCTAGAGCTAAGCCAAGGTGGCCGACATAGCAATCCCTTATTTCCCTTTGCTGCTGACCTCTGCTTGTTGGGATTAAGTTAAATTTTACAACTGCAGGAGCAGGTTGTGGATATACAGTTGTTCCTTAATGCTAGTGAAAGGCTTTCAGGAGTGTGTGTGTGTTGGAGGCCCGGTTTACAACTGACTTGGAAGAGGAAGTGAAGAGTTGGAGAGGTTTAGAGAGTCACCAGCAACCCAGAACTTTAACAGCTCACGAGAAATGCTCGAGGTACTGGAAGTCCTGTGCTCAGTGAGGCACTTCAACTCAGCTCGTAATACAAAGAGCAGATGATCAGCAACCAGGCTTTATTTTGCTTGGGATAGGAAGATGAGGAAGTGGGGTGAAAAAGCAGCATCCTTTCAAAAGTAATACTTACGTGGTATGAGAAGACTCCGATTTGGGAATACTATGGTAGTGCCAATGTCTTGGGCTAAGATTGTCCAACTAGATAAGTCCCGAGGAGAGTCCTGTTTTCAAACAGTTAAATAACTCCATTTTAAAGCATCGTTTTAAAGGTGCTCAAAGGCTTAGTTTTTCCATTCTTGAAATCCATCTCTTTCAGCTTCATTTTAGACTCCTGCCCAATCAAGGTTTATTATGGAAGTGCTGACAGAACTCAGTTCGCGCTCTTGTAAGTAAGTGTACAAAACTATCTTGTTTCCCAATTCTGCTCCGGGAAGCGTTTCAGAAGGCTGTCTTGAAAATGCAGGTTTATCCAGTTCTCTGCCCTTGACGTGAGGAGTCATCCTTCCGTGCAGCCAGTTGTGCTGCTTGCCTTTTTCTCTCTCTCTTTTAGAGGGTTTCACATTGCCTGTGTGCTGACTAACACAGTGATAAAAGTTTCAGTGCCGAGGTCTGGCTCGTGTGCTGAGACGCTGTGAATGAGATCAAATGTGTCTGAGCTGGTTTTTGAAGATGGAGATGGGATGTCAGTTGGTGCTTGTGGGTTTTTTTAACCTCCCAGTGCAGCAGTGACAGTATGGGGGAGAAGAAGCTGCTGAACTTTGCCTTTCAATCCTCTGTCATTGTAACTGCTGCTGTTTCCTCAAGAAATGCTGAATGAGGAGCACAGGCTCCATCTTGGGTGTGCAGTTCGCACGTGCTTGCACATGGAAGATGCAGTTTACACAGTTTATGTGTGTTCCAGTTTGCTAGCAGGAAATACCACACGACTGCCTTGCTCTTTCTGACTCCCCCAGCTGAGGAAGATAGAAAGTTAGTAATAAATCCTTTTTGAGCCAGCTAGCTCCAGCTCTTGTGTTTTAGTTGCAGTCTGAACTACAAAATAAAAAAGAAAGGGGATGAAGAAAAAAAAGCAGATGGCCGTGGCCATCTGTAAACCAGAAAAGGGCAGTAACAACCAGCTGCTGAGCGAGGTATTGGCAGTAAAGCTGAGCTGCAGGCGAAGCAGCTTGTGCCTGTCCCTGTGCCTGGGCTATCAGCATTTTGGGATGCTCTTACATCCCTGGTCAGTTTTTTTTTGGAAATACTGTATAACATATTTATGTACTGTATGGTGGGTTTTTCTGTCACAAAGTAATTCTGTAGTTTAAGCAACAAAATGGGTGGCAAATGTTTATGGAGTCTCTGTTGGCTTTCTGTTGCTATGAGGCACCTGGATCGCTGCTGTAACCCAACAGTGGGCGGCAGATGCTCAGGGTCAGTGAGGACTACAGAGAAGCTGGACTTTTCACTACAACATGTTTAACGTAAATCTTTCTAGTCAATTGAAAACTATTAATGATGCTACAGAATGTAGTAATGTAATGATGTAATGTAGTAATGTAAAGATGTACAGAAAAACAGTGCTATGAAGGTGATCCTCCTACCAGTGTGGTGCTCATGGATGACTCCTGTTTCTGTCAGGCTTTTGTTTAATCACTGCCCTCGGAGATTTCACTCTTTTGCAGTATCTGCATAATGAACACTGTCCCGAGACTGAGTATGGCTGTGTTGCCTTTTCCCCTCCTGTGAAATGAAAACAGCATCTCCATGATTAGAGTGTCCTGGAGCTCTGAGCCTGGGCCCCTGCATTCCCAGGGACGCACTTGTTCATCCTGCAAACTGGACCTGCTGTAGCTTGGCTGCAAATAGTTCACTTTGTGAATAGTGGCACTGCCACTAGCCCTCGTGCTCGGTCACTTCTCCGTGGCCACAGGGCATCGTGCGGGACCTGCTTGCTCGGTGGCCCCTCTGAGCCAGGGTGAAGGTGCAGTGAGGAAGGAGGCCAGGAGTGGGCGAGTGAGCGAGGCTCGTGATGAAGCCCAAGGGGGTGCAGGTAGAGTGCACCACGGGGAGGCGAATACCTGACTTGGTGAAAGCGCATTTTCAAAGTAACTGCCTTTTGTGGAACTGGTCATTAGAAAAACAGGTATTGATTAACAGCCTGTCGTCAGAGACCTGCACTGCCCAGACTGCCTTTATTGCATTTGTTCATGAAGTTATTGCGTCTTAGAGTAATTGGTGATAGGAAGTCTCGTGTCTTGTCACATTTACAGGAGCAATTTCTTGCTCCCCTCTCGGGGAAGGGGAGCCTGCTTTGTTAGGACCTGCTGACAATAATGCTTAAAATTATTAGTGAGAACTTTCCTGTCTGACTATAATGTTTCTGGCTAAATAGGCAGTATTGAATATTACTCTAAAAAAAACAGCCAGACAGTGAGGTTTAAATTACCAAATTTAAGCCTCACTTAAGCCATTTGGCTTATGACCAAACAGTGCATCTACTTCCCACTCTCTGTGCATTTTTTTTCCTTTACTTTGGTCCTGATTTATTTGGTTGACCTTTTGTTTTTAAGTTCTATGTATTTCAACTGTGTTAATTATGTTATCTGGAGGCTATTTATGTGTAATGTGTATGTACCACAAAATGGCAATTACGCTTGTTTATAGCTGGTGCTTGTTTTGTGTTTCATCCTTGTTTCCCAAATAATGGGTCCTACTAGTGGAAAGTTTGAGTAGGAAGGTGCTCTTCAATCAGCACTGCTGATACTTACAGGTATTAAAAATCTAATGGGAGCTTGTTTTCCTGGTCTGTAACAACTACGGTTGTGCAACTTAAAGTGCTGACGCCACCTGCCAAATACCTTTACTCTGTGCTGCTTAAAAGTACTGCAGTAATGGACTGTATTTTACATTTTTCTTTTTAAGATGAAAGTAAATAACGAATGAGGAAAATAAGTTTGTGCATGCCTTCAGGATTAACTTGGGCTTCCTACTGAAAGTTCAGTTCATTCGTTGTGGATTTCACTCGCTGATGAGCACGTGAAGCCTTGAGGCGTATCGTGATGGGCCTTTCCTCTCGTTTCTGACGCTATGTTTGTCAGTGATGGGCCCTGCCTCCCGCTTCCCCCGCGCTGTCCTTGCTACGAGCTGGTTGGGCCGGTGCCTGGTCTTAGCGGCTTGGGTGCTGGCGCTTGTCGCGTGGGTCTGGTTTGGCGGAGTGCTGGGGCAGCGCCTCGCGCTGGCCTGACAGACCTGACCTTCTGGGGGACTTCTTAAAGTCAGCTGGTATGAGTCAGCTGAGGCACTTTCCCCATAGATCTCTCAGTTAAGGCCGACGCTGAGGTAGCGTTTCTAAGCCTGGCCTCCATGGCAAAGCAGGAAGCAAAGCTATAGGGAAGGGCTTAGGGGAAAAAATGGCTTTTTGTCTTGTGGAGAAGTCTCTCTGCTTGGATCTGCCCTTGTACAGCTGGGCTCACAGCCCTCACCGCCGTGTTAAGGTAGAGGAAGGGCCATCCTTCCCAAACAGTGACACATCTGAGCAGATGAGTAAGGTAGTAAATTTGACCTCTAGTTTTCAGACTTGGAGCACTTCTTTTTCTTTCTTTCTTTTGATAACAGCCTGAAAATAATCTATTCCAAACTTTTCTGGGTCTCTCCAACTTTATTATTGAACTGAACTGCATTTTGTAATTAGTGGTCTCTTTTTTTCTTGAAAGCAAATAGATGTATACGTCCATTCTGTGCACACATTACAGAGATTGAGAAGGCTTCTACACGCAGATCACTGTGCTACTCAAAGGTGCCTTGAAGAAATTGCTGCTGTAAGTTTTTGGGTTTTAGTCAGTCTTTTTAATCTGTTCATCTTCTCAGTTAATCAATGTGTCTACAGATATCCCATTTCCAT